>NW_020954556.1:42874669-43006284 GCF_900497805.2 Vombatus ursinus | reverse complement strand
TAGATAGATAGATAGATAGATAGATAGATAGATAGATAGATAGATAGCACACTAGGCCTAGAGCCAGGAAGACCTGAGTTCAAATACAGCCTCAGACACTTACTAGTTTTCTGACTCTGGAAAGTCGCTTAACCACTGTCTGCCTCAGTTTTCTCATCTGTAAAATGGGAATAATAGTGACTAGCTAGCAAGGTTGTTGTGAGGATCAAATGAGATATTAATTGTGAAGCACTAAGCATAATGCCTGGCACATAGTAAGTGCTACATAAATGTTAGCTATTATTATTATTACTATTGATAGAAAGATTGAGAGATGTGATTGTGATAAAAAGGGAGAACATCAGCAAGTGAGTTACTAAACTGTATATTCAGAAACCTGTAAGAGAAGGTCTATTGTTATATGCAAGTAAAACAAATGACTTCATAGAGTGTTAAAAAACAAAACAGAGCAGCCTGACCGCCAACACGTCTAAGACATCTATATTAAAACTTCAGAATAATCTACATAAATACATTGGAAAATAGTAAGGAAAGTTGATTGCTACAAAATTGAAAAGACCTCAGGTTTTCATTACTGTGTTGCTCTTTTCCATTTCCCTTCTGGAAGAAAAGGATGCACTAAAACTAAGCTTCACGATTTAACGTTCTCTGTTCTTCTTGAAGTTCCTTTTAACCCATATAAAATCCAGTTATCTCATTATCATGTGTTACCTCATCTCATATTAATCTCATATGGCTTGAGGTTATTCTAGAGCTGAGGCTTTTCTTTGTCATGGCAGTCTGGTGAAACCTACTGATCCCTTCTCGGAACAAATAAAAGAAAACCTAGAGGATTACAAAGAAACCAATTCTGCTAAAATGCAGGTGTAGTTTTTTTTTTTCTTACTCAACTTCACGGATCCCATGAAATTAGTCTGTGACTCCAGACAGAATACCTAGCCTAGAACGATGCAGCACTAACTAGAATTTAAAGTAAGAAGAGCCCATGGAGACAACATGGACTTGCGGCTGCCTTTTTAAATATACAGTTCATTTTTATCATTCTAAAACCCGTATTTATTAATAAGTCCTATATTTAAAATCATTTCAACAAAAATTCCAGATTTAACATTTTTATGTAAGAGTACAAACATGAAATTCAGTAATGAAGAGGGAAATAAATATGCTTGATGTGTGTGATAGACACTCAAAGACAATGTCTATGCAAAAGATTTTTATTACTACAGAATTGGGAATTAGCTGCCTTTGTACTTTATTCCTCAAGTTTAATTGTATATACAGTTTGTTCTTCCATTATGAAGAAAAGACAAATGTTGGTTGGTATTTGTTTCCCTGGATAAGTGCTAGGGTGGCTATTTTTAGTCCTTTGCTATACATTTAAATATGATAACAGGGTAGGGAGGAGCAAGAATCTTATAGGGAAAACTGTAGCATGTCTTTGAAAATGTTGGTTTTGTTTTTCCAGTTTTGAACACTGAGGTAGAGGGATATTTTTCCCCTCCAAAAAGGAGTACTGTATTATTTTTATATGAGATTGGAATCAGTATTTGAAAAGACACTGGTCATAACATTGCCCAATGCCTCACTCTGGTACATTGTTTGAATGTCAGCTAATCTTATTGTCCCCAAAATAGGAAATGTAATAGAGACTACACACTAAAAATAGTGTCTCTTTTAAGATATAGCTAGTAATATCTGACTTCAGGATGTAGTATTCATTAGGGGGTATATGCATATACTGGAATGATCTGCTCTTTATTTATGTATTTCCTCATTGGATCATATTCCACTGATAAAGTTGGGCTAGTGAACAATGGAAATAGTTATAAAGGGCATTCAATTTCCTCTATTTTGTAGCTTCCTTTATCCATTTAATACATCTGCAACTGATACTTAGACACTCAAAATATGGGTGGTTATGAATTCGTTAGGGGATATATACTTATATGGGGCTGATCTGTTCTTTATTTATGTATTCCCTCACTGAATCATTCCCCTGATAAAGTTGGGCTAGTGAACAATTGGAAATAATTATAAAGGGCATTCAATTTCCTCTATTTTACAGCCTTCTTTATCCATTTAATATCTCTACACCTGATACTTAGATACTCCAGATATTATTTAATAAGTCTCAAAGGCTTTTCCTTTGGTATATGACCTATCTAGATTCCTGTGCTATCATTCTGTGATATGTTGATTTCCAGATGCTCTTTCCCTTTGAATTTGGACAATAACAAGCTCTATTGCAAAAGAAAGGTATCTAGAACTGAAGTGGGAGAAAAGGAATAGGATGGGACCTTGAAATAAATACATATGTATGATGGAATCTTCAACACTGAGCTCATATAGAGCATTAGTAGGTCCCAAGGAGATAGTTAATGTCAACATAAAATTAAATGTAAGGAAAATTTTTAATTTCTTCAAAAAAAAGATAACCAAACTAGTACGTGAGGCATTGCTGTAAATACAGTTCACCTAGATTTCAGCAAAGATTTTGTTAAAGTATCTCATATTGCTCTTGCAGATATGGAAAGATGGAACAGACAATGATATAGTTGAATGAAATTGGAACTGGTTGGGCAACTAGACTCAAAGAGTAGGTGTCAATTGTTCAATGTTAATATGGCAGGAGGGATCCATTGAATTTGGATGAAGGCACAGATGGTATACTCATCAGAATTTCAGATGACACAAAGCCAGAATGGATACATATTGGTTGACAGTCAAGAATCAAAATGGCTAGATTGAGCATTGACACTGACCTGAACCAAATTAGATGGGGAGACATGGTTAACTAGCAGTTCTGAAAAGGATCAGGCGTTTTGAGGGACTGCAAGCTTTATATGTATCAGGAGTATGTTGTGGCAGTCAAAAAATATCTAATGCAATCTTGGGCTGTGTCAAGAATGGGATGTCTTCCAAGAAGAGGGAGGTGATAAGCCCACTGTCCTACATCCTTGTCAGAGCTCCTCTGGAGTGTTAGGTTCAGTTCTGAGCACCACAGTTTAAGGACTCTGACACCTTGGAAAATGCCCCAAAGAGAGCAACCAAAATGGCAAAAGATAAAGAGGCCATGCCATATGAGGTTGATTGGAAGAAACTTGGCATGTTTAGCCTAGATAAGAGAAGATTCAAGGGACATTACAGTTGTCATCAAGTACCTGGAGGGTTGTCATAAAGAGGGGGGAGTAACCTCATTTTATTTGGCACCTCTGAGCAATGGGTAGAAGGTGAACAGAGGTCAATTTACACTTTAAGTCAGGAAAAATATCTGAAAAGTAGTCAGTTTCCCCTCCTTCCAGGTCTTCAAGTGGAGTCCATATGACCATTTGTTGGGCATGTCATTGTTGTTGAGTCATTTCAGTCACATCTGACTCTTTGTGACCCCATTTGGGGTTTTCTTGGCAAAGATACTGGAGTACTATCATTTTCTTCTCCAGCTCATTTTACAGATGAGGAAATGGAGGCAAACAGGGTTAAATGACTTGCCCATGGCCATACAGCTAGTAAATGTCTTAGTCTGGATTTGCATATGGGTTTTCTTTTGCATATGTTTGGATTTAGTGGTGGCTAATATCTACTCCAACTCTCAAATTTGGTGATATTGTGAAATTCTCTCCCTCTCAATATGAACTGCTGAATTTATCAAGTGGATCAAGAAAGATATAATCCAGAAATGAAAGGTAGATATTCTTAGTTTAGATTAATTAGGACCACCCTTCAGGCTACTGTTAGGCTTCAACCTGTAGCTGAATATAATTTTTAATACATACAATGAGGATGATTATTTAGTGGTATGGTTAACTGTTGCAAAGCCCCTTTAACCATTGATTACCAAACCAATGTTGATATTAGTGGACCTTGATACCATAGAAAGATGTTTTTACCTTTCCTGCTGTGGTATATTGGCTCTATATTATGAGAAAACCAATGCACCATGGTTGAAAGTTTTTTTTTTTTCTTTCTTATTTCCTGTATCCTTGAAGTACAAAAACTTTTCTTTTTTTTTCCTGTTGTTCATAGGACAACAGGATATAGAAATGGAGTGATAGGATTGTAACTATGTTAGAAATCTATCTATTAGAAAGCTATTAAGTGGTAATTGCCTGAAAATGTAACCTACCCACAATGTTGTTGACCCACCTTCTTCTATAGTACACAGTACTTCACTTACATTTCTAAATGTAGATAAAAATTAGCTTAATATTTTAACAATTCATATTAAGTTAAGTTAATCAAAGATGTAAATTAAGTTGAAATATAATTTACTGCAAATAAGTATCATAAACACATTTGTATAATTTATATTTGTGTACATAAATTTCTTATCTATAAAATGTTTTGTATAACACCCCACTATTATTGATTTCAAATAGAATCAAGACACTTGAATTCGGTGCACAGGAAGGAAATATGATATCAGTACATTCCATAATCAGCTAATCTTTGGTAAATTCATTAATTTTTTAAAAGGAAAGGAGTAATCTTCAGAATTATAAACCTCAAAGAGTAATGATGTTTCCTGAGCAAACCAGTTATTGTTAGCACTTACTTGCTGAGAAACTATTCAAAATTAATTTTTAAATGAAAATGGAAGGTGGCTTTGCAAAACTATTAAGCAAAATAATAAAATGCAACAAAGAAAAAATGGCTCTCAGATCTGTCCTGATTAAACAAGACCAGATTTTTTTAAAAAATCAAGAAGTAAAACTTTCAGAATCTTAAAAAAAATAGAACATTTTAGAATTCACATTCATAAGCAGGATAAAGATAGGGAAGGAAACAGGTAAAGTCATTTGCTGAGAAAATTAATTAGAAGCAGGCAACATATTTTTTTTTCCTCCAAAAGAAATGTCTCATTGCATTTAATTATATCATTTACCGACCACTTAAGGCAAAAGTAAAGAAGTTGTTCTCCACCCACTATGAAATAAAAGCTAACTGTTATATGGAGCCTGTTGTGGATGGACTACTACTAACAATTGCCAGAGAATTAAATACATACCATGGCACTCCCTTCTCTTTCTCTCTCTCTCCCTCTCTCTCTCCCTCCCTCTTTCTCTGTCTCTCTCTCTGTCTCTTTTTCTCTGTCTCTCTTTCTCTGGAATAGTGAGGAGAAAGGCAAGGAAGAGAAGGATTTGTAGAATCAAGGCTTATGCTGTTATTGAGGCAGAATGGGTAGTGGAGCTAGACTTGGGAACAGGAAGATTTGATACTTACCAGCAATGTGACAGAGGCAAGCCACTCTTTCTAAATCTAAGTTATTTACCTTCAATATTTAATGAGAGGTTGAAATGAGCTATTCTATTAAGTTATACAAATGTCGATCATTATATAACATGCTAAAAGTGACAGGTGATTAAATATCTGTAGGTTAGGGCAGTCATTAAAACTGCCTATCTGCCTCTGATTAGTTTATTATTATTGCGAGTAACAACAATAACAACAAAAAAACATGGCTCATATTCCTGCCCTGTCATAATAGCTGACACATATACAATGCATTCGAGTTTGAAGGAACTTCCAGTATACCTCTTTCCATCCTCACAACAACCATATGAGGTAATTATTTTAGTGGGGTAGACACAACTAGGGTGTATGATTTCATTAAAATAGGTAAAATTATCTTTAGTAATGGAAATTGCAATTCCTTTGAAATCTGTAGTATGAGAAAGTCACAAGGGGGCATTGAGAGGTTAATTGCTTCTGATTAGCGTCTATGCCTCAGAGGCAAGATTTGAACTCAGCTCTTCCTGTTGATATATATATATATGTATATATGTATTTGTATATGTGTATAACTATATATATATATTTGTATGTGTGTATAACTAAATATATGTATGCATATATGCAACTGTGTTCATAGGTCTATAATACCCAAATATTGAATCTTTCATTGTTCTCTTTAAAATTAAATTTCTTAAACATGTTTTGTCAATGATCTTTTTAAGTATATAATTAGATTTTTTTAAAAGAAATAATATTTATTCATAGTAGGACAAATAAAGGGTATACAGAACTGCTGGTTTCCTCTAACTTCTAGCCCTCCACCTGAAAGGCATTTACTTCCATTTATTTTTTTCAGAGAACAAAGATTTAGTGAACCCCACACACCCCCATGAACCCAGACAGACAGTCCTGATTGAGGTGACCGTGCATGTGCCTGAAGCCCCCTTGCTCTGGAATACTTTAGGAGTTAGGAATTCTGTTTTCAGACTAACACAGAAATGAAATTGGGTTTTACAGAAATAAACAATGTTGGTAGAATTAGATCTCAGCTGGACAAACGAATAGGGCCAAAAAAGCCGATAGAGCAAGCTCGAGCAGGCGGTTTTCTGTATCCAGTTGACAGTCTGACCGAATAATGATAGCATTCTTGGAATAAGGCTGGAAGAGGAGCCCTTTACAACTCGGCATTTTATCTCCAGGCCCATTTGCCTGCAGCAGAGGTACTATTACTGGTAGAATGTGGATGTAATGCAGCCATGTGACACTGGTGTATTTCTATTTCTAGAAAGATAGCAGAGTGAAATCCTCTAGTGTAATCATGCCAGTGAATGCTTACTGTAGGAGGAGAAGGGATTTCACATTATGCTCCCAGAACTGAGCTACCAAAGTCGGAAGGATGAGCTTCTGGTTTGCAAAAACCGACTATTAGGAAACACTGGTTTTTCTGCTTTGTCGCATCCTCTAACTAAACACTTTCAAAAAACAAATCTGATTTTTCAGACATGTTTCTATAATTCATTCCTTCTCCGTATAGCCCCCAAAGGAAACATGCAGAATTGGCTTCAGCAAAGGGCAAAGATTTTATCTTGAGAACTAGTTATCAACTGCTTATTTATGGAGTCCTAATCAAGTGTCAGGTACCATCCAGGAAAATTTCCAGGTGCCTATGAAGAAAAGCACACTTTTTTTCTAGGGAAGGAGGTCTTAACCTGGGGGTCTATGAATTAAAAAAAAAAATAACTATTTCAGTATACCTGATTTCCTTCATAATCATCTTTATCTTATTTTTTAATTAAAAAAAATTATTGTAGGCTTCACCAGACTATCAAAGGAGTCCATGACACAAAACAGATTAAGACCTTCTGTTCTTAGGGGATTTAAGAAGAAATGATAGCCAGATAATGAAATCTATCTCTGTGACCCTTAAACTTCACTCCCTGGTGAAACACCAGGTCCTGGACATTCAGTCCCTTAGAAGATCCTCCCTTCCACCTCCTCTACACTCTAACCAGTGGTTGGGATTCAGGTGTATATCTGTCCAGCCTGGAGATAGTCTGACCTTGTCAGGGGCACTGTGGAGAATTCTTGCCCTATCCAAGATATCATCCTGTAATCTTCTATGAAAAAAGGATATGTCTTTAAATAAATCAGAACTGACTTTTATTTGAAAAGAGCAAGTATGGCTAGTATATCCAGGAACTCGAGTCAGAGGAGCAATAAACTCCAGGCCCATGTTTCATCTTAAGAAAGAGACCTCAGAAGGGCTATGGGTGTTTATGAGGACTGCAGAGCCTTGAGCAAGCATTTTCACAGTAGCAGAGTAGAAGTTTTAATATGCAATGTTACTGCTCCACAGTCACCTTATTAAACCTTAATGGCATACGCTAAATGTTCTCTGCCAGGGCTGCAGATAAGTTCACCCCATAGTATGGCTCTTAGGAACTGTCCTCGACTGCGAACCATCTTGTAGTTTATGATAATCCTTCTGACTTGGAGCTCCTGGATACTACTTCTCCCCAGTTCAAGCAAGATAAGTTGTCTGTATTCTTGAACAGGTTCAGAGTGAAACTTTATTATCAATTCAAAACAGTGCTGACTCTCATTTCCTTACCTGAGTTAACCAACCATCAGTGAGATTGACTATTTTCTAAGGGCTGGGCTTTCTGACCCACACTCAGCAAAACTACAAATGCATTCAATGTGGACTAAGCCAGAAAAAAGAAAGAGATGCTACTTTAAAAGATCTGTGCATAGAGCTGATTGCTTAACTCAAATCATTAAACATGTATTGACCCTGCTATAGAGATATTATTGTTGCTAGGTGCTGGGAGAGAGGCAAAAAAGACATGGGTCCCTGTCCTCAAACTTCTTAAAGTCCAGCAGGGAAGATAGGACACTTATACTGATAAGGACAGTATGAAAACAAAAACAGCAAGGGAAGAGAAGTACAAAGATCAAGGGAAAGTCTTAGACACCTTGAGTCTTATCATTTAGCATATTATTAATTGATAGACAGCTCAGAGGAGGACCCTTGAAAAAGTAGGAACAAGATGAGTGCCTGGGATAAAAGGAAACTCATGAAAAAGGGACACAGACAACTCCTAGTTAGCCATAGCAAGATCCTGGAACACCAGTGTATGAATAACTACAAATTCATGAAAATCTCAGGAAACATCAGTAAGTATACAGAATGAGTATCCTCTTGTCTGGTCAGTGATATTTGCTAGTTGGACAACTGGACCATTATCATCATCCCTCATACCCCACCACCACTCATCTTTCTGCTATGATGTTCTCACCAAAAATCAGTTCAAGTGCAGTGGCTAGAGCACTGGGCCTGGAGTCAGAAGGACCTGAGTTCAAATCTGATCTCAGACACTTGACACTCACTAGCTGTGTGACCCTGGGCAAGTCACTTAACCCTGATTGTCTCACTAAAACAACAACAGCAACAAAACTCAAAATAAAAAAAAATCAATTCAAATCAGTAAACATTAGTAAAATTCCTACTCTATGAAAAGCACTTTGTTGGACTCATAGAATACAAATATGAACATAAAATAGAAAAATGACAGCCCTTACTTCAGGGAACTTATAGACTAATAGGGATATTACAGTACACATATACTACACATGACAGAATATAATAGGGGCAAAGGACAGACTAAAAGTAAAGTCCATTATTAATTTGGGGTGAGCAATGATCATTTTCATTAATAAAGATCAATTTCATTTAACAAATACTCAAATGGATCTGTGATCTCAACAATTTGGATATTCTTTTTTTTTTTTTTTTTTGATGAGGCAATCGGGGTTAAGTGACTTGCCCAGGGTCACACAGCTAGTAAGTGTCAAGCTTTTGAGGTTGGATTTGAACTCATGTCCACCTCCTGACTCCAAGGCTGGAGCTCTATCCACTGAGTCACCTAACTGCCCCTTGGCTCTTCTTTCTAACAACGAAGATCATAGTCAGTGAAAACGCACAGAGATGGGAAATGGAAAGGAAGTCTGAAGGCCAATTTGGCTAGATTGTAGAGATTGTGGAGTCATATGAATAAAGACTAGATATTTATGTTTGATCGCAAAGGTGTTAGGATGCCACTATCACCTACTGAGTAACTATGTAGAAGATGAATTAGAGAATAGGGAGATTTGGGGCAGGGAGACCAATTAGGAGATGTATGGCAATAAACTATGCCAGAGGTGATGAAATACAGTAACAGTTCTTGGAGTGGAGGGAAGAGGGAACTTGTTAGATATGTATCAGGGCAGAATCAAAAAGACTTGGCAATTCTATGTGGAGGTAAGGAGAGGGCAGGGTTGAGCAAGATACTGAAGATATAAACTTAGATGACAAGAAGGATGTGGGTAACCGTCACAGAAACTGCCAAGCTCAGAAGAGGGGTCAGACTCATGTAAAAAGATACCAAATTCTGTTTTGGACACACTAAGTTTGAGATGCCTTTGAGACATCCAGTTTGACATGCCTAATAAATAGTTAGTAATGGGAGATCAAAGCTGAAAGTGTGGTGGATTATTGTTGGCATATTATAGACAGAACCTCAGTTAAGACACCTAAGTTTTCTGAACTTATTATCATAATTATACCCAGGCACACTGGTCATTTCCTTACCTTCTTGGGTCTCTTTGACAATGTGCGAATTCCCTGTTCCACTGATCAGGCCTTTATTCTGGCAATGATTCTAATTCAAGAATAGTTCACACTTCTTTGTTTGACCTTTAAAGGGTCTTGTCTAGACAACAATGTAAATTGGATTTTTTCCTGAGGAAAGGCTTTTCAATTCAGGAAACTATATATTTACACAATGTATAGAGAAACAGAACAGGATGGCCCCAGATATACATGCAGAGCAACATTGAGACATAGACTATAAGGGTGTTGCAAATATGGAAAAAGAAAAGGAACCATTCCCAGAAGAAGGAGTTTAAAAAAAAAATAGCTTTCACTAGATGGAGACACAAAGGGGAAGAAAGACCAAGGTAGCATTTTACAGTGGGGAAGGCATTAGATTTGGAGTCAGAGGACCTGGGTTCAAATCCTAGTACCTAGGTACTAGGTACCTTTTGGTATTATCTGTAAAAGAAGGAAGTTGGATCTAATGGTCTCGAAAATTTCTTCTAGCTCTAAATCTATGACCCTATTGTTGTAATAGCAAGGATAGTAGTACAGTGGACTGCATAGATTCTGATAAAAGGTGAGATCTGCCAAGGGAGAAAGTTGCCGGATTCTCAAACAATCCTGATGCCTTTCCTTTTTGTAAAAGGACCCACTCAGGATATTACTCTTTTTCTGGAGGACTCTATAGGACACTGGAGGAGATAGGACCAACCACAGGGGAGGATTGCTTCACTTTAGCAACGCTGAATTCTTTCTCCATGGCAGAATGGTCCTATCCAAGGTAATATATAAACTTTGGCATATAAATATTTCATAATGTTTTGCTAGCCTAAGCATTTGTGTGTGAATTCGAGGTCCTTTTCTTTTTTTGTGTAGAAACTTTGATACTAGTCTCAGCTACTGGTATTATCCCACTGAGGACACCATCTAATCCGTATTTATTGTGTAACTTCTAATATATATATGTTGTCTCCCTCATTAGAAGGTATGTTCCTCAAGGGTAAAGATTGTTTTTGCTTCTTCTTTGTACCTTCAGGGTTTAGCATAGTAAATGTTTAACAATTGTTAATTGATTGATTGACATTCTGGTGTTGCTAAGGTTATCTAAGTGTAAGGCAAAATGAATCAAAGAGTATGAGTACTGAGGAACCCTTAAGACTGAACTCAGGCCATGAGAGCCCAGTAATAGTCTCAGGGTTCATAATATATGAAAAATTCACCAAAAGAGCATTGCCAGTGGAAAAAAGTAGTATCATTTTAAAAACAATACTAATGATTATCATTAACAGCAGTGAATAGACATGATGTGTGCATTAATTGAATGTGAACTTTTGCTCCAAGGTTTCTGAATGCATTACACAAATGTAGCTAACTGGATTTTATTTTATCCTATTACCACCTAATTTACTGAATTCACAATCAGTCTTTCAAGAGATTTGCAAAATGTCTTGCTTTGAAGAAGCAGGCTGACAAAAACATTTTGAATGTTCAATGTGCATCAGAAGTGACTGTCCACAAACTGAACTGTTCAATAGACACATGGGAATTTTTTACAAGACTGCAATGCAGGCCACTTAGCAAAGAGCTGGGCAAATCCTAAAATTTTATAGCGGTGAAAGACAATAGGGATAAAGGATAAACCTCTACCTGCTTGTAAAAGCTTCGCTAGTCTATCACCATAATTTCCCTGGAATTCATTATAAAATTATTTGCATAGAGCTCTTTCTTTAAATCTATCTTAATTGATAGCATATGCAAAATGCAGAATGATTGCATTATAAAAGTCGTAACTCTAAAAGGGACAGAATAAGTGATTCTCCTCAGAAGGCACAGTATTACTGGTCATGATATTTTACTGATATTCATCATAGCTCTATGAGAGGCAACAAGGCATATTGGATGGAAAACCAGTCTCAAAACCAATCAAACCTGGATTCAAGGCTTGCCTCTTATACTGAGTATGTGACCCTGGGTAACTAATGTAACCTTTCTGCGCTTTAGGCAACCTTTAAAGACTGTAAGTCATAGAGAAGGAGATGACTTGCATTGACAAAGGAAGTTTCTCCAAGAGTTTTAATGAAATCACAGATTCAGTACCTATCCCTATATGAAAAAGTGTGAAATATTTAGACTTCATGGCTGCTCAATATGCAGTCAATTAGATACAGATGGGCTATACTTGGTTACAGAAGTATTACAGTAGTAAAGAAGCCCTAACTCTTGGTCCTTATCTCAACCTCTATGCTACAGGAGTTTGAGGTGAGTAATCAAATGCGAAAGGCTATAAAACATGCTTTAAACCATTGAATTCAATGATGTATGGAATATGAGGGTTATGGCTGATTTCTCACCATAAGTAATTTCACTTTTACTCATGATGGGTAAGTCATCCATGAAATCTATCAGTTACTAGTTGATGTCTGCTTTTTTTGTTGTTGTTGTTTATTTTTTATGACTAGATCTCCCTATTTCACCCAGGCTGGAAGCATAGGGGCCATTCATGGGCTTTGTCATGGTACTGGTCAGAATGGGATCAGCTTTGTTGACAACCTAGGCAGGTTCTCCTCTCCCTAGGTAGAGTAACTTCTGGCCCCACCACACTCTGGGGCTCACTATATTGATGACCAATGTGGCCCAATGCAGCTCAGAACTCTCAGGCTCAAAAGATCCCCCATCTTTAGCCTCCTCAGTAGCAGGCATCATAGCTATCTGGATATCTTATCAATATGTTATGGACTTTACTTAACATGATAGCATCAAAGGAATATCAAGAGGTCACTTAGTCCATCTACTTGCTTCCCTTTATATGTTTTATGTGCAAATATATTCCAAATATATGTTTCATGTTCTTGGAGATTCTACCTTGGCAAGATGTTCAAGTATCTTACAACCTTTATAGAGAGTCCTAGAGTCATCCATGATGACAGCTGGAAAGAGTCTCAAAGATCATCTTCATTGAGCCCCTCATTTTAAAAATGAGGAAACTAAAGATCAGAACAGGAAAATAACTTGACCAAGGTCACAATCAGTTAATGGCAGAGTTAGGACTTGAACTCAGGTCTCCTCAGGCCCATTGTAGGACTCTTTCCATTCTACCACACTGCCTCCTTTTCCTATTAACTAACTCAAATATCTTGTTCTACAACTTTTTTGGTTTTGTGTTTTAATTGTTTGTGGAAGGAGCCCAGCAACTCTCAACCATTCAACTTTTCCTTATGTATTTGAAGACTGTTACATTCCTTCCCTCAATTTCCCTTCTCTGGATTAAATCATCTGAATTCTTTTAGCCTCTCTGCATGGCCCTTATTCTATTCAAAACCATCTAAACTTGCAGGAAATGTGCTTAAAAAATTCAAGATACAAACCACAAAAAAGCAAGTCAATGATTTTTATAAAAAAACTAATAGAATGATTATGATATCATAAATGCATTGTTTTATAATGGGAATATGACATATCTTTTTCTTGAAAAGTCCAAAGAATTACAGAGTTGGAAGGGACTTCAGAGGTCATTTAGTACAAATCCACACAAGAATCCCCATTATAACATACTGGACAGCCTTTAAGACTTCCAGTGAAGGAAAGCTCTTTGAGCTAAGTCATTCAACTTTTGCATAGCCCTAATTGTTAGGGAGTTATTTTTCTTTTTACATCAAGTTGATATCTGCACTTTGCAAAGATGAACCATAAATATTTGGGAAAGAAAAAGAAGAAAATAAGAAGAAAGGAAATGCATATCAAGAAAGACTAATACACATATTAGTTAATTTCATATACCTAACCTTCACTCTAAAAAATAATAACTACTAGCTTACTGCTATTAGAAGACCATATCTATTCTTGAAGGTACAATGAGAGTTGAGATTTACAAGGGAAATCTTCAGGAAGAGGATATAAGAAGAGTTTTGTAACTCTAGTGCACATTTAAGACTTTTTCTCAAAATCCTGCAATAAATACTCTTTTGCATTTTATGACATTCTTTATAGACATATGTCCTACCTCTAGCTTAAAATCTCTGAAGCCTTCTTCCCCCTCCCTGGAGATTCTCTCCTTTCAAAAAAACAAAGAATTTTCATACTAGATTATTCCCTCTGACCTGGCTTCTGGAATTCTTCCTAAAGAATAATGCTGTCTTAAACAATTATTATATAATCCATTTGAGAGACCTAGTTTTTTTTTTAAGTATGAAAAAAAAAGATATGGCTTAATTGTCTGCAGAGAAATTTTTGCCTGATGCAGGGTGCTTAAAACTGATTTTTTTTTGATTAAGAGGTATCTATGTATCACCCATAGAATCATTTCACTTTCCTCTTAGAACTGAAAATTTATTTCCCATAATCCAGAATCTCTCTGGGTAGCCTGACTGCTTTTCAAATGTAATGATCCTGCCTTCTATAGATATGAAATTATCAAAAGATATTGGCATAATGCAGGGGGGAAATGCCATCCTTTTATTTTGTTCAAGATTGATCTGACCTCAGAACTAGCACTTTGGGGAATTGGGCTTCCTAATCATGTAGACCCTTTCAGGAAACAGCTTATTTATGGATTTTTTTCAGTAGCTAGATGGAGATTTCACACTTCTGGCTTTCTACAACTCCCTACTCTATTCCTTCTCAATATTTGCCCAAGACAGAAGAGCTATGTGCTGTGTCTGACTGGCAGGCAAGCTGATTACTTACTTTTCAATAGAAATCTCTTTTCCAATATATATTAAATCGTCTCAACTATAAGCAGGTCTTCTTTATAACACATATGCATCCTATCCTTTCCAGTAGAATTTCAGAGACTCACTCACTGAATAATGGAATGCTATTGTCAGTTCCCATTCTCTCCTTTATATTATTTCATATTACTTCCAACTATGTATGTTTCTTTTTATTATGTCACAATTGCAATATATGGACCATTTTAACTCTGAAATTCACTTGAAATGTATACTGAATAATGGATTCTTTTTTTTTTTATAAAGTGCTTGAAACAAAAATGTGACAGACAAAGCTTTATAAGGTTGCCAACTGCTCCCTCATTTTTTTTTCTCCTTTGGTACAGAATTATTGTGGGAGTTTCATACTATACAAGTTGTTCTCAGGAAAAAAAAAGGCATTGGCAAAGCAAATAGAAGAAGTAAACTGTCCTTAATTTAAACACACACACACATTCTGCAACAACAGCAGCAAAAAACAGCCAGCAAACTCCAGCAATCCTCTTTGTTGCAATCCTTTTCAAATGACCACATTTAAAATAAAACTTACTGTTGCCTTAGGCTAAGAAGAAGTCCATAATCCATTAAGCCTTTATAAACAAATCTAAGGTTTCTGAAATTAGTACCAAATGTAGAGAGTGAAGTGAATTAATTATGAAGTCATATTGAGGAGATTAAAGAAGAGCTATGATTCTCTATCACTACACATTCCTAGAACAAATCTAGGAATTCTAGAGTTTTGCTTGACCAAAATATAGCATGGAAAGTTGGAAGGAAAAAGGAAAAAGAGAGCAAATGAATGATGGATCAAAGTTACTATACCAAAAGGAAGGAATAAGGCCTAATGAATACATTGAGTGCAGGAGAACAACCAAAAATGACCAAAGATAGTATGAATAGAACTGTTGATTTCAAAGTGAGGTTAAGTTATAGGAAAAGTGAATGATCTGTGATTTCATTAGAATGGAAATCTCCCAATATAGGTACTACCTCTACCTACCTAACAGCAAATCACAACCCTTTAGGAGGTAACATTTCTGTTCTGTTGTTTGTCCTTCAATTTTGAAGAGGACCAATGACATCATGGGGCGATTGTTTTGACCTGTGCGTGAATTGGATCTTACTGAGTTGCTTGAGGCACGTAGACATCAAAAGCAAAACTTGAACCCAGGTCTTCCTAACTCTAAACTTAAAATCTTATCTACTAATTGATCATCTTGAGGTTAGGATATTTATACAAAATTAAAATTATTGTTTTTGGATAGCTGGTCCATTAAATCAAGCTCAGATGTATTTGTTTAGGATAGTGTGAACTGGTAGGAAATTAAATTAGTAACAAAAGGTACCCTTTTTTTGCATCTGTTTTTCATTGGTTTTCTCTGTTTTCCTCACTATCTGCCTATCAGGTTTCACTTTTTTTCTACTATTCTGCTGTCTACCTCTAGCAGCTTCCCCTCATCTCTTTAATTTGCTGTTTCTTCTTGGGTCAATAGGAGTCTTTTTCATACAGAAAAAAAAGTGGTCTACAAATGTGGCCTGATTCCAGAAAGGCCCATAGTGGATAAAGGAAGACATAAGAAAAGAAACAAAATAAAACTTGAAAGATGCATTTTGAGGGGTATTTTTACCCAGTTTCATATGCATAAGAGACGGAAATTAATTTCTTTCTATAAGAGTTAGGTCTGCCATACAAAATGTTCTTAACAAAGAAACATCATTACCGTTGACTCTACATACAACTGGCTTGATTATTTTGATTAAATAAATGGCTGTTGAGTAACCAGTCAATAACCACGATTTCTCATTATTTAACTCCATCCTCCATATCCAGATGTATCTTCCATTGCCCCCAATGCAAAACATCTTTTTAGGCACTTTTCCTCACTTTCCTCTGGACATATCATATGCTCTCTCAATTACCCACCTTCCCCTATACATTCCATCAGAAAACCATTCTTTCTACCTTTTGCTATCTAAATCCTAGCTCAAATCCCTCCTTCCTGAGGCCTCCCTACTAGCCCCATGCCAGAGTGGTTTCTCTTTAGCACTTAATAACACAAAAATACACTTTTTCTATCCCACATATTGAAAGAATGATGTATTTCACATAAGTGAATTTTCCAGATAACTGAAATATTTGTATTTAAGTATCAAAACATGATATTTCTCTTCAAAAAAACAAGTTTAAGTACATTTAATGCCACTTTTCTTAACTATTTCATTTCTCTACTTTCTTAAACAAAGTATACTAAATATAATTTAATTTAACTTTTTCTTGGTGACTAAAGACCATTATTATTAAGAAAAACTCTTATACTGCACTATAAAACAAGTGATGTCATAAGAGGCTAGAGAGATATATAGGACTGTTTCTTCCTAAAATAAATGGAACCAGATATCTAGATTCTTTTGGCTATGGCTCTGCTTTTTACTGATTTTTACTACCTTCTTCACTATCTGCTTGTCAGGTATCACTTCTTTCTGCTATCCTTGTGTCTACCTCTAGCAGCTGTCCCTTATACCTTTAATTTACTGTCCATCTTCTGAAAGCTATGAAATCAAATAACCAAGCTTGTTAGAACTGAGCCTGTTCACCCACAGGGCCCCTTGGGCCCTGGTCTCCTTTGAGTAAAGTGCATGAATGTTAGTACATTAACTTGGCAACATCTGTATTTTTTTTCTTATCAGGTGCCTTTTGGTCAATACCAAAAGATAGTTGAAATTAACTAGTTAGGTAACTACTAGATAAGGTTTCACTTAACTGTTTTCACATCTGCATGTCTCATCTCTCCATTTTTTGCTCCTTAGCAACAGGGATCATGACTTAGATTTTTTTCTAATCTTCCTCAGTGCTACTTATTTAGCATATATTAAAAATGGTTGGAATAGGGGCAGCTTGGTGGTGCAGTGGATAGAGCACTGGCCCTGGAGCCAGGAGGACCTGAGTTCAAATCCAGCCTCAGAGACTTGACACTAAACTAGCTGTGTGGTCCTGGGCAAGTCACTTAATCCCATTGCCTAGCCAAAAACAAAAATAGTTTGAATAAATAACCAATCTGAAAAAAAGCACAGTATTTTAGAGTCAGAAAGGTCCTCAGTAGCCATCTATTCCTATCCATATTAGAAAAAGAATACCAGTGTATCCAGAAAGTTGTTTTCCAATCTTTACTTGGAGGTATAATAACAATAACAATAAATTTATATAGCATTTACTATGTGCCAGGCACAGTGCTAAGCGTTTTACAATTATTATATCACTGGACTTCTAGCAAGGGAGAACTTATTACTTTCTAAGGCATCCCGTTTACTTTTATAAGGCTCCGTGTTACAGAATTTTATCTTGTATCAATCCTAAATTTATCGCCGCATCTTATGCCAAATGCTCTTAGTTATAGAATTCATTTGGTCCAAGTGATTGTTTAGACACAGCTGAAGGAGAGCTGGTTTGCAGATAAATACCAACTTCCTCCTAAGGGGAAAAAAAAAAGATCATCTGCAACCAGCAGATAGATGCTAACAGGGCACAGTACACCTGATGACTTAGCTATAAGTCTAGTCATTATGAAAATTACTCTGGCATCATTATCATCAACAAATATTTATTTAGGCTCAAGCTGTTGGACAAAGATTTCGTTAGCACACCACCACCACAAATTAGGATAAGGAAAAAAAAGAAAAGATTGAGTCAAGAAAGAGTTAGGAGACCTGGGCTCTAAAGTGACTTGTCACTAGCTAATTATCGGTATGACTTTCAGTAAGTCACTGGACTTTTCTGGGCCTTACTTTCCTTCTAATTCTAGTCCCTCCCCTCTGTTAATTACTTCCTGTTTGTTCTGTACATAGCTTGTTGTCATTCCAGTTAGACTGTGAGCTCCTTGAGGGCAGGAGTTATCTTTTGTCTTTTTTTGTATCGCCAATGCTCAGCACATTGCCTAGTACATAGAAGGCGTTGAATACATGTTTATTGATTGATTGATTGATCAATAAAGCAAGGAGAGTGGGGAGGGTGATGGGACATATCACAGGTGTCAAACAACTCACCCACAACAGTCCCAAGTGTAGTCCAAACTAAATTAAAATACAAAATGGAAATATTTAACAAAATAAGTAAAAATACAACAAAACATTACGTTAATATATGGTTTTTCCAAATCAATATGTGGTCAGCAGGAATCCTTATATACTGTTTAGTGGCCCCCATTTCTATTTGATTTTAACATTTCTAAATTATTAGATTATTTCTAAAGTCCTTCCCAGGTCTAAGGTTCTATGGTCTTTGTTCTGTTCCTTGAGTATTAATAGGAACTGACCTTCCTATAGCTGCAAAACATTTTTCCACACATCAAACCTATGAGTTAGGTAGATAATGCAAGTATAAACACCCCTACTTTACAGAACAGGAAACTGATGCTCTGAGTGGTTAAAGGACTGGCCCATTAGCAAAGAGCTAGTAAATAACAGGCAGGATTGAAACCCAGGTCTCCTGACACTAAATTCCCTCTGGCCTTGTAATTTTTTTTTTTTCTGAAGACCACAGACTTCCTGTTACAAGGCCACCTGAAACTGTGAATGAAACCCATACTGTCAATGAAACAGAGAGATTGGAAAGCTAAAGATTTTAATGTAACTATGTATGAAAATGCTTTTTTTTTCTTTTCTCCTCTTAATATTTTCCTCCTCTTCTCCTTAAACCTGTTTCTGGCATTTCTGTGACAAAGAACTAGACACATCTCTCTAATGTCAGTTGTTTTTCTGCATTTTCTCCCTTCTACTCACAATCTTCAAAGAGTTGATCCTTGAATATTCCTTTATAGAAATTCAACTTTTAAATTTCTTTCAAAATGAAAAGTCACTGTTGGCTTTGGATGAATTAAATTATAAGTTTAAGAGACAAATAGAGCAAAAAGGTGGTATTTGGGCCTTTTTCTACTTTCACAAAATAATGACAAGTTTGATCAATTAATTTCTGAAGGGAATGGATGATTATTGATAAAGAATTCAGGACACAGATTTGTTAGTCATCGCTACTGGCAGTAATAGGTTACATAATCCATCACACCAAAAAGTTAAGGCTATTCTGACTAGCAATTAATTAATCTGACCAGTTCTGCTAAGGTGACTTCCAAGTTCTGTTCTGAATTCTCCAAATAGATGACTGCTAGAATTTCCAAGAGTAAGTATGCAATGGAGCATGAACCAATACTAATTTAAAGCCACAGCCACACATGATAAAGGAATGGTTCAATACTCCAAAGAAAGGAGTGCTTTGTTCTGTAGGAAACAAATGCTCCAGGCCTTACACATGACTGATAAAAGGGCTTATCACAGCCTCCTCACAGAGGAAAAAAATGTCTCTCATGTCCTCAGCACCTTAAGAAGTTTTCAACTGTCTCTAATTATAAAGTACTATGATTCTAATTGGATTTTATGGAGGTAGAGAAAGCAATATTTCAGGCTACTCATTATATATACTTGAACATTTTATAGAAGTATATTTGTAATTTGGTCATTTGCTAGAGTGGGCCATCTATAAAGATGGTTAGAAGTAGAAAAATGTTTTCTTAGAGAAGAGCCCAAACAGAAGATAACATAATATCTGACATTTATTGTACTCTTATGTTTTACAATGTACATAAGTATTATTTCATTTGGTTCTCACAACAAAACCCCATGGGATACCTACTTCAATCCCCATTTTATAGATGAAGAGACTGAGACTCTGAAACACTAAGTAACTTGCCAATTGTGACATAGTTAGGTAGCAGCAGGAATAGAATTTGGACTCTGGTCCCTAGTCACTGTAGGTTCTTTCTTTCTTTTTCTTTTTTTTAATATAACATGTCTTTGGTCTTGTCTTCAAAATCTATCATCACACCAATTCTAAAATCAAACATGGCCTAAGACTACTACCACCAGATCTGAAAAATCTAGAATCACACAAGTATAGATACTTCTTCTTCCTTGAAACTCATTGAAGTACAGAGAAGAGAAATGGATAATCTATCTACCTTCTGTCTAATGAGAACTCCATATTCTATAATTTAAAGATACTTTAGATATTCTCCTATTAATTTACATGTCTACATCATTATAGGTAATCCTTTCACATAGTATATAATATACAGACTCTCCATTTCTATTTCCATTTGTATCCACAAAGTGTGCATAAATAATTAAAAGGTTATTCATTTTCCTGTGAGAGAGTTCCAAATCAGTGTTTTACTTCATAATGTCAGAAGGAAGATGCTTCGGACAAATGCAAAAAATAATCAAAGTTTTTGCTATTCCTTTTTCAGGAGAACAAAGCATACTGCATAGAAGGTAAAAATATATGGATATGGATCAAGGTAAGGAAAAATTTCCTAACAATTAGACCTGTCCAAAAGTGAAATGGGCTACCTTGGGAAGTAGGATGTTTTGCTTCACAAGGTCTAACAGATAAAAGTGGATGACTACAAACTGAGATGTAATGACTTCTAATATTCCTTCTGATTTCCTTTCCTATGCATCTTTGATCCTGACATTCATGTAAGGTCACGCAATTTCAATATACCTTTCCCTACAAAAGTATCACATTTTATTACTCAGAGTGAAACAATGATCCCTATAAACAGCCACTGTGTCTTTTAGCCCCATGAGAACACTACTTTGCAGCTAGTCCTTACCATTTCTTTAGTAACACTTCTCCATCTTTCTTTTACACATGCATGCATGTCTGATTGTGAGAAATTAGTGCACGTGTGGTAAATGTCTTGCATAATACCTGCCCTTACATGGGAAAAACTGTTCTACAAAAGACTTGGGCTGAAACAGATCAGAAGGCATCCTGGCTTTTAATGTTCATTTCGTAAAGCCTCAAGCACACTAAATCCAACTCTACACGTATATACTGTGGGTGCTTTTATATATTAGAGTGGGAAAGTATTTCCCCTTGCATTCTCCTTGGAATATATACAGTGTAAGATCTCAGCAAAGTACACACAGTACAGTCATTAATTGAAGACATTCAACCACCTCTACTCACAACATGCAATATTATCTAAGTGCACCTCAGCAGAATCCACAGTTATAAACATATCTATCAAGAATTCTAATCCAGGAAGCTTTTGTCCACATAGTGTAACATAAAATAGCATTTTATAGGTCATAACAGAAACACAAACATACATAACTTATTCCAGTTAGCTGGGAGTCCTGACATAATGGATTACAGCTTTGATTCCATTAGGATATTGCAGTAAAGCTTTGGTGTATTGAGAATCTTGGTTGCATTTGAAATGATTACAGAAACTGAAAAATATATTCTATTGCTGCTACCTACTCCAAATAGAAAGCTTCTCTGACCTGCCATACATAAATATATCATCACCTCAAACTGAAAGAGACAAATGTGGCTGTCTTCTTTCAGATTCAAAATGAACCAGTGACTCCTCAAATTGAGTAGATATCCAACATAATATAATAAGAAACAAGGGCAGCATGGTCTATTAAAGGAGTTATGAAGAGGTAATAATTTTCCAAGGTCTCAGGAGACTTGAACAAGGTTAGATAGTGGCAGTTGATAAAAGAGAACCAAAGGAAATAAAGCAGCTGTGGCATTGACCCTTTCTGTATGCAGAGTCAAAAGTCCCTATGAATTTGCTATAAGTCAGAGACTTTTGACTAATCCTGTGTTTGTGGGCAATTTTTAAACAATATCCTTCTTTCCTTTTTTACTCTAACTCCATTGGAAAGTAATTCAACAGAGCTATAATAGCGGGTCAGATTCTATCTAGGTTTCACCCCAACTGCCTTCCTGCCATTACCCATTGCCATGGCTATGGCTGTATCCTCTGAGGGTACAGAATCCAGAGAATGTATCCTGGAAAAGCTAAGCCTCTAGGCTTTGCCCAGCACTTGGTCCACAGTAAGTGCTTAATAAATGATTGTTTGGAATTTCTGCTACACTATACTGGTCAGTTAATGAGTACATAGCTCACTCTATGAAACTGGTCCTACCATGCTTTACCTCATGGTCTACCTGTCATGCTGCAGAGGGTATAGCTCCCCACTCTTCCACTCTCCTCCCCATCTTCTTTCCTTAATTTCCATCTCTTGTTATGGAAATCATCATCAAAACACCAAGACTGCTTCTGGAAAAGTCATGTCAATCAACTGCCTTATGACTCCACTCCCTTTCCTGTGACTTCCCTGGCTAAAACAAACTTCCCTTGTCCCTATTCCTCTGAAAGTATTGTTTTCCCTATTGGAATATGTTTACTGAGGGTAGGAGATTGTTCTCTTTTGCTCTAATTGTTAGAAATATTTCTTACACCAAGCCTAAATCAACTTCTCAGGAAATGTGAGCCATTGTCTTAGTTACGCTCACCGAGAGGCAAGCACAGCATATGTAAACCTCTTCCACATGATAGCATAAGCTAATTTAAATAACTTTGCTATGTGGTTTAACAAGAGTCGAGGAAAATTTGGGAATAATTCTTTAAGTTACTCCATATGGCATTATGGTCCAGTAGAAAGAGGGCTACAGTTGGAGGGACAAGATCTAATTTTTGAACCTGACTTTGCCACTTTGTATTGGCATGACTCTGGGCAAATCCATTAACCCCCTGGTGCCTCAATTTCCTTGTGTGTATGAAAGGATTGGACTAGATCATCTCTATGCTCCTTTCCAGCTCTAGAGCTAAGCAAAGCTGTTAAAATCTGTCTTTCAAAACACAGTAAGTGTGTTTTTTAAATATAAAACACTTCAAAATTGGTAGAAATTGAATTTGGAAGTCTTAAATTTAATCTATTTGTAGACTGAGTGGTGAGTTGATACTTATTTTTCAAGTTAAACAATCACTCCCACCCCAAGACCTAGGTCTTTCTAATTTGAGACTTCCTCACTATGTACTCGGTCATGTTGCCTCTCATATTCTGGTATGCATCAAATTTAAAATTCACTTTCACATTTGTCCTCTTCTGTCCACTCACCTTACTACTCTTTTAATTCAGATCTTCATTACCATTGGTCTCTAAACTATTCCAATCACCTTCTAACTGGTTGCCTTGCTCTCAGTTTCTCTCCTACTTACTCCATCAACGACTTCACTACTTCAACAGTTTTTTCTGTCTTCAACCTGTCTTCCAGAGATCTGCCAACATAAACTTTCTCATTTGGATCATGTCCCTTTCCTGCCCCAAAAGATTCAGTGGCTCTTCAGAACAAATACCAATTGCACTAGGTGACCTCTGAGGTCTGTTTCATGGATGAGATATTTTGATTCTATGATAACAACAATTCAAAACACAATTCCAATCTGAACTCAAGTATTAAATTTCAAATGAACAATAATGTTTTTTTCTCCATCTAACAAACATCATCTTGGATTAGTTTATGCCAACTGACAATTTGGTAAGTGAAGCATAGCATTTACTTTAAGGACTTACAGGTTTATAATTTTGGGAAAAGACTTCCACGAATATGTCCTTTATTTTGGCAAAGTTAAAAACTTACTAGACTTTTGTCTGGGGAGGTCGTCAAATATTTATGCTTATGTAGGACTTTGGTTTTTTCAATATATTAGTCAAACCACAGGTTCTGCCTGGAGCATGGTATATGTGAGGGATGTCTTAGGACAAATATCCTTTGTGCTTGTCCCTTGGGGTTTGTGGAAAAGAGAGAAGAACTCATTCCTCATTCTCTCCTGCCATTCTATGCAGAAATAGGCTAATGGGAAATTCAGTCAGGCTGACTGCTACCTTAACTTTATTTGGCAGAATTAATTCTCTCTTGTTGCCTTAGGTAACAGTTACTCAAAACACTACAAAAAGCACATTGTTACAAATGATTTGAACAATTCCTGATAAAAGCGTGGGTTTTTTTTTTGTTCTCTTTTGTTTTTAGGAAAGAGACAGGTCAATTTCCTATTTTAATAAAAGCAGGTACCCTTGTGATCAAGTCTAATATCAAATTATAGGGAAAAAAAAACTTTCCTCAATGCCCCCTTGTGAAATGGAGCAACCCCTTAACAACTGGATAAAATTTCAAGATATTGAACTCAATGACCTCTAAGGCTCCCTACAATGCTAAACCCTTAATCCTATGGACTCCTTAGCCTACCATTTGAGACCTATTACAATTTGGCTCTAATTGGCCTTATTTCACAGTTCTACTATTCAGGACTATTCATTCCATCAAACTCAGTTATGTACCATTCCCTGAAGATTTATCAAGTTTTCCTGACACTGTGGCTTTACTCATTACTGAAATGTATTAACCACATTCACCATTTCCTCCTGTTGAAATCCTGTACATCCTTTAAGGCTTAGCTCAAAGCTTACCTCTTCCATGAAACTCTTCTGATTTTCTCCTCCTCGCCCTTAGCAGGAAGTGATCATTCTGAACTCTTATAGAACTTTGTGCCTTTTTATATATTTATCACATCCTGCCTTGTATTTTAGTTACTTGTGTAACTGGGTACCTGACCTCCCTTCTCCAGGCCATGGACCCTGTCAAGTTTACATCTGTGTCAGACTCAATATATAGTACTGCACCTTAGATGAATACTCAGTAAATGTCTATTAAAGAGAGTTGACATTTTTTTAATTAAATATTTGGGGTTACCTTTAATGGAGGGGCATTTCTTGTTTTTTTGTTTTAGTTTTAGTTTTTCAATTCAGAGATAAAGTACTTGTGACCCTAAAAATAGTATGAAAGAAGAACACCCTTTAAAATCTGCCCTAGACCTGAGACATGGTCTAGACCTGGTGCATGCTCCAAGTCTTTTGTCTTTGTTATGAGCTCGCATAGTTTGAAAATAATTTTATTGGAGAAGTTATTATATGGACAAAAGATTATGAATTTCACAGCTGACTTGAGATCTACTCATGCCAATGACATTGGCTTCTACTTGGCAAGTAGAATGTGATAAGTCAATGCAGATTTTTCTGTAAGCACTTTTTTCCCTTGCAAATACCAAGAGAGATTTCAAAGAAACATTTACATTTTTTCATCCAAATCAAGTTACTGATTATATTAACTTCCGATTCAAATCTAATGCATTCAACCTGCAATATCTCCATCTCTCCCAAATGAACTAGGAACATACTTGGTTTCTAAATTTTAATACTGACACTTTGGAGTAGAGTCAAACTGCTATGTCTGAAAAATTCAGAAGGTTTGACCTAAATGAATTCATTAATTTTTATAAGAAAGGATTAAAAGCTAAATAATTTTTTCATGTATGTTTATCAATTTGTGAGAATCTTTTAATAAACAGGTCTTCAGCTTTCTGAATAATACAAAAGAATATTGATGTAATTACACAGCAGCATATCAATGAGAAATTGGAGAGAGTTTGCCCTAATTAATGTTGCTTTGCTACTGTACTTTTTATCTGAATCTTGGTTTGCCCTACCCACATTTTTTAAAGACAAGAAAAAGAGGCTAATACTTAGGCTAGAATTTAGCCCCAAAATTCCCTTCCAGCTTTCTGATACTACAAGTCTCAGTGTTGACTAGGGATCTTATAGTTATGAATATCACTAATGTATTTGATTAGTAGCTTAGAAAGTTAATTATTCAATAAATGGCAAGACTCTATTGAATAAACTGTTAGATGAGACAATAACTGGCATCCTTCCTCATATTCTCAGTAAAAAGGAGAATTTAATGGATGCTGAGATGCTGTTTGCCTGTCCTGGATACATCTACAGTGTCCTTTATCTATTATCCCTTTTAATTGTCTACAGGTATGGAAGACCTATAACTATACTCTGGCCACAAACAAGGAGTCATATTCTTCACAGCCAAGACGTCTAACCATTTACAGTAAAATTTAACCTTTAAGAAACAAAAACAAAAACATCGATACCCCACATTACTGCTGTGGATCCTGGCTTTCTCTTAACAGTTTCCAGAGTGATATTATCTAAACTACTGCCCACTGAAATTCTGGGTGACTGTCTATGCTTCTTATCCATTTCCTGATTGTGTATATGTCTGACAATGAGTGTCTGAAAAGGGAGAAGGAAATAGAAACAAATGCCTACCACTAGAGTCAGAGTAAGGAAACTTCCTGGATAGATGCCTTAAATTAACATGTACATTTTATACTGGGACCTATAAAGTATGCTAATGATGCAATGCATATTCAAATGCTTCTAATCATTCCACAGAATTTGAATATGATCCCTTTTACTGTCCAAGACCATTACTCTCAAACAAGGGAGTCATGGTCTTTGGGAGTTTATTGAGATAGACAAACATGAGCTCCTTGGCAGTAATTTAATTGGTCAAGGTAGGGAACTTGATCTAAGGCCCTTCTCTATCTGTAGAACTGTTACGTTTTATTTATGAAGGCAGAGGAGTAAGTCTTGGTTGTCCTCATTATGACAAAAAAAAAAGATCCTTGTGGGATCCTTGATGTTTCTACAAGGAAAGCTGACAGAAATGGAAGGGGTAGAATAAGAATGAAGGCATGCTGAGCCCTCCAAAATGGAAATATGCCAGTGGCAGTTGCCATTAAGTTCTACCATAAAGTTTCCCATTAATCTCAGTAACCCTCCTGTGATTGAGGGCATTTCTCTGTATTTCAGAATATTAAAGCAGCCCAAGTAGAGGATGTTAAAAATGTTTCTCTTGGCATGTTATAAATTACCAACTATGATAAGTCTTGGTTTCCTTGACTCCATATCTTGCCTAATTTTCTCTGTCATCGAATGCTTCAAGTCGCCTTTTTTTTTATTGATTCACAAAATGGATTTGGAAATGCCATGTGGGGAAGGCGGAGAAGAGACAAGCTCCCAGCCTGCACACAGTCTAGACTTATTTTCTGCTTTCCTTTGATATTGCCAAATGAATGACTTGCCAGCTGCCTCCCTGGAAGGAATTGTCATTTGCAATGACTTCTATGTACCTTTCCCCCAATGTTTCCTCTAAGGCAGCCCTATGGTTCCATTACTTTCACCTCTGGAAAAGCAGCTGTAAATGTCACTGTTATTTTTCTGCCAAAATATTTCATATCCCATCCTCCAACAGGCTGCTAGATATGCAAAGATCTAGTGTGCTTATTAGAAAGATTAAAAGCAAATCTTTTTAGCTGAATTCAACTGAATATTCTCTTGCAGCCAGGAAGATTGTAATAGAAATCCTGCTTTTGACAATTACTGCGTGTGTGACCCCAGGGAAGTCACTTAAGTTCTACATGCCTCAGGCAACTCTGAGACTTATCTAATACTGTGAAAGGGTGGTACTCTGCAATGGTGGAAGGAATGCCCCTGCTAGGAGTTCCTTGTGAGGCTGAAATCTCAGATCCTCCCTATATTCATGCATTCTCTTAGCTATCCTATATGACCATAAATTGTAGAATTCTGTGATCTAAGAATAACAATTGCCAGTGACCCAGAGGGCAATGGAAAGGTAAAATGTGATAAATATAAGAAAATTGTAGCAGGTTATCAATGAAGATTTCCACATACTAAAAGAAAGTGAGCTGTCCTGTGAGAATGAGAATGAGATACAAAGTAGATGGATAGCCTGAGTATTCAACTGATATCCTTGAGATATTAAAAGAAACTGAAGAAGGCTTCCAATGTCTTGACTGGATTCTCTATGGAGTTTTTCCAGGAGGGCATGGACAACATTAAAAGGCATGGATTATTATTGTTATTATTATAATAACAATATTTATATAGCACCTACTATTTTCCAGGGATTGTGCTAAGTGTTTTGCAAATATTATCTCATTTAATCCTCACAACAACTCTGGGAGGTAGGTGATATTATTGTTTCTATTTCACAGTTGAGGAAACTGAGGCAAACAGAGGGTAAGTGTTTTGTCCAGGGTCCCACAGCTAGTGAGTATCTGAAGCTGGATTTGAATTCAAGTCTTCTTGACTCCAAGGCCCAACATTCTATCTAGTGGGCCACCCAGCTAGCACAATTGGGGGTTTCACTGAAAAAGGGAGGACCTGGGAGATTTGGGACATGATAGCTTTTCTAGTAGAGGAAATACTAATACCAAGAGGTCAGGGAAGATGACTTATGCAGAAAAGTCTATACAAAAACTTTCCGACATGAAATAGCCAGCCTTGGGTGGTATACTGTCAATTCAACAAACATTATTAAGTACCTACTAGTTTAAGTTCAGGGTTTCAAGGAGCAGAGAAAAAGCTTCACTTTCAATTCTCTAACAACAGAGTTTACTGAGTAATAGATAAACCATGTGAATATTTATCATACAAGAAAGGTTCAAGAAGAGGTACTCGTCTCCTTCACCATATTTATCAAGCCCAGGCAAATGAAGCAACAGTACATAACTCTGTTTATAGAAGTTTGGCTCCATCCACACAATATAATACCTTCAAATGGCCCACATAAGTTTCATCTTACATGGTTTTATACTAAGATAGATCAAGGGAGCCTGTTCTAGGTACACCAATCTTGAACACATCATACAAAGCAAAATAGAGGGATTGGTAAAGTTTCACATCAGAGGCTGCATTCATGGATGTCCATCACTCCCAGTTACCTCTATCTCCATGTGCCCCTACCTCTTCTCTGGGGAGTCTTAAGCTATTTAACCTTCATACACAGTACTGTGTTAAGCATGGAAAGGAAATTATTATGGGTCTAACACTGTACTCAAAAAATACTTGTGGAATGACTCTTTTTAAATTTACCTTCCAAACTAAAATTTATTTAGACTAATTAAAAAAAAATAACTGTGTCATTTCTCCTTTAATTTGATTGACTGATTTCCTCTTGCTTATACCTCTTCAGAATCACAATCTTAAGAGCTGGAAGAGACTGCCAAGGCCATCTAGTCCAGTCCATACTTGAACAAGAATCCTTTCCACAACATCACCCAACAAGTGGTCATCCAGCCTTTGCTTGAAGACCTCAAAAGTGAAGTAACCCACTATACCCTGAAGCAGGCCATTCTACTACTGGATAGCTCTAATTGTCAGGAAGTTTTTACTAACCCCAAAGCTAAATATGACTTGTGTAACTTGTATCCATTGTTAGTAGTTCTATCTTACAAGGTTCCAGGGTAGTTGATGTTCAGTCATGTCTGACTTTCCATGACCCCCATTTGGTGTCTTCTTGGCAAAAATATTGAAGTGGTTTGTTATTTCCTCCTCTAAGCCCATTTACAGATAAGGAAACTGATGTAAAAAAAGTTAAGTGACTTGCCCAGGGTCACACAGCCAGTAAGTGTATGAGGCTGTTTTTGAACTCAGAAAGATGAGTCTTCCTGATTCCAGGCGCAGCACCTGGTTAGAGTGCTAGTAGGCACAGTGGATTTCTATCCACTGTGACTACCAGCTGCCCTCTTATAAGGTTTGAGCATGTCTAATCTTTCTTCCACATGATAGCCCCTCAAATACTTGAAATCAGCTATCTTATCCACACTTGAGTTGTCCCTTTTTCATGCTGCATATCCCTCATTCATTATAGGATAGGCTCTTAAGTCAACTAGGTGGCACAGTAAGTAGAGGCAGGAATACTGGAGATCAGATCCTGCCTTGGGCACTTACTAGCTGTGTGACTCTGGGTAAATCACTTAACCTGTCTCAGCTTCCTCAGTATCTTTTAATGTAACCTAAGATTAAATAAACTTTTTTGACTACCATGTCACACTGTTAACCCATATTGACCTTGGAGTCCTTTAGAAGCCCCAGATCTTTTTCAGATGAACAGTTACTAATCACACTTATCCCATCTCGTGCCTATTAAGCTGACTTTATGAACACAAGTATAAGACTTTGTTTACTTTTATCCTTATTGAATTTTGTCTTATTTGATTTAGTCCAATGATCTAGACAGTTAAGAGATTGACTATGTTATCAAAGAGGTTAGCTATCCCACTTTACTCTAGGTCTTCTACATATCTGAGAATCCTTATCCAAATCAATAATAAAAAGTCAGGCATGGTGGAACACAAAATCAATTCTTATGCTAGGGAGGTAGATCACTGGGATTTCAGAGTTCTGAGTTGTAGTAGGGCTAAAGCTGATAGGGTATTCACACTGAGTCTGGTGCCAATATAGTGAGCCCCCAGTTGCCTAAGGAGAGGCAAAATGTATCAGCTTGAAAAAATGGAACAGGTTAAAGCATCTGTGTCAATCAGTGCTGGAATCAGTCTTACAAGTAGCCACAGCACTTCTAGCCTGGGCAAGACCCAATCTCCCCTCCACCGCCATTAAAACAAAAAGTCACTGATAAAAATGTCTTAGCTAAAGACATAAAAAGGCATAACTTGATAGATTTTATGATTGTGTTGAGTGTAGGAAACCCCCAAGTTGCAAATTTACAAATAGGTTGAATTCCAGTAGTTTTTGTTAAGCTGTGTGTTAGGAACCCACAATACATTTTCTCATTGGAACAATGGCACAAATGATGGTAAGATTCCCAGATCAGCCCACAAAAGTCCACTGAATTTCACGTGTTGCTGAAATACAGTAAGTCAATAAGTCATAAAATAAACATTTATTAAATGCCTACCTAGTGCAAGATGCTATGCTCCCTGAGTACTGGATCTTGAGAACACAGGGCTATACATTACATAGAAATGAGCAAAAATAGGGAAAAGTTTCCTTTCTCAATATTTGGGCTGAAGTTTGTCTTTGACAACTTCTACTTCTATTCCTAAACCATTTTCCTACATTCTAGTACTCTTCTCTTCAGTACCTCATAGTACCCCAGGTTTACCCACTTATCCAAGCCTTCCATAACCCACAAAGTACTCCATGTTCCAAAAGTACCTATCTCCCCTCTCTCACAGCCACCAAATAAACTCTCTTCCCTTTTTATTTCAGCTAGATATTGAGATGAAAGCAACTTGACTGAAAAAAATCATGCTAACATGTGAATGGCTGACAGCCAGCTTTTACAGACATAATTGTGGAGAATGATTTTTTTTAATTCAAAATGCATCTCGTAATTGATGGGATGTCTGCTGTATGTAACAAATGTAAGCGAAAACAAATGGTACATTTTGTGAGGGAAACATTTGGGGTCAGAACCACCACCTACAGGCCTTCCTGCTTGGTACCTCACAGGTACTTAGACTGTTTGGTATCACAGGTCCCTTGGGAAGTCTGGTAAAGCATATGAACTCCTTCTCAGAAAAATGTATTTAATGCGTAAAATAAAATGTATAGGATTACAAAAATTAGATTGAAATAAAGATGTAGTTTTTTTTCTCATACAAATTCATGGACCCCCAGAAAATTAGGACTCTGTGAACCCCAGGATAAGAACTCCTACTCTAAGCTATTTCTGATTTTCACATCCTCTTTTTTGTACTTCTAAACTTGAATATTGTGTCTCTCAAAATTTTTCAGAATGGCTCCCAGGGTAGGAGGGAAAAGAGTGGAGAAATGAAACTTCTGATGATAAGGAAGAAAAAAGGCTGCTATATGGACTGTTATATATAATTTATAAGTTGGATGCTTGCAAATTGAGTGTTGCCTATAATTAAAATCACAGTTAATTACAGGTCATTATTTAGAAAATGTATACACTATATAATTTCTGTTAATTGCTCTGTAGTAATAGGGTTTATTAATATGAATTGCATAATGGGTTTTTGTATGCATGCTCTTTAGTTTAGTAATAAAATGATTACATTAATGTTGTTAATATTAGAAGAGTAATAGCAAATATGAAAGAATTACATTACTTTATTTTCATTTGTCATTAAGTAAGGAAGAAAGAGGGCTTAAGGACATTCTAGATTAGACTGTGAGCTTCTTGAAAGTAACAGGGATTGTCTTTTACTTTTTTTTTTCTCTCCAGCTATTAGCATAGTGCCTGAAACATAATAGGAATATGTTTATTGACTGACTGACTGACAGCATGGGAAAACTGGTTTATGGATTAAAAATATTTCCTACATAACACACACACAGAAAACTGATAATTGATGATACATTATTTTGTTGGTGTCTAAAATTCATCAGTTAATACTTTCTGGCAACAAAGGCAGGGTGGTGCAGTGGAAAGATCATTGTACCAGGCTGGGAATAAGGAAGACTCAAGTTCAAAATTCTGCTTCAAATAATTATTAGCTGGGTGTCCCTGGGTAAGTCATGTAACTTTTCTCAGCTTTAGTTTCCTTGCCTGTTAAATGAGTAAAGCTGAGAGAGGTTTCTCCATGCTGTCAGTCAGTTACTCAATAACCATTTAATAAGAGCCTACCATACTGAAAGCTAAGTAGCACCTAATTGACAATGTTATTGTAAGCATCAAATGAGATGATCTATGTAAAGCATTTGATCAACTTTAAAGTGCTATATTGACAGAAGCTATTATTATTAATACTTTTCAATTTTACCAATCTCTTTACACACATTTTCACATTTCTTTCTTAAAACAACCCAACAAATTAGGTGATATTATTATTCCCACTTTACAAATGAAGAAACTGAGATTCAGAAAGATTAAATGACTTGCCCAGGGTCAAATAGCTAATAAATGCCAAAGTAGGGTTAAAATCCTGACTCCAAATCCAGTTTTTAATTCACTGTGCCATTCTGTTTCTCCTCATTGATCCTTTCTTGCTTAAAAATTCTGTAAATAAATCTGAGAAAGGCAGCCACCCTATCAGTACTTGTTGTGACATTCTATGTCAGCCCTGTTTGGTTGTGAATGACCATGCAACCATCCATCTTGGTATATTCCCATCATCCTGATACATTATTAGGAAGCATAGCAAATAGCATTTTTATGATCAAGAACAAGTTCTCTTTTCCTGGAATGAAGGAATACCAAGTGTCTTAAAGTCCTAGAGAATAAGAAATACAGTGAAAGAAATAGATCCTATCAATACATTCAGTTCGGAACTGAACTTAAGGAAAGTCCATTGTTCCAAAGGTTACTCAATTAGAGTTCTCTTTTCCCTTCACTTTTGAGATAATATTATATTTCTTTTTGTTGTCAATAACTTATAAAAGAGATTCTTGGACAAATAAATCATAGGATCCAGGTCTGGTGGTTTATTTCAGCCCCAAATGAACCTCCTCATAGAAAAGCATCAGTATCTCCCTCCCTTCTGATATTTTCCCTCTCCCTTTCTCGTCCCCTAAAGCTCTCCCAAATCAAGCGAGTCCTCTTTGTCAGGGCTGAAATTACCAGCAAAGCAATGTAGCTGTCAAGACATGTAAGACGTGCAAATAAATAATGGTTTTCTGATGCGTGAGGATGCAGACACACATTTTAAGCTTCCACAAAAATGTAGCAGATTCATTGCACCCAAAACCTGACAGCATTATTTGATTTTTCTATTAGACATCTCCTAAGCACACAAGACCCCACAAAGGAATATTGTTTTTACTCTCCAAAGGATAGTACTTGTTCATATCCCAATGTTAAAGGTGCCATTAAATGTCTTATTTAAAAGTATTACTTCCATCATTGGCAGAAAAAATGGTGATTTTTTTCAATGTGTACGAAAAAATGCACAAAATTAGACAGTACCTAAGAACTGGGAGTGGGGGTGGGGAGAGAGTCTATATTGTAAAATTAATTTACACACTAATAATTCCAGTTTTCTTTAAACAATAAAGAGAAATGTTGCATTTAACATTTGAACATGTTTAAAACAGTAGATTTGCATGCACATAAAAAGCTGAACAATTCTTTCTTTTTACAGTAGAGAAATATCCTGGAAAAAAGTCAAGCACCCTACATCTATTATATTTAGTGCATTATTGGATATAATACATAGGGTGAGCCAATGATTCATGTAAGATAAATTTAAGCATACCTTCAAAGTATTTTATTTCAGAAACATGGATAAAAATGATGCCAAAATCATATGAAAAAAAAAAAACTATGAACACCACATTTTAAATCCAATCCAATCATCTACTCAACACCTACCATGAACAAAGCACCATGCTAGACACTGGGGATATAGGGCAAACACAGTCACATGGGTAGGCGGTAACATACATTAGGGGTAAATGATTATCTATGGAAAATGAAAGTTCCGCTAACTTATTGAGTCTCCTGAACATAAGGAAATCATAGTTATCTGGTTATCTATGGGATTTTCTTTTTCCACAAAGGCAGCTTAATTAAATTGCCATCTACTCCCAGAATACTTGATTCAATAGAATGTCTTCAGAAAATAGGCATCATAGGAGAACTCATCTTTTCAGTTAATGAATTACCTAAAAGTAATTTTTAGAGTATTTATTTGCAAAATTAAAAAAAAAATATTTGGGGGTATGTTCTGCAACAGGTAGGGATATATTTGGGAATATTATTTTTATTCCCTAAGGGGTAAATTCCCATGAAATCAAGGGAAGAGAGATTATGATTCATTATCATTACAGTCTCTCTACACATGCCTTCTCCATTTGACTATGCTTTGGACACTCACAGCCTTTGGATATTCAAAATGGCAAAACACATATTCAGAGTGTGGCATGTTATCACTCAACAGCTTTGCTTATGAGCAATTAGGAAGTTGGGAGAAGGGCAGCACATGCTAGAGAAGAGAATTAAGGAAAGAGATGCAGTTGTTCCATGTATGAAATCCAACTATGACAGATAATCTGTTTTTTCAGCCTCCACAAAAGACCTCTAATGATGTTTCATCATGATATGCAGGGTGAGCCAGGATTCTGAAAGGCTGAAACGCAACCCCTGGCAAAAAGGTATAAAGCCTGGAAAGTTTCAAGCAGCCTGGGGATCAAATTGGCTAAGTTCAGAAGGGCTCGTGGTGAGGTATTGTCACAAGGTGATGGCTTTTGGGCACCACGAAAATTCTTAAAGGTACAGAGGGGTTATAATATGTATCATTGGAGGGAAAACACACAGAGGAAAATGTCAGTCTTCTAAAACAGTACTTTGTCAAAAATCTCTGCATTTAGGGGCAGCTAGGTGGCACAGTGGGTAGAACACTGGCTCTGGAGTCAGGAGGACCTGGGTTCAAGTCCAGCGTCAGACACATAACACTTACTAGCTGTGTGATTCTGGGCAAGTCACTTAGCCCCAATTGCCTCATCAAAAAAAAAAAAAATCCCTGTGTCTCCAAGAAATGGACACATAATTAGTGAAAACATGGAATGGCATAATAGGTTTTGGTAAGGTGGATTCCATCGTATTTTAGCCTTCTTGAGAATAATTTTATTGAGAGACATCTACATACCTTAGAGTAATTAATTTGTGTTCAACGACTCTTTTATTTTTTCACAAACGTTAATCAATGATGATCATAAATTTTTACTCAGTCATACTTGCCAATACCATGTTACGAATATTAACCAAATTTCATGGCTATGGGCAAATCACTTAGGCTTTAGTTTCCTCTGTAACAATCAATCAATGAAGAGGTGTTTATTAAGGTTGATTGTGTCAGGATAACACTATCTCACAGGCTTGTAATGAAGAATAGAAATCATAAACTCTATTCAAACGTGAGCTAGTTATTATGAACCCTATTTAAATGTGAGCTAGTAAGTATAGTGGGATGGGAAAAAAACCAAAACAAATAGAAATGGACTTGGGAGTCAAAAGATTAGTTTTAGCATGTAACCGTGAGCAAATCGCCTAACTTCAGTGCCCTTGTGGATAAAGGTGGATAATAATAATAATAATAATAATTGTACTACTTATGTCATGGAGGCAGTCATGAGGAAAACGTTTAATAAACTTTAAAGATCTATAGAAATAAGAGCCCTTAATAATTATTACGCTCAAAGGACAGGCCTTCTAAGTCTTATATATTAGTATGTGATTCAATTCCAACAAGACCTATTCAAAACTATGGGCATCATTGTTAATGACAATTACATGCATGCCCAGAATTAGCTACAACTTCTTTCAGTGCCCATAGAGCAATATCAAAATTGTTTCTCCTGGAAAATACTTGAAACTCAAGAAGTCAGAAAGGTCAAGGATAAAATACTTTTTGGCCAGAATCTACTCTTCCATTAAAAGTCCAAGCATGAAAATAGCTTCTGAGTAGCAAATATGACTAATGTTGGGTATTTATCCAGTAATTGTCATATGCCCCACATACATGGCAACAGACTCTCTCCTAGAAAAATCATCAGTTCAGGAGCCCAAGGCAGTAAGTGCTATTGCTCCCCTCCATTTGTCTTTTGATAATCTACAGGATTGTTCCTTCTCTATGTTTTGCAGAATGGCTCCAGGTGCATGAAATTTGGGAATGGGGAGGAGCTGTGTATTTTTGCTGTAGGAAGCTTAACTTGCTTCACCACTATTTGGACCTGACCTAATTCAAATAATGTGCCATCTTCTACATAAAGCTTTCCCCCATACCCCCTACTGATTTGTTGATTTTGTTCTTTCTTTCTTGAAATTATATTGCATTTGGTATGTATATATGTGTGTATATATATGTGTGTGTATATGTATGTATATGTGTATATATGTGTATATAATATATATATGTGTGTGTGTGTATATATATATGTATATATATAATTTATTTCTCAATACACAGGTTGTATCTCCCCAGGAGAATGTAAGCTCTTCAAAGGCAGGAATTGTTAACCCCAGGGTCATAGCACAGAACTTGGCAAATAAAAGGTGTTTAAAGTAACCAATCAATTAATTAATCAATAGGCCTTTATTAAGCATTTAACTATGTGCCACCTGAAGCTGTGCTAATCACTGGGAAGCAAAATCAGTACCTGCCCTCAAGGAGCTTACATTCTAATGAGGGAGATAACACAACATAAACTGATACATACAAAATAAATATAGAGTAGATGGAAGATAGCCTTTGAGGGGAAGGTATTAGCAGCTAGGGGTCAGGAGAGAGCCTCTCACAAGAGGTTGGAATACAGCTGATTATTAAAGGAAGCTAGGATTTCATGAGGGGGAAGTTAGGAGGAGGACTATTCCAAAAATGGGGGACATGAAATAAAAATGTGATGAATTGAACTGTATGTAACCCCTTCCCCCCATACATATACATATGAATATACACTATACAGTTAATCTCAGGCACAGCATAGAATAATGGTAAGAGCTGGAACTGTACTCAGAACATCTGAGTTCAAATCTCAGCTCTGATACTGTGTCACCATGGGCACATCACTTAACCTCTCTGGGCCTGTTTTCTTATCTGTAAAAGGGAGGTAATAATCATCATACTACCTACTATGCAGTGCTGGTGTGAGGAATACATTTTGTAAAATTTTAAGCCATGAAACAAATATGTGAATTAATTATAATTTTGTTATTTAATATATATCATATTGTTTTAATATATGTAGTATATATCATATTATTTTATTATTTTAATTTGTGGACCCCCTTGTTATGTTAAGCTTTACCCCCACCCACACTAAAACATACTTTCCAGCTTCATCTTCTCCCAGCCTATACGTGGGTACAGGCTCACAAAAGAGTACAGAAAGGAGAGGCTAAGCAGGACCCAAGGTCTCAGGACACAGAAGACAAACATCTCACTCAAAGGTGTGTCTTGTTTGCCTTTGGTTGGGCAGAGACAAAGTCTGTGCACAGTTAATTTGGGGCAGGCAGCAAACACAGACACCTCTGCATTTGCATAATTAATTCATATTTTTTCTGTTTCAGTTTTTAAAAACATGGTCCCCAAGGGATTGGTTAATCGAAGGATCTCTGTATAATATATAGTTTTATCAATATGTTTATCAATATAAATAAGTCCCACATAAGTTTGTTTTGTTTGTGTGCACAGTTTTCAGTCCCTGGGAGCCCGGAAAAACAAATTGCTATATTAGTAGCAATCCTCCTGTTGATGACAGATTCAAAGCAGCCTCCTTTGGGGTCTAGCTCCCCGCTGAATTGGCAAATGTCTAGAGCAGGGACAACCTTTTCTTTTTCAGCTGCTCAACTGATGCCTCATACTGATGCTGACAGTCTGGCGGGGGAAGGGTGAAGAGAGGACGGTGAGCAGGAAGCCATCACCACTATGCCACCCCGCTATGGCTCACCACTTTGAATGCCAGCAAGCCATAGGGAGGGGGGCATGGCAGTGACTACTGGCTCACAACTGACCAGTTGACCATGGTCCACCAGATGAGGGGAACCCTTGGTCTATAGAAAATAGCAGATCTAAAAGGTCCTCTTCAGGTCTTCAATGCCCCCCAAACTTCATACGCCACTACAATAAAAAGCAACTCACTAGTGCCAAGGTGAACTAGGGTATCTTCATCACTTCTTAGATCCATATAAACCCTAACAAAGCAGTCAGGTACCATACATTGCTCCAAATTCAGACAAATATGTATTCCAGAATCACAGTTGTGCTTAGACAAATCCAATCTAAACATTACTCTGTACCTATTTGTTGTGTATTCATACTTACACATGTATCACCTGAAAACTTAATGACATTTTTTTCAAATAAGGGCAACATAGTATAGTGAGAAGAACACTGCTCTCAGAGTCAGGAGACCTGTGTTCTAGGCCCAATGACCTGTGTAACCTTGGAAACATCTGTCAATATTTCTGAATCTCATTTTCCTCATTTATAAGAAAAATAAAGGGCTTGGACTATAATCTCTTGAGTCTTTTCTAGATCTAAAATTCTGTTTCTTTAAAAAAAAATCAGTAAGGTTTTCTTGCTTCATACTCTATCTCTCCTACCTACTCAGAGGACCTTTGAGCTCTTTGCTTGTTCTAGCCTTCAGCAGCCCAATGGCAACTGTAGCAGCAGAGAGAGGCCAGGAGCTGAAAGTCTTCAAAATTTAATGAAACTGAACAGACGATTAAAAATTACTGAGCTGCAAGGTAGAATTACATCCTTATTCTTCTGTCATGTAATTAAAGATGGCAGACAATGGAAATCAGATTAAGAATTAAGATAGAACTCTAGAATATGGCAGTTTGCTTCAATAAAATGGAACCTAGAACATTAGACATAATCAGCTGTATTTCAAACATGCTCTTTGCTCACAGTTAGCCAAAGCAAATGTGCAATGTTGAAATCTATGTCAGAAGCCGTATCATGATCCAAGCTTTTCCCTGATGTACAGGAAGTTCCACTTAAGAATGGGTTGCATTCCAAAAGTTCATTTGTAAGCAGGATGATTGGAAATCTGAAAGCATTTTCTATTGGAAACAATGCTACAAGTGATGGTAAGATTCCCAGGCCAGTCCGTAAAAATCATAATGTACCCAAAGTTTAATATTGTGCAGATATTGTTTAATATTGTATAGAACCTTACCACCACCTTCAAGCTATTTCTAGGGGGAAATGCAATCAGAATTCCAAATTAGGCTGCCAGAAATATATCTCCCCATCTTCAGCCAGGGCAATAGAGTGTGGACTATCTTTTCTACCACTCTTATCCCAGGTAGGTGTGAGAGGAAGTGAGTAGCTTTCCTTTCCCCTCCTTTCTGCCCTGTACCTGGGCCTGCTTCTAATTTCTGGGTTAGGGGTGGGTAGTGAAACCTAGAGATGTGAGAAGTGAGCTGATGAGGAGGTGGAATGAGACTTGGAGATGAGGAAGCAAGATTTTAAAATTGGTAGGAACCAAGTGGGACATAAAATCCAACCTCCCGATTTTACAAATGAAGAAACTGAGGCATGGAGATGTTAATAAATCTTAAGCTTATTGAGTGGCAGAGTCAGATGTTGAACCTTGGCTTTCAGATTCCAATTTTTTTTTCCATTACAGCAACTTACTGCATTATAGGGGATGCAAGGACTGGGAGGTTGGGAGAGCAAACTGAAGGAAAAAAAAAAACTTTATCAACATTATTAATTTTACATATTCTTTCCATTTATCCTTCCTTCCCCTTTTCAGTCCTCTCCCAATACTTTTCTTCTTCCAGGGGCATAGTGACATTTTTAAACAAGAGGATAAGGACTTCTTTCTCTGCACTCTCTTTTATCCATCCACCTTTCCCTTTACCCTCTAGTCCTGACCACCTAGGTCCCTGAGTATTAGACCCAGGGGTGGCTGGTGACTGGCATCCCAGGCTGCAGAACTACAGAGAGTGACCAGTATTGGAGGGAAAAAAATGAAGAGAAGAAAGAAATTCTGCATAACAGTAGGGAAGAGAAGGAGGCTCAGGGTCTCCCAGTGAGGGGCAACCATTTGTATGTAAGGGATGAATACAAGTTAAAGATCGACTGTAATGAATTGAGAACTGACCCTCACCACGAGGACAACTGTAACATAAAAGCTGCCCCCTGCTAGCAGTAGTCATCATAAATCCCCAATGACTATGCTATGCCACAGTTAATGGCATAGGAAAGATGTTAAACCCCGCCCTTAAAAGTTTACACTCTCCAAAGGTATGGGTAAGGACAAATACACTAGAAACATTTCAGCATTAAACAGGAATTAATAAAATGAAAGCTTGCTTAGCTACAAAGTGCTATGTGCAGTCAATTAGAAAAAGTGATGTTTGTGAAAGATGCCAACATTTTCTTCTGAATTTGGGTAGGAAGGAAAGGCTGAATCACAATGAGGGATCAGGATGGGGGGTTGGGAATGAAGATGGGTACCCAATGCCAGGAATAGGTAGGAGAGTACAAGAACTCCATGTGTTAGGCTTTTCACAACCCTATCTATGCAATGAAATAGTTATCTCTAAAAGCCTTTATTTCTCTTATTAAATATAATGTGGTTTGTAATGAAAAGAAGACTTGATTCAGAAATAGGAGAGATGGGTTCATTGCTAATTCTTGTTCTGATCCTTCTAAACTTTGTGACTGTAATCAAATCACTCATCTTCCTTGAAGCCTCTTTCCTCATCTATAAAATGGGAAAAATAAGATTTGACTCATCTTCCTTGCAGGGTTTTTTGTTTGTTTGTTTGTTTTGTTTTAGGTGAAGTGCTTGGAAATGTGAGGTATTGTGATTATCGGTATCCACAAAAAGAATTTTTGTTTTCAACAAAGGTTATATAATCATACAATCACAGAACTTTAGAGATGATCTAGCCCAGCATTTCTCAAAATACTTGGATACAGAACACCATTTTTGCTTAAAATATATCAATAGAACCCATAAATGTCAGTGTTTGGGGAGCATATAATATTCCCCAGGATAAAGGAAGGTCATAAAAATTTTGGAGTAAAACAGGAAATTAAGCCTGTTTTCATACTGAAAAATGGTCTCATGCAATGAATAGTTTTGATCATGAATAATGTCTTATTTAATATTTTAGAGGGGCAATATTGCCAGCATCAAAATTTTATCATGACATCCCTAATCACAATATGAAGAACACCAGGAGTCTTCAGAAAACAGTTTGGAAATGCTAGTGTAGTCCAACTCTTTTACATACGAAGAAACTGAAGCCCTAAGAGGTTAAGTGATTTGCAACACCAAAAATACTTTAAAGAGTACATGAAAGAAAGTTTACAATGATTTGGAAAACAGAGCTATGTATTTTTTAAATGCGAAAATTTATCAAAGTTAGAGACATCTCCATAATCACATTTAAAGATATGCAACATAACTGTAGTTAAATGGGGGGGTGGGGAGTGAGGAACCACACATTGTATCATAGACTTTCATAGCTGTTTCTTATCACTTTTTAGTTTATACTGGCTGAGTTGAAAAAGCTTGTTCAATTACTTTGGTTTTGTGGATTAATTTACAGTATTTCTTCTTTGTTAATTATATACTATAACTGTTTTGTAAAACTGAAAACAAAGTAAAATTAGAAACTGCTTCGTAAAGTATTGCATGAAACAACAGCAACTCATATCTGCCGTCATTTTTGACTATCCAATTTTATTCAGCTGATAAACATAAACTGAGGTCTACTGATAAATATAATCCATGAATCCCCTTTATAGAATTTCAAATTGAGAAGGGGACTCAGAATCTATCTAGACTAATTCATACCTAGACCAGAATTTTCTTTGCAAGACAACTGATATGGTAAAGAGGGGGAGATTGGCTTTCTCCTGGAGCACTCCATTTCACCTGTAGAAAGGTGTAATAGTTGAGTTCTCCATAACAACAAACTATTGGCTTCTCTGCATCTCCTATCCACATATGACACTGTAAAAAAATTTGTGAAATGGGAAGGCAGGCATTTCAACATGGTCCTGCATCACCTCTACTGACCAGGGATATAGTTAGACATTTCTATGTCTTGCAAAGATTTTAAGAGCTGCATTTTCAATTTTAGACATACACCTAGGTCCTTAACAAAATTTATAGAACAGACAGACCCATCACAAAATGATTCAAAATATTCCTCTCATAAAAGTTGCTAAATTAGTACTCAGTAACATTTATATTTTACATTCTCATATTTGCATGTGTGGGTGATATTAGAGGATGAATCTTGAAGCTTGGTGAGATTCTTAAACTCTAACAAACCAATTTATCTAAGGTCAGCACTGTACCAATGACCACTGTATGTTGGAAAAGATGACCTCTAAGGTCTCTTCCAACTCTGAATCTTATGATCTCATGACTTGATGATCATCAAGGGGTGGAAAATCTATTATTTCTTTATCTATTATTTATTTGGGGGAAAGAACATAGGACATTGGAAAGAGCACTGAATTTGGAGCCACAAGACCTGAGTTTGAACTTTGATTTTTCCCATTTACTACCTGTAGGACTTTAGGCAGTCATTAAATCTCTCTAGGCCTCAGTTGCCTCATCTGGACAATGAAGGTGTTCTACTAGGTAACCATTAAGGTCCCTTCCAACTCCAGAGCTATGATTCTATTGTCTAACAATACTAATCACCAAGAAGGTTTGAATCGATACAGTATAACCTTATTTGTTCTTGTTCAGGAATCAATATGGATTTAACTCAATTCCAAATATATCTTTTGGGTTCTATAGCGACTAGATACAAAGTTTTAAGCTAGGCACTAGGAGCAAGACCAGAAAAGCAGAAAACATAGTCCCACAAGGATATTACAATCTGAAGGACGATAATAGTCTATTATGGGAGACAGGTAACACATCAAACAATAAAATTATAACAAATACAAGACATTTTAGTGTAATAAAGAGCCAAGTTACTTATTACAGACAAGTGCTACAGAAATTCAGAGGAGGGGACCACAGTAGAGCTCAAGGAACTGAAAGGGGTTTCGTGGAATAGGAAGGTTCTCAGTGGAGTGCTGAAGGATGGGTACAATTTGGATGGGAATAGATGAGTGATGAAATAGCATAACAAAGGCAAAGAAGCAAAGAGTATGGAGTAGAAAGAAGGATTGTGAAAATATCAATCTGACTGGAGCAGATGGGTTCATGTTAAGGATTAGTGGAAGATAAATAAAGTTAAATAGACAGTGATTGGCTTCACAAGTAGGGAAAATTGACAAGAATCTAGATTGTATTTTATTCTTTGAACAAACTGAATGTGCACCAAATTCTTCTACCCTCAAATATTTGCTGGCAAGTATATACCCCATATAATGCCAAATTCTAGTAATCCTGGTTGTACGTGAAAATCTATGGTGGTAAATTAAATCCTTGTTATCTTGGAAATATCCAGGCATTTATAATTGATTATTAACAACCAGAAAGTCAAGAAAAACAAGGGGAAAATCATAACCATCCAAAGCCCATGTCACCTCATCAGTATCCACATAAACACCTACATTAGTCAGTTTCATTATACCAAAATCATGCTTTTACTTATAATCATGTAATACAATAAAAAGAGCCAGCATGCAACACGTGTTAATTGGATCATGAAATATTGCCCAAGGAATGTATATACCTGCCTACATTAAAGAGACTTGCTGAAATAGTCAATGACAACTAGAGCCATAACTAGCCATTTCTGCACCCAGGGAAAGGTAATAATATTAATTTAATAATTTACATTAAATGTAAGTTTAAAATAAACAAAAGAGGGGAAAGATGTAGACACTTGCCCCATTGTGGAAGAGTTCAGGATACTGCAAGGCTGTTGTTGCAAGGGTGGGAATGGGAGTGAAGAAGGAAGAAGCTCAACCCAGCAATAACAGGTAGGGCAGAGAAGCATTGCCTTCCACCATTTTTCCAATTTAATTCTTCTTACTAACTAGTTTCTATGCTGATAAAAGAATAACAGTACTGTGAAAATGTAACCAAGTTCAAAATTACTAAATCTCTTAAAATCATTTAATTAGTCTCTAATTTAATTAATCTCTAATTTCCAGTGTCCCCAGATGAAGCTCTAGTTGCTCCACCTTAATTTTGGCTGGTGACAACTAAAGAGGACAATGGGGACTCTACCTAGCTACCCAGTGTTCAGCAGTGCCCTTGTGGCAGCAGATGAACACCAAAAAAGTTGAAAGCATCGTTTGCAAAGAGCACAGCTTCTCAAACATGCTATAATCTTCTTTGTATGCCTAAAATCGAGAAACCAAGGAGAACTCGTTAGATCTGCAGCAGTTGAGCCAAACCTGAATGTAAAGGAGTTTATAAATATTTGCCAGCCCAAAGGTGTTCACCTAAAAAGGATGTGGGAATACTAAACTTTTGCCACCTTATGCTCAAACTTTAACAACAAATAAACATGGTAATTCAAATAGTGGGGTAGTTAGGTGGTAAAGTGGATCGAGTGCCTGGCCTGGAGTCAGGAACACTCATCTTCCTGAGTTCAAACCCCACCTTAGACACTTACTAGCTGCATGATCCTGGGCAAGTCACTTAACTGTTTGCCTCCGATTCCTCATTTGTAAAATGAGCTGGAGAAGGAAATGATAAACCACTCCCATATCTTTGCCAAGAAAACCCCAAAGCAAAGCGTGCCTGTCTCATATGAGTGATATTAAAGGATATGGCAAGTGGGAGCTAAAGATGTGTTTTTCCTTTGGTAAGAGAATCCACTGGAGAAAGAAATGGCAAACCACTCCAGTATATTTACCAAGAAAACCCCATGGATACCATTGGTGTGTTATGGTTCACAGGATCATGAAGAGTTGTACATGACTGAACAAATATGTGCTTAGGCATTAGAAGAGAAGCATATTATATGGACACTGGCTGAGTGGCTAGTGAGCTGTACTTGGAGTCAAGCAGACCTGAGTTCGAATCCTGCTTGAGATACTTCATTCCTGATTGACCCTAAGCAAATCATTTAACCTCTCTGGTCAATTAGATCCCTCATGAGTAGAATCGGGATAATAGCATAGTCCTCACATGGTTGTCTTGATGACCAAACACAATTACATACATAAAAGGCTTTGCAAATCTTAAAGCCCTATAGAAACATTAGCTATTGTTACTGTTGTTGTTGTTATTATTATTATTACTATTACCTGCATTTAAATATGACAAGCTTGTGGACCACTGAACTTTTTAAAATAAGAAGAGAAGAAAGAATAAAGAGACAGTCCATTTTTTTTATTTGAAAAGCCATTTTTTAAATTTGAAAAAAATAAATAACTGAGCAAAGAAGAGTTATTTGAGTAGTTTCATACCTCTGATAATTTTCATTTGTGTAAGCATTTTCTCCAACAATGAAATGCCTTCACAACTATTCACATCCTGTGATATTTGTTTTCCCATAATTCCCACATAGAAGATTATACCCACCATGCTAGAAAACTTCCTTTTTTTTTTTAAAGTTATCTTCATTGTCAATGTACTATAGAGATTGCCTACCTGTTATGCCTACTTCATTTTTCTGATCACTCATGTTCTCCCTTCTGTCTTTCAGGCCTCATCTAGATGGCAAATTGTCACCAGTTGCATGTATTACCTGCATATGCTCACTCTGTTTCTTTCATGGGATTATAGGTTGAGAGCTGGAAAGAATATCAGAGGTTATTTTGATCCAATCCAGTCATTTGGCAGATGAGATAACTGAGGCCCAGAAAAGTGAAGTGACTTCCCTAAGGTAATTCTTGTCACTGTACCACACACCTTTGTCTTTTGTGACATTTGGGATTTTAATTCTTCAAAGCTGTTATGCATGATTTGCAATCATAAAGCATCAGGAAAATAATGGCATTAATGAGATATGCTTTTGTGATGGTTTGGGTCAGTTAAATGACTGTGCAATTTCCCAAATGTGATTCAGCCTAATCTTATATTGAATTCTAGGTTCAATATATTATTCATTGGTAGTGTCTGTTCAGAGTATACCTATCAACAGACAATTTCATTGGGCTTTCTTTTTAGCTGTAAATCATCACCTGGGGAACATAAATTTTCTATTCACTTTGTTTTCTTGGTTTGGATGGACAGATTAATATTTTTTCATATTGTTGTGGATTTCACTAAGTGGGTTTAATCCATAGTGTCCTCTGCAAATGGGAATATTTGGAAAACCTCATCATTAATTGGGAATCCTTGTCCTATTTGGGCCTAGGAAACTTGTCACGACATAGGTTCAAAATGCTGCATTAAGACATGGGAGGATATGGGGGCAGCTAGGTGCCGCAGTGGATAGAACACCGGCCCTGAAGTCAGAAGTACCTGAGTTCAAATCCGGCCTCAGACCAAACACTTGACACTTACTAGCTGTGTGACCCTGGGCAAGTCACTTAACCCCAATTACCAAAAAAAAAAAAGTAAAAAAAAAAAGACATGGGGGGGGATCACAAGACTTCTTTTCGTAAGTGCAAACAATGAAAAGGAAGACTTATCAACTCTGATTTGTTTGTCAAAGTATTTTTCAAATGATGATTCCTTGGGAATTATGCTACTGTGTGACTGAAAAACTATCTAGTCTAGTATGAATGTGTCAACTGATGAAATACGAGTAAGTGTAAATGACAAAATTAATATTATATTTATATATTGCCTTCCCCACAGATTTCCTTAGAAGTCATTGCTTCCTTATTTTTTCAATGACTGACATTTTATCCAAATAATTAACGAAAATCAGCTCTTCGAAAATGAAGTTCTACCACTACAATGTGAAACTAAGTATATGGAATGAAATTATGAGAATGTCATTCCCCTGGAAGACAATCTTCTCCTTCAGGCCAATATTGAGTAAGAGTAGCAGGACAAGCTGGGATGCATTGGGAAACTATGAACTGCTTTTTATGGCCCCAAGTTTCTCTTGAAAATCATATCTATCTTTTAACATCAGTATTTTTCCAGTGATGTTATTCCAATGTGTCCTGAAGAGTTTAAAGTACATGTTACCTTGTGGGTAATGAGGAGGCACATACTGGGCACAGGTAAGCTAAAACATATTACCAGTGAAGAATTACATAATAGAAGGATGTCATCAGAAAGATATGTGGCCAGAAAGGGAGAGAAGTAGGCCATGTAATCAGTGAATTGGGAAAGGCCTCCTGAAGATTGGGTAATTGTAGCTGAGTTTTGAAGAAGCCAAAGAAGTCAAGTAGAGGTAAGGAAGGACTTCATTCTAGGCATGGGAGACAACCAGTGAAAAGACATGGAGCCTAGAGATGGAGTGTTATCTGCAAGAAAAAGTAATTATGCCAATGACACTGAATCATTAGAGTATGTGGAAGGGAATAAAGTATGAGAAAAATGGAAAGGTAGGAAGGGGCCAGATTGTGAAGGACCTTAAAAGCCAAACAGAAGATTTTATATTTAGCCTTAGAGGTACTAGAGTTTTTTGTAAGCCATTTTACAAATGATCAGTATGCTAAAATTTAAAAGTTTGTTCTAAAATGATGCTTTTCCCCTTCCTGACATAAAACATTTAAAAAAAACATAATCTTTACATCCTGAAATTTGTATATGAAGATTGAAAATCATCAAGTCATTTGAAAGAATGGGCTAGGTTTGATTACAAGCATCAATGTCGTCACAATTATTATAGCTGACATTATTGAGATAGTGTACTAAATTTTACGGAGTTCTTTACATATGTTATCTTATCTGATCCTCATTACATATATTTTTACCCACATTTTGCTGAAGAAACAACTTATCAATCAACAAGCATTTATTAAGGACTTACTACATGCCAGGCACTATACTAGGAATAGCAGTTACAAGTACAGAGAATGAAATGATCCTTACCCTCAAGGAGTTTACAATCTGTTGGAGAATACAAGTACATATATAAATCTATCTAATATAAATATGAAGGGAATATATATTCAAATACATACAAAGTAGTTAAAGATAAAGTAGTCTAGGAGGTAGGGCACTAAAAGTTGGAGAACCAGGGAAAGCTTCATATAGAAGATGGTGCTTTGAGCAACATCTTAAGGTAAACGAAGGAGATATGAAGTATAGGTAAGGAGGGCATGAATTCCAGGAATGTGGAAAGGTCAATTCAAAGGCATGGAGAATGGAGATGCAGGGTTGTTTAAGAAGAACAGAGAGAAGACCAATTGGGCTAGACTGAAGAGGGCAGGAGGGAAAATAATTTCCAATGAGACTTGAAAGATAGGTTGAGGTCTTCATAACAGAAGTTATGAAGGACTTCAAAAGCTAAACAGGAGTTTATATTTTATCCTAGGGACAACAGGGAATTACTGGACATAATGCGGGGAATCACTTGGTCAAATCTCAGCTTAAGGAAAAATACTTTGGCAGCAATGTGTAGGAAAGATTGGAGTCAGGAAAGATGAGTCAGGGAGACAAATTATGAATGCATAGCAATAACCTAGGCTAGGGGTGATGCGGGCCTGAATAAAGGTCATGACTATGTGAATGGAAATAATAACTGGTTAGAATACCACACCTGGAGTAGGGAAGACTCAAAAGACTCATCCTAAGTTCAAATCTGACCTCAGAAACTTACTAGCTGTAGGACCTTGGGCAAGTTACTAAATCCTGTTTGCCTCAGTTTCCTCATCTGTAAAATAAGTTAGAGAAGGAAATGGCAAATTACTCTAGTATTCTTGTCAAGAAAACCCCAAATGAGGTCACTAAGAGTCAGACATGACTGAAACGACTAAATAACAACAGTTTCATGAGTGTGGTAAGGAAGAAATTTTCAGAAATCTCTACTGACGCCAACCAGAACCTTCTCTGGAAACTTCTACTTTTAGAGTTAGCTCCTGGACCCAGATCTTAATTCTGAAGGTCTACTTTCTATCTACTATTCCACATGATAGAAGACTGATAGAAATTCAGACAGATGAGAAAGTAACACTAGGAGCCCATTAACTATAATTTTAGAATGATCATTGGAATATCTAGTTTACATAGGAGATAAAGACCACAAAAACTAGGAAATTCAAAGCATTGTTACACCAATCCCTGCTGTCGTTCTAACATATGCTGCCATTGTATGACAGGGCTGTTCTGTTTTATATGAAAATTAAACAGCTACAAATTTGGAATATGCTAAAAAGTTAATGTTCCCAATTTTAAAGACACTTTTTGTTACTTGAACACCCTCACAGAACAAAGTGGAGTCTTTTCTCAACTCTTGACTAATAATTAGAAGTCATCATGTTTAAAAGTTTCTTTTAAAAAGTAATGGGTAAAAGATACATGTAGTGCACACAGTTTCTAAGAACATGTTTATAGAATATATTTTCAGTACAGTGGGCAGGAATAATTTTGGTTTTGTATTTTTATCCCCAATGCTTGGTGCAGTGCCTAGCAGAGTAACTGTTACATGGCAAACATTGGAATTTAATTGAATTGAAAAAAGATATCAGAGTAAGCAGTCTAGTAGACTATTATGACTATATTCCTTAAAAGATCTTCATCTCAAATCCCTGTGACATCATCATTTTACTGCTTGTTGTGTTTTGAAGGTTGACTTGTTATAAATTATATTACCTTTATTTACTTTCATATTCAAACATTAATATTTAACATGTGAATGAAGTGTATTATATATGGAAGGAGTTTAAAGGTATCACATGAACTAAGTGGATGCAAGTACTCATGAGATATTTAAAATAAGCGCTAATATCTTTTGTTTCCTTCAATTTAGAAAAATCATTCTCTTTCGCAGAAATTCCTGTTATAGTATCAAATGCTGCATCTGAAGACTTCAAAGGACTTAACATATAAAATGAGCGAATATCTTTTCCCTCAGTATTTTAACTTCCTAAAATATCGCTTCACTATTAAATGAAATTACAAACTGGCAGCTGCATGCTGCAACATTTAATGTTATAAAGTGAAAAATATTTAATGAATGCTTTAAGTTACAAGAGAGGGTTGTTGGTATTTCCCGCACTTTAATTTTTATCTTGGGTTTCCTCATCAGAATTAGCTGTCTATAATTTACATGGTACTGAATCTGTGTCTACCAACATAGTAGTTACATTCTTAAATTCTACCAGATTGAATCAGCCCAAATCTACACTTTAAAAACAGATACCATATACTTCTTTTTTTCCCCAAAAACCACTTTAGACTACTAAACATTTAGAATGCATTTCACCAAGAAGACTCTCCAATGTACATAAGTATCTGAAATACAACGTGGATGAGGGACACAGATTTCACAGATTTTTTTAACCTAGTGGCTCTCCATCTCCCCCCGCCAAAAAAAAAAACCAAAACATGAAGCCCATCATCTACCCTTACTAATTCAAATACAATAGGAAGCATGCATAAAACTGAGGTTAGTGTCAGGGTTAGATAGGTGGTCTCTATTCTTCTGTGATCAGGGACAAATGCTACAATGAGAAATTCTTCATCCTTTTCTACCCAAGTCTGCTCAGCTCACCCTGTGCTACTTGTATCGACCCTCTCCCCAGTCCTATTCCCAGGCTAGAAAAACTTGCTCACTCTTTACTCCCTATGTGACATTGGTCAAGAAACTTACTGCTTTAGGTTTCAGTTTCCTTATTTATAAAATGAAGGGGTTAGACTAGCTGACTTCTAAGGTCATTTTTTCAGATCAAAGTCTGAGACTATCTGCTGAAATATTCTTTCTTTAAGTATAAAGGATGTAACCAACTTTTTATTGAATTAGTAATGCAAATAACTTCAAATTTATAAAATAGTAAGAAAAAATCTATTTGATTTTAGAACTAATTGCTATTTTCAATAAACCATCTTCTTGATCATAGTTTACTTAGTTTGAAACAAGAGATGACTAGAATTGTCTAAGAAATTGTCTAAGAAATTGAAAAAACGCCAGAAGGAAGGTTTCAGGAAAAGAAATTCTGACTTCAGGCTTTAAAAAAAAATGCAAACTGGAATTGGGGTTAAGAGAGCACTAATAAATAAACAGGTAGACAGATAAGCAAAGGATAGCTAGGATGTTCAAAGTAGAAAATTAAGAACTGACAGTACTTGTGTTTTGCACTAGTTCTCCTTCCCACTTAAGTGGGAGTCCCCTTTGTATAGCAAGGTATAGTTGAAAGGAAATGGTGAACATTCCAAGGATCTTTGCCAAGAAAACCCCAAATGGGGTCACAAAGAGTCAGACACAACTGAAGGGACTGAATGACAACAACAAAGTTGAAAGATCACATGATGTTGAGTTCAGGGATCAAGGTTCCATTCTGAGATTGCTACTTGTGAAATTAGAAAAGTCACTCAACCTCTCTGAGACTTGGTTTCCTCATCTGTAAAGTGAGGGTACTGAATTAGATGGCCATTAATGACCCTTCCAGCTTTAAATCCTACAATTATATATGAGGGAGAAGGAATTTATGTTCATTCTATTTTTTGTCTGGCAACTTTGATGACAGTTTTTCTTGTTGGAAGCTTGAGGAAGGGAGAGAAAAGGATTCAAAAACTTATTGGATCAATTTATAACTCTATAAGGAAATGAAAGAAACCTTCAAAGCATCTGTGTGGTAACTTTAAGCATCTTCTATTCTTTTAGCTGTTCTCACCTATTTCTTGTCAATTCCTATCTCTAGATGCCTAAGAATGGAATGTAACTGAAAAATGGTTAGTTGATAGAATTTGAAGGTTGTATCTCTCCCTGAGTATTTACATTTTGAATGAAATCCTTCAAGACCCAAACAAAGATTCTTTATTGAGTAAATTTGAGGAAGTGAGGATGGATTTGGAGACAATGTCTTTCCCAACCCCTCAAATCCACCCTGTGTGGGCAGCCCACTTATAAAATATTAATTTTTTATTCTAAATAAGAGGTGTTATCAGTTAGGTGTCATTGATTACTCTTCCAAAACCTCCTTGCCTGAAAACAGAAGTTTGGGGATTTTGCAGTTTAATCATTGATTTGTAGTAATATCTGAAAAGTATTTCTTTCTACTTTTTCTTCCTCCTAAGTGATTAATACCAAATAAGCATTCAACAAGCATTTAATTAAGTGCCTATTATGTTCCAGGCACTATATTAAGTACTAAGGATAAAAAGATAAAAGTGAAATGCATTCTATCCTCAAGAAATTTACCATCTAACTGGAGGAGGCAATAGGTAAAATGCACAAAAATAGGTATGAGGCCATTTGAGGCAGGGACACTAGCAGCTGGGAAAATCACAAGAAATTACTTGAAGTGGAAATAATATCCATCACACCACATAATCTTTAATTTTATTTTTACCCATAAACTTGCCAAATATTCTATTTATATAGTTCATTGTCAAACTTTAAAAATTAAAAAAACATGCTTTTTCTATTATAAAGTCTTTATAGTACACTTCAGTTTTCTTAATCTTGGCAATCATTCCTTGTAAGTGTCTGGGTATTTTAATAACATTTTATGCCATTTTTGAATTTATAAAATTAAATCCATGTCACCTTATACATAGATGTATATGTGTCTTTGCAACACCTTTAAAAACATATAGAAGCACACTGCATTGTTGTTTTTCTAAACTTGATACATAATCTACCTGAGGTAGGTAGGATGGCGCTCAATGAGCATGAGTTGTTGGGGAGCTCTAGATTCTGCACCTGGGATTCCAACCATGTAGGGAATGCCTGTCCTGGAAACTCTCCTCAGCATCACAAATCAGCAGCCCCTCTGTAGCTGAGAGCCTTAGGGTCAATGATATTTTTCTATCACTTTGGAAAAAAATATGTTCTCCAAAAAGAGAGCTTTCAACAAACAAGCACAATAAAATATTAGAAGTTGACCTCTTGGTCCTAAATCTCTTCCTCAGCCAGAATCACAAAATTTAAGATTTGAAATGGTCCTCAACAGCCATCTAATCTAACCCACATGAAAGGAATCCCTTCTATAATATACCCAATAGATGCTCAGTTCAACTTTTTCATGATGACCTCCAGGGAAGCGGATCCACTTCTCCTCCAAGCAGCCCATTCAACTTTTGCACAGCTTTAATAATTGGGAAATTTTTCCTGACACCAAATCTAAATTTGCTTATTCGCAAATTTCAGCCATTTCTCCTGGTTCTGCTCTCTGGGACCAAATAGACCAAGTTTAATCGCTCTTCACATAACAGTCTCTCAAATATTTAAAGACAGTAAGCATGCCACTTCAACCTTCTCTTCCCTTCTCTAGGCTAAAGATCCTAAGCTCTTTCAATCAGTTCTCATATGACATGAACTCAAGACCCTTTGCCATCTTAAATGTCCTCTGCACAATCTCCAGTTTATCAATTTCCTTTCTAAACTGTGATACCTGGAACTAAACACAACATTCTGAATGATATCTAATGAGGGCACAGTTCAGTGGGACTAGCACCCCCCATTCCTGGAAATTATTCCCTGATTAATGTATCCTAAAGTCACATTTGGGGTGGGGGGGGGGCGGCACATCCATCATACTTCAGTTATTTATTGAGTTTACAGACCACTAATTCCCCCAGATCTTTTTCAGCACAACTGCTCTCTAACCATGCCTCTTCAATTTTATACTTCTGAGGTTGATTTCCTATACCCCAAATGTAAGAGTCTTCATTCATCCCTAATGAATTTCATCTTAATAGATTCAACCCAATGCTCTAACTTGTCAAGATTCTTTGGGATTTTAGATCTGTCATCTATTTGGTTAGCAATCCTTCCTAGCTTTGTGCTGATAGAAAATTTAATGAACGTGACATCCATGGCTTTACCCATTTCATTGATAAAATGGTAAACATCACAGAGACAGACACAGATTCCTGAGGTGCTTCACTGGAGACCTCCCGCCAAGGTGACATTGAATCATCGATAACTAAACTTTGAGTCCAGCCATCCAACTGATTCTGAATCTTTATCTCATCTTTTCATGTTCTCCACAAGAACAGCATGAAATACTTTGTTTGCTAAAAATCTAGGTAAATGAAAGCCAGAGTATTCCCAACATCTAACACTTTATTAATCTTATTAGTTTTGCAATGACTTCTCTTTTTATTTTGCAAAGCTTACAGTAAAAGACAAAATGCTCTCAGTGTCTTTTCTCGTACCTCTCTGATTCAGTAGGTCTGTAGAGATACACATTAATACTAGAGGCAGCTAAGTGATAGAGTGGATAGAGTGCTGGGCTTGGAGTCAGGAAGACGAGTTCAAATCCAACCTCAGATACTTCTTAGTTGTGTGACCCTGGGCAAATCACTTAACCTCTGTTTGCCACAGTTTTCTTAACTGTAACATGGGGATAATAACAGTATCTTCCTTTCAGGCTTGTTTTGAGGATCAAATGAGATATTTTTCAAAAGTTCTTAGCAGAGTGCCTGGCACACAGTAGGCACTATAAAGAAGCTTATTCTTTTCTCTTCCCCCTGCTGCCCAGTGGGTGTTCTAGATTTCTCAGGGGACCATGGAGTAAAAAAAGCTCATTGGCCTTTGGAGGCAGATAAAATATTATATATACTTTGATACTTACCAGTTGTGGGCCCATGGGCAAAGTTATTTGACATTTGTGAGCCTCAATTTCTTCATATGTAAAAATGGGAATAGTAATCCCTGTAGAACTTAATTTTAGGTTAGATCTCAAAATGCTCATTATAGAGATCAAATAGGCTAATGTTAACAAAGCACTTTGAAAAACTTGGAGTGTTTTTTTTTTTTTAACCAGACCTGTGATTTCATTGGTATCCAGAATTCTGGATGAAGAAACCCTCTCTACCAGTACAGATTGGAACATGCTCTGTAACTTCGGAGTCTTAAAGAGTTAACCTGAGGAATTGAGAGGTTAAATGACTTATTAAGCAAGTCCCAGCCAGTATAGGTCAGAGGTAAAATTTGAACCTAGATCCTCTTTGATCTCAAGATTGGCCTTCATTCTACTATGAGAAGTTGATTCTATATATCTATCATCTTCATCATCATCATCATCATCATCACCCTAAAACATTCTTTTCTTTCTTCTTTATCTACAACAAAATATGTAATCTCCTGTGAGCCTATACATAAAGCTAAGAAAGAATAATTAAGCAGGAATATCAGGAAAAACTGTTAGAACTATAAGATTAAGTTTTTAGCTCTCCAGGGAATCCTCAAGACTCCTGTTATTTTAATATAATTAGAGTGCATGGAATGATATAAGGCTTATTATAAAAGTCTAGGATAAGGCTAGGAGAAAACAAGGATCCCTGAGGGAAAATACATACATAAACAAATATATAGATCTAGAAATACACATTCAGCCATACCTTTCAGATACATACAGTAATTACACCTTCCCCGGATGGAACTTAATTCTCATCATTATGGGAACATAGCCAGGAAATACAAGAGCAAGCTCAAGTCAAGCTTGTCACTTGTGCTCTGCTACATCGTCTTTGAAGAGTGTCTACAAAGCAGGTAAATGTAGGGCTTTAGGGATGGGTGGGATTTCAAGGGGTGGTGGGTAGTGTATGATGAGCCTTAGGAAAATGCAGCCACCTTTGTTGTGCAGTGAGTCACAGAAAATTTCAGCAAGCACAAGGCCATCTCTAAGCAGCAACAGGACAAGTGAAATGGATGTAAGTAAAAGAGACAGTCTTACTGCCTGGCACAGCATCTCCAATAATTCTTATTTTTCTGTCTCAGAATCAAATGCTAAGAGGTAAGGGCTCAAATATAATCCAAACATGTCCAGTTCCCAATCAAATGAGGTTCTTCTTGTATATCATTTTTTTCCTCCAGTAACCATATTTTAACTGCCTGAGCATCTACATTTTTTAAATAGGGCTGAGCCACAATGTTACCATTCAGTTATTTCCCATGTGAACCTCCTGCTTTAGGTAATGTGTTCTCAGCATACAGTCATGGTCTAAGTGGCAGTCAATTTATTTTTCATATGACATCTTGGACATAAAAACACACACAGATAGCCCAGAGTGCTGGATGACATGTCAGACAACCTCTTAGAGAAGACATCAATAATGAAAAGTCCTAGATATCAGAACAAGTTCATAAAGCTAGCAAGGCATTTTTCAGATAAGAGATTGATATAATTGGAAGTACTGAGAAGGAAAGAGTTATTGAAGTGGGAGAGTGATGGTAGCAAGTTTAATCAATGAAACAATATACTTTGGATTTTTGTAATTCTCATGAAATGACAATACATATAGATCAGGAGAAATAAGAATAGCATTGCTACATCTGTGTCATGAACCTTTTGATATCATAGAAAGAAACAATAACTTACTCTCACATTGTGCAAAGGATTTGTATCTACATCAATCCATTTGACTGAAACTTTATGAGACAGGTAGGACAAGTATTATCATCTCTGTTTTATAGGTGAGGACACAGAGGTTCAAATAAGTTAAAGGATTTGTCCAATATTACACCTAGAGAATGGTGGATCTAAGACTTCAACCTAAATATTATGACTGTATATTTAGATGTGACTTTAGCGGTATTATTGAAAGTCCTAAATACTACCCCTTCTCTTTAACAAATACAAAATTCCAACATAAGGCCACCCTTGGCCTTGAAAAATCTCTATCAGTGGAAATTCCTTCTTTTATGCCTCACAGAGTCCCTAAAAATACAAATATTCCTAAGAGAGGTAAGATAGTAACCTATCACAGTAGTGACTCTGCTTCAAATCTCTGACCCTACTGCAATTTTATGCACACATGTACATATTAATATTCATATACATATATAAACAGCTCAAGGCCAAGTATATTAGCAATATTAATTAGTAATAGCACATAACATTAATATGATTGGTACATATGTATACTATTACTAATACTATCAATCTATTTGTTTGATGACTTGGATAAAATGAAAGATAGAATATTTATCCAATTTTCAAGTGACACAAAGATAGGAAAGATAGTGAACAGACTGGCTGACAGAGTCATCATCCAGAAAGATCTCAGCATGCTAGAAGCAAACCCAGTAATATAAAATGCAATAGGAATATATGTTGGGTCTTATACTTGGTTTCAAGAAATCAACTTTCAGGCTGCACTCCTGACTCTCTGAGATTACTCTACCATGCCACAGAAAACTTATCACCCTGGAAATTCACTCCATTCATGGATTTCTCATAGTGGAAATACCTTCTATCCCTTTCAGGTGCTTCCTCTGATTGGCTAATTTCTCCCAGAACCTCCATTTTAAGAGGGCACTGAAGCTGGTCAAGGCTTCATTTCTCTATAGCCTGCACTTCCTACTCTTTCATGCTCTTTCTCTATCATGCTCCTTTGAGGAGTACTTTCTTTCTCCCACCCTCACCCTCCCTTTCAGGTTCCTTTTTATGTGTTGTCTTTTGAGAAATGGGACTGTCTTTCTTTCTGCTTGTATTTGCATTGCCAATGGTTAACACAGGACCTGGCACACAGTAAATGTTTAATAAATGTTTGTTGACTTAAATAGGTGTGGCTAGATATTAATTAATGCAAAAAAGTTACAGGGGAACTTTAAGTGTACTACAAACTCAATATGAGATAACAAAGTAACATGGCAGCCACAGGAAAAAAAAGCCAATGTGACCTTAGGCTGCAATTAAAAGGGGCTAAATATACAGGACTGGGGGGGGGGAATGTCCCACAGCTTTTACTCAACTAAAACCCCCTCCTCCCCTCCTCTTCAAATACTGTGATCAATTCTGGATGCCACATTTTAAAGAGAGAGGAAAGTGAATGGAACAAGCATTTATTAAGTGCCTTCTATGTGTCAGACACTGTGCTAAGTGCTTAATAAATATTATCTTGTTTGAGGACATTAATAAGATGGGGAGTATCCAGAAGATAAGCAGTATGCTAAGAGAAAAACTTAAGAGTTATACAAGTTCCTAACAATTAGAGTTATATAAAAGTGAAATTCTCCTTGATTGGCATCCTTCAAGCCAATCCTGGATAAACATTTCATGATGTTGTCAAAGGGAGGTGTGGGTTGAGTGTGATAGCCTTTGATATCTCTTCCAATTTTTAAGATTCTGTAAAGGATTCTTAAATAGGAGACAGCTAGCCTTCCTCTCCATTGCATACAGAATAATAACAAGTTTGCTGCAACATGAGGGATTTAGGTTAGCTATAAGAAATATTTTCTGACTGTGAGAATTGTTAAACATTAAAGAGGTACCGAGAATCACCTTTTCCAATTACTTTAAAATAGAACTCATCCTGGCTATCATAGGCTTACTTAAGATAGCATTCTACTAAAGGAAGAGAGATTTGCTTAACATTCCCTTTAAAGCTTACAGTTCCTTTTAAAGAGGACAGATATTCTAGCAAAGAAGATATTTAGGGTGAACATCATGAAAACCAGTGAGAATTTCAAGCTTAAGCCTCTATCTCTCTAGGCAATGACCAAAATTCTTAGAACACAACTAGGTATGTTTTAAGGGTCTAGGGTCAAACTGAAGAGAAAAAAAGGGTATCTGGGAGAAATAACCAAAGCCCCAGATCAACAGTATTGACTTCTTTCTATATAGTATTCAACTGGAGGACAGACTAGAAAACCTACCAAGAATATAAACCTAAGATGTTTCATGGTAACCCTGAAATAGTAATATATCCACATCCAAACAGGAATACAATTTGATAAAAAAAAAGAAAGAAATTATAACAAAGACAGTTAACAACATTAGTGATGTGGTATAGCAGAAAGGGCATTGATTTTATAGCCAGAGGAACTGGGTGAAAAGCCCATCTCTAACATTTATGACTTTGGCACAATAAAACCAATTTTTTTGGATCTCAGTTTTCTGAAAAAGGAAGAGGTTGGAACTGACGACCTCCAAAGTCTCTTCCAACTCTGGATCCGTGATGCAAACGTTAGTAGTATTTTGTTGATTTTCAACCTGCCTCCTTTTCCCCCCATTCAGAACATATCATATTAGTAGCTAACCATCTATGGAAGCTTTCCTCTCCATTTCGTAAAAAGGAAAGAACAAAAGGATTGTAATTATTCCCTTTTTGTTTTCCTTATTCTGAATTTACAATTGGCCTCCTACTACATGCTTTATAAATTTGGTGGAAAATATATTTGCAAGCTAGAATGAAAATATTGGTTTAGAGACATCTCAAACAAATCACTCCTTTACATTTTTGATGTGAAGAACATAGGGATGGTATGGTCAAGTGGAAAGAGCATTGCATTTGGAATCAGAGGTTTGAATTTTGGCTCTTTCAATTACTACATGTATGACCTTTGGTAAATCACTTAATCTCTGAGGACCTCAGTTTCTTTAGCTATAAAATGAAGCTGTATCAAATGACCTCTGAGGTCCTTTTCAGCTCTATAACTATGATTCCATGATCTGATGATCATGGTCTGGTGATGTAGTGGGTAGGGTACTGGATTTGGAGTCAAGATGACTTGAGTTCAAATCCTGCATTAGATAATTCCTAGCTCTGTGACTTTACACAAGTCACTTAACTTTTTTCAGTCATTTTCCTCATCTGTAAAATAGGAATAATAATAGCACCTACCTACTAGTATTGCTGTGAGTGTCAAATGAAGATCAAATTAAATAGCATATGAACCACGCTTTGTAAACATTGAAAAACATAAATGCTATAAATTTATTTATGTTAAGCAGCCAGGTGATTCAGTGAATAGAGCCCTGGGCCTGGAGTCAGGAGTGAGTTCAAATCCATTCTGAGACATTTCCTAACTGTATGACTCTGGGTAAATAAATCTCTGACTACCTAAGTTACTTCATCTGCAAAATGCAGATAATAATAGCATTTGCCTTCCCAAGTAGTTATGATGATGAAGTGAGATAACATTTAAAACCTTAAAGCACAATGTAATAGCTATTATTATTATTTTTGTTATTGCTATCATTATCATCATATTTGGCCAGACTATTGTAATTATATAATATATTATTATATGTTATATGTATTATATCATATATGTATATATATTATAATTGAGAGGAGAGAGATAAAAAGACAAAAATGATTCATTATCACTGAGATTATCTAATACGTTTAAGCATAACTGTGGCTGTGAGTACTGTGCCATTAACCCTTCAGAAAAAAAATGATTTGTTGAAATTTTAATAAAACAAAAATACATTTATATAAAGGAGTGTTAAGTACTTTCTTTGCAACAGCTCTGCAAGTTAGACAGCAATGTCTGCTGTCATACATGCCAGGTAGGGAAAAAGATTCAGGATGATCATTTTATCATCAACCATGTTAATATTCACCTGGTGGTAACAACTGAAGGAAAAGAAAAACCCTCAAACCCTAAATTACCATGATGGTAATCATACTCTCAGTTTACATCATTGGAATTCTCTTTTAGGTTGGTCTTTTTGCTGAGGAAAATGAGAAAAAAATAAATCCCACTCCATGCCCCCAATTCAACTCAGTCTCTTTCTATCAGACAAAATCTATTTTTGAAAATTAGCAGCAGCATGAAGCACACAGTGTTGTTTGTTAAATTAATCTTTTTTCTGTAAACTTATTTGAAATTGCATTTGATTAAAAAGCAATAAAACATGTTTTACATCTAAAAACAAGATTACGACTGGCTGGGCCCAAAGCATTATTACTGATAAGTGACAATAGACTGTTGTTATTTGTTTAGTCCTCCCAAAGGCACCTCAGTCAATCAATACCTTGTGTGTGTACTAAGACAGTGGGAGCTTCTATACAGATGTTTATCAGAAATACCCCAGCAGTGTTCCACTTTGATTACGGAATTGTAAACTGTCCACAGACAGCAACAAAGCCTCCTGGACTCACTGATGACAAGCCACAAAGAAAAGAGTCTGTGTGAAGGCCAGAATATATACGTAATTTGCATATTTAACAGCATGTCCAATTAACCACTTTGCTGACGGAGATTAATTTATTATTCATTTTATTCTAACTTATGTTAATACTTTGACAGTAAACATGGAAAATGACTGATATAGCACTTTGCAATTTAAAAAATGCTAAGTATGTACTTCAAAGAAATGCATGTTAGAGTTTCGGGGGAACTTATGCCATCTTAATCCTAGATAGAACAGATAGGGTGTAGAAAAAAGATCTGACCTAGAAGTTAGTTGAACAAACTAGCAAAATACCTACCAAAGTCAATGGGCACCATATAATAATGATGAGAAGCAGTGGAAAGTAAAGAATCCTGGATTTGAAGTCACAGGAACTGGGCCCGAACGCTGGCTCTGCTATTTACCTACTCATACAACTTTGGGGGAGTCTTTCTTCTTTGGGCTTCAGTTTCCTCATCTTTAAAATGGAGATGTTGGACTAGATAACTTCTAAAATACTTTTCAGCTCTAAATACTATGGTATAAACATAAAACCCCAGCAAGCCAAACAAATAGTAAACTATGTTTCCATATACAACTTCAAGGCAAAAATTTCCAATCATATTTAAATGAGTCATGCTCCAGTATTGTTTCTCTAAGCAGGGCACATAACATACATGGTAATTGAAAATGATCACTTGAATTATAAAATGACATCGATACAGACTAAAGCAGTTATCATGTTAACAAAGTAGACAAAAGGTTTTCAAAGATTTGATTGGGATGGGTCAACAGAAAGACTTTATACCTCTAACTGAAATATATATATATTGCTCTATTCTTCAATAATGTTGTAGAGGCAATGGTAGAAGCAATATAGTGCTATACTTCGCCACGGCCCATATTTTATTTTTTTAGAATGGCAACAAATATATCCTTATACCTATATGTTTCTGTTTTGTGTGACATTCCACACTTGAGATAATGCAATTCTAACTTAAAATTTGAGATTCCACAGTCAAAGGTATCACAGTACAAATAATGGCCAAAAAGGTGATTTCCCCTTAGCATTCCTCAGTTGTAATCTAATCTAGACAAATATTCAATGGGGATCAAAGAGGCTTTTAAAGTAGATGGTCACTGAAAGCCAAAATGAGTTATCTGAATATTTAAACTTGTATGTGTTAGTCCAATGGCAATGCTCATTTCCATACTGTTCAGTCCTGCCTTCTCCCATATCTGTGCCTGTTCATATCATGTTATTTCATCCTTCAAATGGACTCCTTGTCCTATTAGACTTTTTTCACATATGTCCTTTTCTTGAAGGCCCAATTCACTGGCAAGTTTCCTGCTAGAAACTTTTCCTGACCCATCCCCCATTGATGAAAGTGATCTGGCCTTCCTTCAGTTTTGAATAAAACATTGCCTATGACTCAGGTTTGTACTTAGTACATTTTTCCCTCTATTACAGTTATCAGTATGTATCTTCCTCCACTACTCCAACACTCCATTAAATCATGAGCTCCTTGCGATCAGGGTTTGTGCCATATCTATCTTTGTATCCTCATAATCTGGCACACTGCCCTGGTCATAGTAGCCACCTAATAAATTTTTGATGGATTTAATTGAATGTGTGAAATATACTGGCTAAAATCATAGAATTACTAGAGACAGAAGCAACCTTATTATAGATTATTTAATCCAACTCCATTTTACAGATAAAGTATCTGAGATTCCTTAGGGAGTTTATGTGAATTCTTCAGGGCCATATAACTAGTTATCAGTCAGTTATAATAACAATTGTAAGAGCTAACATTTATGTAGTGATTTAAGGTTTGTAAACTTTTTTATTCACACATATACAACATATATATGATATGTATTCACACATTACATATATACAACCTATATATACATATGTGTTTGAGTGTGTGTGAATACATATTCACATTTTATCCAGTTTAATTCTTATAATAACACTGAAAAAGGTACTACTATTATTTCCATTTTACAGGCAAGTAATTGTCTGACAGGGATTAAGTAACTTGCCCACAGTCATACAGCTAGGAAGTGTCTGAGATGGAACTTGCACTCAAGTCTTTCTGGCTCTAAGTGCAGTGCTCTATCCACTATACCACCTGGCCCTCTCTCTAGTAATAAAACTCAGCTGTCATGAGATCGTAAGACTCAGCTAGAATTTTATAGATAAAAAAACTGAGGCAAGAGGGTAAGTAAATAGTCTGGGGTCACACAGTATAAAAGTGTCTAAGGCAGGGTACTTTTTCTAAAGCTAAAGTCCAGGGCTAAATCCAAAATATCCCACTTTTTTTAGGTGTCCTGCTTCTTGGGTCAGTCTTTTTTTTCTGCAACACCACACGCCTGCCCACAAATAACCTCCAAATCAGACTAACTTGGGTGACATATGGTAGAATATCACATGCCACTTTCACAAAGCTAATTTGCATGGGCCTTTTAAAGTTCTTGCTAACTCTTAAGCTTCTAGAACACTACACAGATACTTCTCTTTCCAGTATCTACTTACAAACATGGTATAACCACATATACACATGAATAGAATTTCCCTAAAGCCTTGTTTTAAGAATCTTATTTAGAAAATCTAGAGGCCACACAGCATAAGATTTATTGGAAACTAGTGTGCTTTGTATTACACAGTTGAAAATCTCCAAAAGTTTTAATTTAACTATCGAAATAGCTACAAGAAAGACTCATAGCAGCACTACATGATATGATATTGGGATTACCCAATATCATGCCCATCCTATCCTAACACAGATTTAGAGCCGTGGGCTGCCTTCAGTCTCAGTATATAATTTATCTAGATGTTAAGTCTATAACCCAACATAGTAGGTCCTTCCTAGTACTCTCCAGGTAAGGTTAACAAGAGCACATTCAGTCAGAGATCATCTTTTATTTATGAGACAGCAAACGTTATGATTGTTTTATTAATATTTTTGTCTCTGGCTTTCTGTCTACATAGTGCTTCTAGTAGGAGTAACAAGAGTTTTACTAATTTATCTTCATCACACTATTTATCTTGTCACCTGAGGATCAAACTGAATAGTAGGTACATGCCTACTGAAAACACTGTACCTTAAGTTATGACAAAGATGTATCAAAGAAAAAGACTTTTGTGGAGTTAACATGGAAATTTGCTTTGTATAAGATTCTGTGAAATATGTGAATATGCTATTCCTGGGTTATGGAGATGTTGCAAATCCCTAAACTAGGAAAACTGAATAAAAAAATCAAGGACTAGTGTTTTGCTCTCAAGAGAGAAAAATCTGGCCTCTCACAACACTTCCCTTGGGGCCTTTCTTAACAATGCAGTATTGGGAAAAATGAACCATACGAAAAATGAGCTAGTATGACAGTTCTTACATTTTGATTTTCTCAAACAAAGGTGATCCCTAATTTTTACAATTCTACTAATGGACTTTCTTATAATCCTTATAAACATACCTTGAAATATGCCCTGACACCAAAAACTAAACACAAAAAAAATGTTTGAGAGAAACTAATAGCTTTCAGAGATCATAAGAGGCATACCCTTCCCCCAATTCAAATAAATTATGGAGAGAAGGAAGGAAGGAGGAAGAGAAGAAAGGAGGGAAAAGGAAATGAAGGTAAGGACAAAGAAGGAAGGAAGAAGATAAGGATGAAAGAGAGAAAAGAAGAATGAAAGGGAAGAGGAATGGGAGGAAGGAATAAAGGAGAGAATGAGAAAAGGAAGGAATAGAAGAGGCAAGAAGGAGAGTAAAAAACGAAGGAAGAGAGGAGGGAGGGAATGAAGAAGGGGAGGGAAAGAGGGAAGGAAAAAAGAGGACAGTAGAAGGGAAGAAAGAAAAGAGAAAAGGAAGGTAGTAGGGGAAGGAGGGCAGGAAGAAAGAAAGGTAGAAAGGAAAGAGGAAAAGAAAGAAGGAAGGCAGGAGGGAAGAAAGAAAAGAGAGAACAAAGGAGGAAAGGGAAAAAGGAAAGTAGAAGAGAAGGAAAGGAAGAAGAAAGGAAGGAAAGAAGGAGGAAGAAGGGAGAAGAAGGGAAGAAGACATACAAAGACTAAGAATATGACAAAACTAGGATAACAAACCATATTCAATGTCATTAGTGTGAGTGATGTCACCTTAGGGAATGCCTGCTACCTCTTTTTCTATCTATGCCAATAGTCCCCAGTTTAATAATTGGATGCATTTCATGAGCTTTATTCGTGTAGGTGTTGGCATTTGAAATATATTTTCCCACAGAAATATGTCATATGTATTTACTAGGTCCCATGTTAGACCACAACTGCTTATTTAGACTCTAATATCTCAGTCAGAGCTGAAAAGGAATTTTGAGATAACAGATTCTAACACCCTCATTCTACAAGAAAAGCAAATGACTTCCTAAAATTATAAAACTAGTTAAAAGTAGAAGACCTGAGATTTCAGCCTTGGGGTTCTGGCCTCAAGTCCTCTGTCTTTTCCAATTTACCATGATTCTTCTTTCCTGAAGAATAATATTTACTATAAGTAGTAATTAGTATTAAGTAGTACTAAGGAACATAACTGTACTTAACACTTCTCTATGAGAAAATGTATTTGGAGAATCACCTTGGAAACCTGATATTTTCCATGAATTCTAGACTTCTGCAATAGAAATAGAGATCTCCAAGCTTCTCTCCTCCCTACTCCAAGCTGCTGCAGGTGACTAGGACATGGAGCAGAAGCTCTAGAAAGTGTGTGAGCAGGGTATAAGGAAGTATTCAGAGGAGCTAAGGTGGAGATATCTGGGATAAATAGGAAGACCTTGGAGCAACGAGAAAGGGCTGAGCCAGAAGGAAGCTCAGGTTACCCTACCAGCTCTTTGTCCTTGCTAATCTCAGATTCCCAATCCTTGTTCCACTCTAGTGTAAATAAGAGGTGAAAAGGTATGTCTGTGTGTGTGTGTGTGTGGGTGTGTGTGTGTGGGTGTGTGAGAGAGAGAGACAGAGAGACAGAGAGAGACAGAGACAGAGAGAGAGAGATCAGTGGTGACTGGTCTTAGGCAGCAGCAGGTGGGTCTTAGGCAGCAGCATACAGGTTCTATGTAAATGTTAGGTGGTACTCTATCCACTAATCCATGTAGGTGCCTTGTGTTTCCCTTTAAAGGAATTATAAGCATCAGCTGGAGGAGGGGGAAGACATTATTTGGGAAGAAAATCCTTTCTAACATTTAAAAAATCTGTCCTGAAGACCAACATAGTGTAGCTGAATTTACTGTTTTATTTATTCATTCTTTCTTCCATAAACATTTACTAAACATTTATCAAGGCATGAAACACTATCACAATCCACATGGGAAAAACTAAGTGGATGATGAACCCATGTTGCTCAGATTATGATATGCAGTTGGACATTCATCAAGCTGTTCCATCAGTGTATAAAGTCATGGATAGGCACTACAGATGAACAATGAGATGGACCCAAAATTGAGTAGGAAGAAGAGTATAAGTTAGAGTTCATTTGGGTGAATAACTGCATGGAGCTTTCAAATGATATTTAGCTAGTCACTACAACCAAAGCCCATCTTTTTAACATCTATCTTTTCATGATGATGTTCTATGTGTTTGAATCATAGAACCCCATGGTCTCAGAATTACAGTTGTAGGTGACCCAATGGGAAATTGAAAGACAGTGGGAATAAGTAGGCTATAGCTTATTTCCAGGGATATGAACTAGTGGACCAGACATCATCAAGCATATGTCTGAATGGAAAAGGAGGGGAATTAAGCATGTACTGAGTCTGAAAGATAACAGATGGATAGAAATATGCAACAGAAGGAAGAAGTATGATAATAATAATATGGATTAGAAATATTGTGAGAAACAGGTTACTTAGCAGAAAGTACAATGGACTTTAAGTGAAGAGACTTGGGTTCACACCTTCCCTCTGCAACTGAACAAAACTAGCCCTTTGAGCAGCTACTCTATAAAGGATTTACACAAAACCATGATTGATACCATACTGGTAAGCTCACAGATTCCCAAGAGGTACTTAGTAGTAGAGCAAAGCATTGCCTAGGATATGGGTTCCTCTCTATTCCCATTTCCCTCTTGGAAAAAGAGCAGAGATACTAAAATAAACTTTCACAGGTCCTCATCACCTCACTCCTGGACTGCTGCCATATTCTACTTGTTGATTTCCCTATCACTTCCCTACTCAATAAATTCCAAGGGCCCCCTATTACCTCCAGGATCAAATATAAAATCCTCTGGTGTTCAAAGCTTTTTATAACCTGGCCGCCTCCTTCCCATCTAATCTGCTTACACCTTACACTGTCCCATCGCACTCTATGATCCAGTGACATTGGTGTCCTTGCTGTTCCTTGAATGAGAGACTTCATCTCTTTAATGGGCATTTTTACTGGCTATTTAACCTAACTGAAGGGCTCTCCTTCCTATTTCTGCCTTGTGGCTTGCCTGTTTTCTTCAGATCTCAGCTAAAAATCCCATTTTCAAAGTCTTTCCTAACTTCCCTTAAAGCTAGAGCCTTCGCTCTAGTGATTACTCTTATGTACCATAATTGTTTTCATGTTGCCTCTGTTGTTAGACTGTGTGCTCCTTGAGTACAGGGATTGTTTTTTTTTTTTTTTTCCTTCCTTTGTATTCCCATTGCTTAGCACAGTGTAGGTGCCTGATTGCTTTGGTACTTGCCCTAGGGAGTTATCATCTCAGTCTCTCTGTTGCCACATGGTAATTTATGTGTATTATGGTAAATATGTACACATACCCTAAAAATACACAATGGTGGGAATAGGCTTTTGAGTTGAAAAGAACCTTGGTAATCATCTAGGTTTTTGTTTATTATTATTTTTTTTGCATGTTTGGGGCTATTAATTAGCAGTAAATTTAACCTTTTAAAAATGATTAACTGTACTGATAACATAATTCTATATGACTATATTGTGATCTTCTTTGAGGGGTTGGACTGTTTCTTTGCATGTTGTACTTTTTTATCCTAACACAGCTCACATATATTGAGTAGACATTAGTTGTCTAACAAGTAGTTGTTGGTTGGTTGGTTGGCTGGCTTTATGAATGAATGAATGAATGAATGAATGAATGAATGAATGAATGAATGAAGAGTGAGTGAGTGAGTGAGCAGGTTAAACTAAAAGGACCATAGAGCATTGATTGGTGTGGGGGGGTGAGGGGAGATTCTGACTTTCTCTCACAAAGACAAAAGTAAATTAACTTCTAAAAGAACGCTACCTCAAAATAGATTTGTCCCTAGAAATACCACAACAGGGGAAATTGGTTTGGGAAAGAGACTTGCTGGGGCTTGCTTGATATCTAAGTCTGCAAACAATCTGGGCCACTAGCATGGATTCACCTAAGCTAAGATGGGATGAAATGTTGGGAAATAAACAAAATAAATCCTTCCAATGGGACAAAAGATTCTGAGAATCACCTCCCATTTGTCGTTCCCTTTTTCCCACTTGCTACCACAAAAGAAGACAACAAAGATCACCTGAATGAATGGGGACTATTAACGTTACATTTGTTGAGATACCACTAAAAAGGTAGGATCAACTCAATCTTTTAAAATTTATTATAGATGATAATTCCAGAAATGAAACTGAGGACAATATTAATTACTAAATTTCTGTATGAAAGAACTTCTTAAATCACACTTTAGGAATCACTGATTCTTAAGCAGGATCTCTTTGGGCTCTAGACCAGAAAGCCTGGATTCTAGTTTAACCATGACTATGATTAGGGTATGATTGGGTCACACCTCTCACTTGTGGACATGAGATAATATCTACATATTAAAGATATTAAAGTACTTTGAACTCTAGGAGGAGAAGCTTTATGAATATAAGATATATCATCATTACATAGCATCATTGGGATGTTCTCTTCTAAAATCACACTTTTAAAAACTGTTAACATTTTCCCTCCTGGGAAAATTCTTTTTCCCTTTTGCTCTGTAACAGCATAAGCTAATCATTGCAGCAAAATTTCCCAATTTTGCACTTCTGGGAGAGAAGAAAGTCAAGGAGTGAGCATATACTGATGGCTTTTCCCCGTCCTCTATCTTCTGAAATAATTGAGAGGCTCTAAACTCATTTTCTAAAGTATGCAGAGGTATTTATGAAAGCCAGCTCTGAGATGAGAACCTGAGCATTATACTTACATCATTCTATTTGAGGCACATCGGGTACATATCAAAACATGCAGTGTGCTAAGTCTACTGGCACTGGTCTACCCTGGCATTGCTAATGTGGAAATGTTTTAAGTGACAGGCAGTCTTGATTCCAAGTATTTCTGCTTCTGTCATTTATAATCATTCTTTTCATTATCCCCAATCCCCTTAACTAGTACTTAGAAAAGTAATTTCTGCATGGAATATGCATAATTTATATTTGAAGCACATGCAAGAGGAAATGAAGTCTTAAAGAAGCATTTTTAAACCATTGATGTTTACCAATTCAATTCAACAATCATCTATGAAGCACCCACTATGTGGAATGCACTGAGCTATGTCTAATGATTTTCCTCAGTGAGAAAAAAAAAATTCTCATCACAGTGTCTGCAACTGGGTCAGTCTCTGGTACAAAGATGGAACAGAATAGCCATGAGATCTTCTTGCTCCCTGCAAACCTAAGCGACATGGAATGAAAGTATAAATGAAGGATGGAATGATAAAAAAAAATGAAGAAAAATGAGCCTGGAGAATCAACTTAGCAGTTTCCAAAACACAGGGGGAGACTCAATTTTAATCCTCTAAACATATTAAATATTACCCTTCTATTGATCAATTGAGTCACGTTTAGAAATATTCTCCCATACAAACACACATACACACACACACACACACACACACACACACACAGATGGGGTTGGGGGAAGGGAGAGATGGGAAAGGCTGCCAGTATATATACCAAAAATATTCTGACATAACCCAATGTGTAAATCTTCCTTGTTCACCTATACAGTTTAACAACCTCGTTTTCACCTGCTGAGAGCCTATCCTGGCAATTATAACACAGCTAACCATACTCCAGTTTTCATATCAAGCTCCTGGTACAGTGGTCAAATGTTTGTTTGACCTTTGTCTAATTAGCTTTCTTTTAGTCAGCTCACTGATTTGGGCCATTGAGGTCCTCATTATTCATCAATATCTTCCTCAGCCTCATCCTCTGGGTCCTTTAAAAGTCTTCTCTTTTAGCCCCATCCCCTACAGCTCATTCCATTCTTTGTGTCCCTAGATTATTCTCCATCGGGGTTAATTCTCCCCCACCCCTACACAACCCTGTTTTCACATGGAAAAGAAGGGACAGAATGGGAGGGATTCACATTAGGTTTCTAGTGCCGGTACTGTAATCCTGGTTAAAAAGAACTTGGCTCCTTACTACCGGTTCTCATAGTTAAGACTACTCCCTCCAAGGAAGTCTAAGCTTTTATGAGAAACAGGAAGGTCTGTGGTTCAAGTGGGAGAAGCCTGGCCCCTCCTCAATCCTTTGCTACAAGAGTTCTTTCTCAGTTTCAGAGCAGGTCAAGTCTCTGACTTATGGCTCAGAAGCTAGCTGAGCCAGGAACTATATTCAGTAGGGAAAAAATGTTTCTGAAGGCCAGTAGACGGCGTGCCTGGCAGGGGTAGTGGCTGCAGTGGGAAGGGGAAAGGAAGAGAATGGAGCATAGGTCTCTGCTGCAATGCTGCTCGCCCCCCTTCCAACTACCCTTTTTCTCCACTGCCCCCAATCCCTTGTATCAGGGTAAAGCTGCTCCTTTCTTCTCTTCCTCTCAGTTCCCTTTAGGTTTCCTCACTCTCTCTAGAGTCACACTGAGCCCTCAGAATAAGAAGAGTTAACATACATTGGGAATTATTAGACAAGCATTTCACACTGGTACCACTAAGCACTCCTCCCTCCCACCCCACCAACATGCATACACCCATCTGGTTTGCTGTACCCACACACCCACACCCTGTCTGTCCCCCCTCCACCCCTCAGGTCTCACATATTCCCCAGAGCTCACACAATCCTGCACAGAGGATGAGGGCTGTTTCCAGGTAAAAAAAAGAAGCAGCCTTTCAGAGAGCTATGAAGTGATAATGGGAGAAGGAAGAAATGTCTTACTGGACCAGTTGGGAATCACAAACACTTCTTACATAGAGAACAGTAGACAAGACAAGCCTGCCCCCTGCCCCATCCCCAGTCATTCTTAACTAAAGAGAATCCCTAAGGGGAAGTACTAAGCTTTAAGACCTACACACTGGAAGTACATCTATTCCTAGAGACAGGCATTTTGCAATGTAGGCTCGGTCTTTCTCCAAACAGGGAATGCAACAACTCCCCATTTGTAAAGGAGAACCTGCCCCAAACACTATGCATGCCTTTAGGGGATGGTTGCTTGAAGGGGTGGCAGGAGAGGGCTGGATCCTTAAGTTAACAGCCACAGCATGGAGAGATTGGGAGAGGTACAATGACTAGCTGGAGCTTGAGAGGGGCAGATGCCTGCAAAGAAAGATAAAATAATAGAATGCATGTGGAATAATTGTCCACTTCTTTTAGGAAGCAGGCCTCCTAAAAACAAACGAAAAAACTGGTTACCTTTGGGTGGGAGGGGGCAGAATATAGCAGAATAATCAAATCAATAAGTATTCCCTGAGCTGTGGAAAGAATACTGGTATTATAAGTCAAAGAATCTGGATTCAAAACTCAGCTCTGCAACACTGCCTATGTGACCTTGGATAAGTCACCTCCTCTCTCAGTTTCCTCACCTGTAAAATGAAGAGGTCAGACTAGATGGCCTCTAAGGTCCCTTAAAACTCTAAAGTTCCAATTGTATGAACCCTTTCCCTCTACTTATTGCAATTTGTTAATGAGGTTTTGGTAGTTAATCCTAGTAGTGGCCAGAGTAACAGAGGAACCAAGGGAGAGGCTTTTAAGAGAGGGAAAAGAGAAAAGCAACCCACCCCAGGTCTGTTACCTACTCAGAAAAAGAAGCCATCTAATGGAAAGCCTGACAGAAGCTTCACAAAGGAAGTTGCAGCGTGGGAGAAGATAAAGTGTGGTTAGTGTGTATTTGACGGCCCCCTAGGCTTTCTCTTTCCTAACTTCGTTCCCTTCCTGCAGCCCACCTAACCCAGTACACCAGAACTCAGAGCTTTCACCTTCCCCCTACTCACTGTCCATTTAAAAACCCTGGAAAGTGGACTAGAATCCTTATCCCAACAATGTGCTGAGCATTCTCAATAAAGAGAGATTAGGCTTTGGTCTCCAAGCTTCTGGTAGCTCCGCTTAGAAGACAGCTTCGTTAAGACAAAAGGCCCGAAGAGAGGTTAGGGTGGAGTGGGCAGTACAACCACTTGGCCCTGGCCTGGTGGAGAATTGCTGACTATGCTGGCAGAGCCTCAGTTCCCTTCTTATTTCCCTCCTGTTCGGGAAGAGAACGGGCTACATACAGGATTTGATCCTCCTGTTGAGTGAGTCTTCAAGACTGGTTAACTTGGAAGCCACTCCAGTCTAGAATGACTTCGAAGGACAGCAGAGGCTGGACTCTCTTTCCTTCCTGGTCGGAGGAAGATGTACAACAGATCAAAAGGATGTATATATACTTGGGGGAGGGGGCGTCAAGGAGAAGGAGGGGGAGTGGTAGAAGGAGGGAATCTAGATGGAGGGGAGCGGCAGAAGAGGCAGGGAGAGAAGAGCACTGCATAGCCTTTGCCCATTCTGACACTACCCAAGCAGTTGCTTTTGCGCCCCCAACAGAGCCCTACTCCAGATCCCATCCCATCCCCCACTTCTCCCAGCCCACCCTGCGACCTTTGGCAAGTAACGCTGCCCTCTGGGCATGGATGTCCAGCCTCTGGCTAGCCATAAAAAAGGTACCAACCTCTCTCCCCTCCAGCATCTAGATAAAGAATGCCCCTCCCACCCCCACAAACAGCAGAGACACCCCCTCCCCTTTCTTTTGTCTCCTAAGGAATAAGTGATATACACTACACACACACACACACACACACCCCTTTCCTTGCTCTCAAATCTTAGAGCCTAGCTGGGGGAGGGGAGTGGGAGCTGAGAGAATAACCCGAGAGAACTTGGCATCTGGAACCCACCGTGTCCGCCTCTCAAGGAAGCAGGTGACCTGTAGATAGCAATAGGCACTGAATGATGTTTGCTGCTGCCATGGAAATGGTGGATGTGGTGCGCTCCCAAACTGGAAGCCCCCCACGCCACTCCTAGGAGGCCGCTGAGGGTAAGAGGAACTATCCAAAGCAGAGCGAGGCGCCCCCCCGCGCCGCCGCCACCGCCACCGCCACCGCCACCACCGCTGCCGCCACCGCCGCCGCCGCCGCCACCGCTGCTGCCGGGGGACCCCAGCTCCGAGCTGCACTTGAGCATCCTCTGGTACATGGCTAGGCGCTGGGAGAGGTGCAGCCGCAGCGGGAGGCAAACTTTGGCTACCGGGGGAAAAGGGCGGCCCAGGGTGCGGGGAGCTGGGGGGTGGGCGAAGAGGCAGCGCCTCACACACACCGAGTGCCGGCAGCCTCACCGCACCAGGGCACCCATCCTTTCCCTTCGGACAGTCTTCTCCCGAGCCTGGAGTCCGCGGCGCCTTCCACCCAAAACAATCCGAAACATAGTCAAGGTGAATCCAGCTTGTGTGGGACTGGTCCGAAAAGGTAACCCCGGGCAAGAAATACCACACACCCAGGGACTGGTCCCAGCTTTCCAGGGCTCCAGGTTCTCAATACTCCCAAATAGTTTAGGGTGTGTGCATGAGTGTGAGGGTTTTTTTTTGGGGGGGTGGGGAGGAGAGAAGGATGTTAAAGAACCTCCAAGAAGTGCTCCCCTTCTAAATGACATCCATACTCCAAGAATCCACTAGGTATCCGGCCGTTCAGCATTTTGCATGTGGACAAGAGAGGCCACTTCGCCGGCCAAAGCTCCTTTAAGGGGTGAAGAAAAAAACCATCAAATTGATCCTCCTCTTCCCTCCATTCAGCTCCAGCCGGTTCGCCTCGCTCTCACAGGCAATCTCTGGGCAGCCAGCTCACCACGGGCGAAGGCTGCGATAATCAGACTGCTCTCAGTGCAATCTCAGTGGTCTGACTAGTGACAGTAATACCCGCCGATGTTTTCCGACAGAATAGTGCACCCTTCTGAAAGAAGTAGGGAGGGAAAAGGGAAAGAGAGAGAGAGGGAGAGAAAGAGAGAGAGAAGAAGCAGAAGAAGAAAACACACACACACACTCACACACACACACATACACACACACACACACACACACACACACGCGCGCGCGCTTTGCGAAGAGAAGGGGCTCTATGCAAATCTGCAGTCTCCAAACAGCAAATCACCGAAGCTCGGATGCAATGCAGAGGACGAGCCTATGTTAAAGAGGGAGGCTGAGTCTAGCTGCCCACAAAAATCGCCCAGATTTCCCTCTGACTTTAATTCTCTACATATCGAAGGAACACGTGTACACCGTTAGGGGGAACACCTAAAAAAGCAACTGTGCCTCTTCTGCAGGTGATTTCTTCTTCCAAATTAAGGCGGTAAAAGGCCTCATTCCCCTACCTCGGTGGTTCAGATGTACCACTGTCTTGAGAGCTCTCTTACATCTTAAAAAGGAATGAATTCCACTCTTTTTATTGGATGAAACTTGTTCCACCAGGTGTTCAAACCCAATCTGCTAAATATGGCTTGACACTATCTACTCAAGCATCAGTTTTGATGATCTGGTAATTACACACATTACTCATAACAAAGAGTTCTCGTTACCACTGATAATGTTGAGCCACAGCATCGTAGCTCATATACAGCACTAAAAATGCAAGGAATTAAAAAAAATACATAGTAGGATAGAGGATAAGTGAATTTGGCTCTAAAGAACTGGGAGGGGAGAGGATGACAGAAAGAGAAATAAGGGCAGATTGGGGACACAAACACATACAAAATGATATCCCCTTAAGAGCTCACAAGTAGTATGCTATTGTATAGGGGGAGAAGAGGTTGTACTCATCTAATACTCCAGGTCATAATAAGAAATGACATTAAGGGGATGCTAAGACTTAAATATTCCTCCTAATACTCCTATATAAAGCAGGAAATTTACAACCTAAATTTCCAATTATTGAACAAAAAGTAGCATCTTGAGGTATACTAGAAAGAGTAATGAACTTGGCAGTAAAAAAAGACCTGGGTTTTTGTTCTATGACATTTCCCTTGCTGCCACTTACTAGCTGTCTAACCCTATGTCTAAGCATAGGACAATGCTTTTAAGCCTCAGTCTCCTCGTCAGTGAAAGGAGCATAATTCTTACACTTCTCATCTTACAGGGTTAGTGTAAGGAGTAAGTGAGATAACTATGTGAAAGTTACTTGTAAGGATGATAAAGATGATGGCTCAAAGAATTGGAAAAGTCGAAGCACTAGCACCCTAAAGCTATAATTCTATATGTAGTTTTGCATGGTTAAGGATATTGAATGGATTTATTTTCCAGAACAGATGGTTCATGATTTAATTGGGAGAAGGGAATAGCAACAAAAACATAGGTTACCACTAGCTACAATAAAGAGTTTCAATATGTGTTGATTGATGGTAGTTCTAAGTGTCCTGTGGTTTGATTTATTTTTAAGACCTCTTGGGAAAAATAAATGAAAATAGTTTGATTATTAATTACCTGTATATGTAATATTTCCTTGCAGGCACATATCCTAAAGCTCAATTCAAATATATGTTTGCTGAAATTAATTGAATAAACTCCAATTGTAAACAATTATACACTTACATCCTGAAAAATAAATAATAAAATTCTTTCCTGAAGAAATGAATCAACTCAATCAATCATCTACATATTAATTTATAGTTGGATATATTGCTACCTTGAACCTAGGGAAATTTGTAGGGAAGTTTAAAGACTTCACATGCATTTGGCAAATACCGTATGTTATGACTAATTTTGAATGAGACATGTCAGCTCTACAACTGCTGTGCATTTAGGTGATGTTTAGGCAGCAAACACCTACATTCATAAAAGCTTTTTTTTATGTGGTCTTTCCTTACAGGTCTCATCCAGTCTCATAGTTTCAACTATGACTTCTGTAGGAATAATTCCAAAATCATGATTTTTCAATCCATACCTCTTCCCTTGAACTTCTACCCAACATTCCCATCCCCTTCTTTACAATTTTGTTTTTTTCTGAGCACTCCCATGGAACCATAAGAATGACAATCATGAATAACTCATATGGAACTTTAAGGGTTACAAAGTACACGCACACGCGCACACACTGGTCTGTCATTCTTAGTTAACTTCTAATCCTTATGTATAATATTTGTAAGACCTCATTGGACACCTTCTTCGTGGTAGAAAGAACTGATGGAACTGATATATGTTTATGGACCAGCCCTATAGATTGCCCATGGAAATGTATGCTGTGGGCAAATAGGCATTCTTGATGCATTTGATTTTTCTTTTGTGAATAGCTAACTTCTTGACTGCTTGTGGAGTTTATCTAGCAGGCTTTTAAATTTTCCAGGATTTTGTAAAACTCTCACCAAATTTTCCCATGTCTCACCATGTCATGGAGGTGACCTTATATTCTCAAAGGCTGTGCCAGCAGGGTCCAAGCTCTGGAAGATTCTAACATGCTAGAAAAGCTTTGAGTATGATCCTACAATCACACTGAGTCTGCTTTCCAAGGACTAAACCAGCAAATATAGGTTGGCTACCTGGTGACTAAATCTTAAGGATGGAAACCATGAAACAGATTAAAAGCTCTTTAGTTTATAAAAATAAAAAAAAATAAGAAGACAGTAAGAGGCTTATAAAGGAAAAGAGGAAAGTAAAATAGAAGGAAGATTGTATGTTCAAAGTTTTTATTTCCAAGTCTCTCATTTTGTAGTAGGGTATGATGAGAAGAGCACACAAGACCTGGGTTCTAGTTCACACTTTACTGTTAATTAGCTCCGTTGACTTGGGCAAGTTGCAAAGCCTCTGAGAATTGGTTTCTATGTCTATCAAGTGAAAATAGTATCTCCCCTATTCCTTACAATCATAGACTTTGAGAATTGGAAGAAACCTCTGAAATCATTTTACTCAATTCATACCTGAAATATAAATCACTTTTACAATATTTCTAGCAACAGTCACCCAGCCTCTGCTTGGGCACTTCTAAATGAATGGGGAGTTACTACCACATGAGTAAGCCTATTCCATTTTTGGATAGTTCTAATGGTTACAAGGCTCTCCCTACCCCCGTATACTGAGACGAAACCTGTCTTTTTGATTTGATCTGCCCTCTGCATTCATACAGAATATAGAATTCCTCATCAAAATACTTCAAATACTTCAAAGCACCTATTATGTGTCCCATGATTCTTCTCTTCATCAGGCTAAATGGCCATTCCTTACATGACTTAATTGCCATTTATTTTTCTATCCTGTTCATCTTCTTTTTGAAATGTGATATCTAGAACTGAACACTATGTTGAAAAAAGTAGTCTAACCAGAAAGAAGTAAATGCAGCTAAACCATTGCCATCCTTGCCCTAGACTTTTACCAACAACTTCAGATCCTATCAGCTTTTTTTTGGCAGTCATATCACAATCAATCAAGAGGCATTAATTAAATAGTATCAATCAATCAACATGACTTTATTAAGTAGATAATATGTATCCCCAGAGCTAGGCACTGGGGATACAAATATGTGTCAGGTTCATGTACGTTAAACTTGCAGTCTATTTAAACCCTCCTTGTCTTTCTCATGTAACTTGTTATGTCATGTCTCCCCGTTTCTAACTTTTGTGCAGTTTATTTTTTACCCAAATTATGGACTTCATATCATTATTAAACTTCATTAAAAATATTATGACACCCAACTTGTCAAGAGACCCAAGTTCAAAGCCCAGCTCTTTTACTCGCTGGCTTTGTAACTTTAATGAACAACAACAACAACAATTAGAATTTCTATAGTGTTTTAAGGTTTGCTAGGCACTTCACAAATTTTATCTTATTTTATCTTCACAAACATCCCTGGGAGGTGGGTGCTGTTATTATCCCTATCTTACAGATGAGGAAACTGAGGTAGACAAGTTAAATGAGTTGTCATAGTCACACAACTAGAAGTGTTTAAGGCCTAATTTGAATGTGGTACTTCCTGACTCCAAATCCAACATTGTACCCACTGCACCATCTAGCTTTCTAACTGACTTTAAGCAAGTCATTTCAGCATTTGTGGACGTCATTGCCTTCAACTGTAACAAAAGGGGATGGTATTAGATGATTTCTAAGATCACTTTCAGCTCAAACAATCTGTGAGCCTGGTTTGAGTCTCAGTATTGCCACTTATTGTCTGTATGAACTTGGGCTGATTATTTCACCACTATACTTAAAATGAGGATGTTAAGTCTTGTACTATTAACCACATAGAATTGTTTGTTAGAAACAAATAAGCTGACTTATATAAATCACTTTGTATACTACAGCCTACATATATGTCATAATAGTAATTAAGGTTATTGTTATTATTATTATTGTTCTTTTTCCCAATTCAATTAAAGTTGATTAAGCATCTACTATGCACAGGGTACTGTGGGTTCTAGGATTTGAAAAGACAAAAACAAAACAGTTCTTGACCCCAGGGAACTTACATTCTACTGGGAAGGGGGTATGGTATATGAACTGGTAAGAATAAAACAGGAAAGGAAATAAAGGGATTGGGGTAAAAGGTCAATAACGAGGGAGAAAGGATCAACCACTGAGGGGAGAAGGGAAAGCTCATTGAAAGAAAGCCCTCACTTAAGCTAGGCCTTGATGAAAGGGAGGGAATCTGAAAGGTAGAGATGATGATAGCACGCACTCTAAATCTAAGGGAGAACTTAAAAGAAGGCACACTGGTAAGATGGCCCAGTGATTATGAGGGACAGCTACTAATGGATAGAAAATAGAATGTTCAATCAGTTCAATCAGTCCTTTGTCAGTCGTGTCTGACTCTCTGTGACCCCATTTGGGGTTTTCTTGGCAGAGATACTGGAATGTTTTGCCACTTCCTTCTCTAGCTCATTTTACAGGTGAGGAAACTGAGGCAAACAGGATTAAGTGACTTGCCAGGGTCTCACAGCTAGTAATTGTCTGAGACTGGATTTGAACTAAAGTCTTCCTGACTCCAGGCTTGGCATTCTATCCACTGGGCCATCTACGTGCTCCAATATAGACTGTATAAAGAGGAAGTCAATCTAGGAAAAGTAAGTTGAGTCATATTTTCACATTTTTCAGGGAGCTCGTATTTTTTTCCTACAGGCAATAGGGAATCACTGCAAGGTTTTATTTAAGCAGGGAGTATCATGGCAAATATGGACAGATTTCACTCATTATGACATAATCATCTATACCACACAATTTAACACCCAAACACGTACTCACCACACACAATTTTGTAATGTCCTCTGAGTGGTTCATGTATGTTAATCTTATCTCCAAAACTAGTCTGTAAATTCCAACAGCCAGGGATAATGACTTCTTTTCTATCTCTCCTGGTGGCAGGAGGTATGATGAACCCAAAGCAGACACTCATCATACATACCCCTTCCTTTGTTAGTAAGAAAAGGTTATTTGGATGCCAGGAGGCTAAATCATTAGATAGAACACAAGAGCTGAATGTGGAAAAGAGTGGAGAGAAAAATCAAATGTGAGGAGTTATGGGATCCAGGATGAAGTCTGGAAAGGGAAAAGAGAGGTAATGTAGGGAAAGGAAGAAGGCAAAAGGGAATGGTGGGAAGAAGAGAGAATATATGGAGAGACAAAAGAGGACAAGTCATCTTTAATTATTTTTTTGTGCTCATGCTCTCCAAACCAACCCTACTGTCTCAAGAAACAGGATGGCTGTCAGACAGATACTTCCAACCTTTTCATGTTTTTCTTAAGCTTAATTGGGAATCCTTACAGCTCAGTGCTAAGCTTTTTAAATAGAAAAGTAGGCATTAAAAGCAGCAGAGGGGAAGCATTATTAAAACCCACAGGCAGCACCAAATTTTTTTTTAAATTAAAAATGAAGAAGGTGTCAGAATTACATTTTGTATTTCTACTGGTGTCAGCATAATGGGGGGAAAAAGCCAAAGCGAGTTCAAGGTGTCTGTATACTTTTGAGATGGCTTTTGAGATGGGAGGGAAGAAATGGCTCAGAAGTAGGTATTTTGAGGCCTTGGGAGCTGTGAAGTTCAGCAAACCTTGAATGTGGAATATGGGTGGACCCCAGGGGCACCTATCCTCAGAGAAAAGGATGAGGATAATAATAACAAAAAAAAAAAGGTCTTGCAAAGAACTTTGAAAGAGTTGAGAATTTTGATCTACACATAATCCCTGAGAATCTATGATGAAACTTTCCTGATATACTTCCTGATGGCATCAGGTTACAAAATAGAGACCTATATATTTTTTTTGGAAATGGACAATGCAGGAATTAGTTTTGCTTGACTATGTATTTGCTACAAGGGGCTTTCATTTAATTATTTTTCAAGTGTGGGGGAGGTATGTGGGAGGGGTAGAAGTAGATTCTATTAATTGAAAATTTATGTATATATATCTATACACACAAATATGTATGTATTTGTCTCCATTTTGACAGGGCTTGTGTGATCTCCTTTAGAAGGATAGTTTGGTCCATTGCTTTCCTATTTGGGTCACCATCATTTTCTAGTCCCAGTCTAGCAATGACTAGTCTTGCAACTGAAGCTCTTCAACTATAACACAGACCCACAGTGAACATACGAAGTAGAAAGGTATTAACCAACACTTGCTCCAAATATGAAACCTCCCAAATTTTTCATATCTGGTCTACTATACTGTGGGGACAGCTAGGTGGTACCGGTGGTTAGAGTGCTGGCTCTGGGGTCAGGAGTATCTGAGTTCAAATCTGACCTTGGACCTGTATTCGCTATATAACCCTGGACAAGTCACTTAATCCTGTTTACTTCAGTAAAATGAGCTGGAGAAGGAAATGGCAAACCACTCTAGTATCCTTGCCAAGACCACCCTAAATGGGGTCATGAAGAGTTGCAAGTGACTAAATCGACAAAATAACAACCACTACATTGTATAATTTATCTAAAAGATGAAAGCTGAGTTCCAGCAGAAGAAGAATTTACTCCTCAACAGGGTGAGACTGGCATCTAGGTAGCACAGTAGAGAGAGAGCTGGGCATGGAGTCAGGAATAACTGAATTCAGATCTGGCCTTTGAAACGTAAGAGCTGCATGACCCTGGGCAAGTCACTTAACCTCTGCCTGCTTCAACTTCCTCAACTACAAAATGAGCATAATGGTAACACCTAACTCACAGAGTTGTTGTGAGGATCAAATGAGATACTATTTATAAAGCCATTAGCACAGTATCTGGCCTAGAGGGGGCCCCTAATAAATGCTTATTCCCTTCTCTTCCTCGCTCCTCTAGTTCCTTTTAGGAGAAAGCAAGAGTCAATGCCCTCATCAGTCAGACTTTAGCGAAATATGGGTTATATCTTTGAAATTTAATTTGCCCAATATTGTGTGGTTAACCATTATGACCTGTAAAATAACACATTCCTTCCCCCCCCCCCCCCCCCGTCCTTACCTAAAAATTGAAAATAATCATTAGGATTTCTGTTTTTGTTTTCCCTTTTTTATTAGAGTATAGGCAAATGTACTTTGAGAAAAAAGTTCAGGTAATAACAGAAACCTAGTCTACTTCCCTCATCTCCTAATTAGCTTGAATTCTTGATATTCTGTTTGACCTAGGTACCATGAACCAACAAGCTTTATTCTGTGAACTCCATAATGGCAAGTGTTCTTGGATGTTTTTTTTTTCCTTGAATACTCATCTTTCATAAACATTTGTTGATTGAAATGGAATTGAACTGTTTCCAATCTTTCACCTAATCTCTCCTCTTGTGCTATTAAGTTCTGGTTTGGGACCCCAAGGCAAAATTCTATAAATTTGTGCATTTCTTTTTAATCTAGTACTTTTCACTGAAATCCCAAGCTCAGTTCCTCTTTTTGTTAACTGTTAAAGAGCTTGCCCAATATAATTCTAACAAACTCCCTTATAAAAGGGGATAAAGGGAATGGGAGGAGGCAGAGGGGGTCCTAGAATAAAAGTGTGGCAAGTCCTAATCTAAATATAAAATTAAACTAATCTAGATTTCTGTTCATTAGAAGGTGAAAGGGAAAAAGTCATTTGTGAAGCATTTATCGTACTGTGGAAGGGGCTACTCCTCTTGTGAACCCCTAAAACCATTTCTGGGCACTATTTGGAAAGTATATGCATATGACCTCTTCCTTATCACTGATGTGAGCACTTCCATCCATGTTGAATAGTTTGTTTTTGTTAGCTGACCAAATAGAGTTCATTGTCTGACCCATAGCCCCATATTTGTGGAGATGATTTCATATTCTTCACCCCTTACATCTAGGCCATGATCAAACCTTATTTTTGTCATGCAACGGCCTCTCACTTTGACCCTGTTTTTCCATTTCAACTATAAAAACATCTGGCCCAGGCTCTGCTAATTCTATCCTAAATCACCTCCTCACCAGGCTCTCCACTGTCAGCCTCTTACTGTTTAATTGATTGCATAAAAGTAGCAGATAACAAGCATGATAATAAGGCCACACCACAGTCCCCTTCAAATTCTTAATTCTCAATAGGTTCAAGAATAGGTTCACCCCATTCACCCCAGAGCTCTTAACTAGCTTCATCTATCGCCATACAACAGCAAATTCCTTTCACTACTCACTTACCACTCCTACCTCTGAGATTCCTCTTCATCTCTTCTCTATTTAATGAAACAGTTGCCCCTTTTTCCTTTGAGTCTCTTGTCATTTCAAACTCAGCTCAAAATCTTTTCCCTCAAACAAGTCCTCTGCTCATTAGACCAGAACCAACCTACCTTTCTTTTCTCTCAGACAATTATAATGCCATGCTGATAGTTGAAGGGTCTCATTCCAGATAGTGGGACAGATATTCTGGAGGTATGAAAATGCCCTCCAGGAAGCAGATCATAACTAGTCTATGAATTAGTAACATTATGGGATGTGGCCTGAGGCTCAAAGAGATTTAGTGATTTGCTCAAGTTAACAAAAATAGAGACAAGATTTGAACCCAAGTCTTCCAAACTCCAAATCCAACAATCTATTCATTATACCACATTAACGCTAACATGGTTATGATACAAATTATTGATGGTGTACCTATTCTTATCACTGTCCTTATGTCTCCATGCTACCACTTAACTGTACCCTCTACCTGCCCCCTCACAAACACATATTTTAAGGTTATTTAGGCCAGAAATGACAATAAACCAAAATTCTAGACACCCCAAATTATTTTAGACACAGCCAGATGATAATGTATAATGCCACCATAAAACAGAAACAAATGGTATATTGATCCTGTGCCCAAAGAGTGGCATTTACTGGCAGAGAAAAAAAATGTAGCTTATTTCCCTAGTTAGAGCTGATTAACCACAACATTTGAGAGTGGGAAGGAACCTCAAAGGTCATCTAGTTCAACTCATACATGGAAGGAATCTACACTGAAACATACCAGTTAGGTGGTCATCCAGCTCTTCTGGAAGACCTCCAACCAGGGGGAGTCCACCTCTTCTCCAGAGAGCCCATTCCACTTTTGGACAACTCTGTATTTGTTAGGAAGTTTTTCCTGATATCAAGCTTAAATGTGTTTCTTTGTTACTTCTACCCATTTTAACAATGGATGGAAGCCCACTGGGGTCAAACAGAACAAATCTAATCCTTCCCCATCATGATAATCCCTCAAAATACTTGAAGTCAGGGAGCATGCCCTCACCCCAAACCCCTACCCCTAGTCTTCTCTTCTCCAAGGTAACCATGCCCAGTTCCTTCAACAAATTTTAACACCCTATGGGCTTAATCATCCTGATTATGGAATGATGGCACAGTACAGTGGGATTGTCACCTTCCGAATTCTGGAAGCTATTTTTCTTTCTTTCTTTTCTTTTCTTTTCTTTCTTTTTTTTTTTTTGGTAAGGCAATTGGGTTTAAGTGACTTGCCCAGAGTGACGCAGCTAGTGAGTGCTATGTGTCTGAGGCCAGATTTGAACTCAGGTCCTCCTGACTCCAGGGCCAGTGCTCTATCCACTGTGCCACCCAGCTGCCCCCTATTTTTCTTTTGATGCATATTAAGATTACATTAACTTTCTTTGCATTTCTTTTCATTTCACTGCCGACATATTGAGGCTTCAGGTAAATAACCCCTCCCCCCTCCATCTTTCTCAGAATAACTGTTATCTAACCTTGCCTTGAACATCCTATATATACATATATATACACACACACACACACTATATATATATGTAATATATACATATATATATAATATATATGTATAGGTACCAGAGCAGAAGACTTTACATTTATCCCTACTGAATCCTATCAAATTAGATCTAGCCCTTTGTTTTAGCCTATCAAGATTCTTTTGTATCCTGATTCTGTCATTCACAGTGTTAGTGATCCCTCCCAGCTTTGTGTCCTTTGCAAAGTGATGAGCATGCCATATATGTCTTTTTCCAAGTCACTGCTGAAAAGGCTTAATTTAACAGGCCAGAGTCAAGCAGAGATCTTTGGGATACGTCATCATACTCCTCCTGCCACACTGATGCTGAACCATTAGCAACTACTTTTTGAGTCAGGTCATCCAACTAGCTCTGAATTTGTCTGAGAATATTATTTTCTAGTCCATATCTCTTTATCTCTTCCAAAAGAACAGTGACAGATACTATTTGCCTTCCTAAAACCTAGATAAGCTCCATCCACAACATTTAGCTCTTCCACTAGTTTAGTAATCTTATCCAAAGGGGAGATTTAGTTTGGCTTGACCTATTCTTAGTAAAGCCATGTTGGCTTTTTGTAATCACTGCTTCTGTTTCTAGATGTCTGCCAACAATGTCTTTTGACGTGCATTCTTGAATTGTCACAGGAATGGAAGTTGAGCTAACCGGCCTATAATTTGTAGACTTCCTACTCATTCTGATACATTTAGCCTTTTCTCATATCATGATACGTCTTCTATTTTCTATGATCTTTCAGATATCACTGACAGTGGCTCAGCAACACCTTTGCTGCTAATCCCAGGCACCCAAAATAGGCAACAATAGAACCAGGCACCCTACCCCTTCTAGGTCCTGAAGTGTCTGGTTCCAATTTAAACCAACAGCAGCTATAGGGAAGATTGATGCCAATAGTTGAATATATATACTTGTTGGATTGAACAGCGACATTTTGAAAGTGTTCTGTGGCTGATACCCTCATTCAAGATAGTAAGGAGAATTTTTGTCAACTTGTTAGTAAGTTTGGTGACTGGTGCCTGGTGTAATGAATGCCTTGAAGTCTGAAGTTAGGAAGACTTGTTTCACATGGTTGGCTGCATGACCCTGAGCAAATCACTTAATCTCTCAATATTCTAGGCAAGTCTCTAAGGCAGAAGGTGCAGAAGAGTTGCTAATCTCTATTGATAGAAATACCAGGAGATACCTATGCTGAGGAAATCAAAGCTTCAGGGGTAAAAAAAAAAAAGAATAAAGGTAGTTATTAATGCATTATGAAAAAAAAATGTCTATTTTAGGTATTTTCCAAATCTTGACTTTAGTTTTCATCTCAGTTGGGGAAATTTGCAGGTAGACCTGAATTTGGGTGTTAAGGGAACTTAGACAAAAGAGGAAGAAATAAAAAAGTTTGGAAATGTATCAATCCAAAAAATAGCCCACAGTGTCATAAAAATACCTCCATTTTTTGCAATGGCCGGGGAACGGTATAACAGAAAAAGTCTAATTGGGAAATCAGAAGATCTGGGTTTGCACCCTAGCTCTGACATTTACTAGCGGTTGCTTTCACTTTCTGATCCACAGTTTTGTAATCCTTTGAATGTGAATAATAATGAGCTTATCTACTTCACAGAGTTATTTTGAATTAAGTACTTTGTAAAGGGGAAAGTGTTACATAAAATTGAGTTACTATTACTGTTTGGAATAACAACTAGTCCAATGATTTTTGTTCTTTACCAACACTATTATTCTACTATGTGCATATCTCCAACAAGATTATCTTAAAAAACAAACAAAACTTTATTAAACAAGATTTTACTGAATGCCAACTATGTATCTAGTACATGCTAATACTATTTCTAAAGTAAAACAAAACTTTTCCATGTATCTAGACATGCTGTTTCTACACCCTCTGATTCAGAGAATTTTAGTTTGAACACTACATTAAATTATTATAAAGAATAATGGAAGCTATTATCATGTTTTCTCTACTCATGTCTTAAGCATAGTCAAAAAAGATCAGTGTCTTTCTTATACTTTATAAAGAAAATTTACTATGAAACTAAGGTGCTCACTGCCAGGGTAAATTGCAGAGCAAATGTTTATAGCCAGCTTATAAATCCCTGAAAATGGGGGATTATAATGGAAATACTGACAGTATCTTAACTATAACAGTGCAAATAATATTACTGTAACAAAACTTATAATCTCATATATTTGCCATGGGACTGATGGAGATTTGATTACAGGTCCCAGATAACCTTTCAGTGATTCAATTCAAATGGCATAATTATTCCATATTCTTCAAATTCCTTAAAATGCTTTTCAAATCGAACAGCATATGATCCCAAATATTTATTCTGAAAGGATAGACCCAATTTTTTCTTTACTTGTATAAGATATATCTGACCTCTGAGGCATTTGAAAAAATCATTAATCAGTTGTTTTTTTTTTTGTTACTGTGTACCTTTTTTATATGTGTGAAAGAGTTACTTTCCCCCTAGATCTTCTCAGATATATTGCCAAGATGATTCCCCCAGAGAACCATGTGTTTGTCTTGACAGGTGTTAGTGAGATCTGTGGATCTCTGTGGAATTATTCCTGGTTGTGTTAAGGTACAGTAGAAAACATTAACTCTGCAAACTAATGAACTTACTTTATTGCATTCTAAATAAAATAAACCACACAGTGAGTAGGATTAATCTACTAATGTCTTCCTAATGAAGCTTTCATTAGGCATATGGTGTGGTCTTCAATATCTAACACATGCCAGGAATTAAAACTAAGCATACCTGGGGCTTTTCCTCTTTTCTGATAATATTCTCAGATGAATATTTTGTGGTTTACTTTTAGATTGTACTATGGGCCTAATGAAAAACTGGTAGACACTAGTACAGTTTCCATACTTAGGGAGTTTGCCCAAATAGGGCAGGAAAAACCAATTTTGGGGGGTTTGTTTTTTCATTGTTACCCTTAAATTAAACCTGGATTTATTATGATTAGGAGGTGGAGCTGGGAGGGAAATCCTCACTTTCTCTAAAATGCAAAATCTAATTCATTAACAACATTTAGGTTCTAAATGTTGAATAGGGAATTGTTCAAATGAGAGAGACTAAACATTTCTCTGCCTTAAGTTGAATAATGCTTTTATGAATTATGTTAGTGTAGGTAGCATTGGAGGGTGGGAAGAGAACTGAATTTGGAGTCAGTGAACTTGGGTTCAAAACACAGCTACCCTAGTTATTCCTTGTATTACCATGGGCAAGTTTTCTTAGCAATAAAAGGAAGGTGGCATAGATGGCTTTTAAAATCTCTTCTAGCTCTAAATTTCTAGTTATGATCAGAGCTTTATCTAGAAATTCTGGATCTTGGGACAGATGAATTTAATGGGAGAGACCCCATGTGTTAGTATACAATTCCCTACAGGGTTTAGACGCTGAGATTTCCCTGACTGATGTTGAAGAAGCTATTCTGGGGGATGGAGCAGGGTAATAGAATGGGACTGGGCTGTGAAGAAGCTTGCGGGAGTGTGGAGACAGCCTCAGGAGGAATGGGAGAAGGGGTGGGCAGGGGGAGGGTGGAGCACTCTGTCTGCTGATTATTATTGCTTAATTAGGTGTGGGCTCAATTGTTTCTGTCTACTGAAAGAGTAGAACTGCTGTTACCACTTTCTATATTAGACCTGGAAAGCCTTGATTGTCTCACCTTAGTTATAGCTCTGATCATGATCAGTCAATTAACAAATATTAATTAAATGCCTCCTGGAAAACTATAAATTATGTTATCTAATACAAGCTTGGTTTGAATTACAGTGAAAGAAGCCACTGTTCCTTCAGACTTGAAATACTATGAATAAACTTTGCCAAAGAAATCACAATGAAAGAGGATCATAAATAAATCTGCCTCAAATCTGCCTTCATCACAGTGGTCATCCTCATTTGGGAATGTGCTGTTACATGAAATTAGACCAGTACAACCATCCACAGAAGGCCTACAAGTTATCTATTTAATAACCGTGGTTCAGTCATTTCAGTTGTGTCCTACTCTTCATGACCCCCTTTAGGGTTTTCCTGGCAGAGATGTTGGAGTGGTTTGCCATTTACTTCTCCAGCTCATTTTACAGGTGCGGAAAATGCTGTAGCAAACCAAGTTAAGTGACTTGCCCAGGGTCACCCAGCTAGTAAGTGTCTGAGGTCAGACTTTGACCTCAGGTCAGATTTGAAATCATGAAGATGAGTCTTCCTGACTTGCAGGCCTGGCACTCTTACCATTTCACTACCTAGCTGCTCCTGGAGGTGTTAGTGTCCCATGTCAAATTACCTTGTATTTACTTTGCTTGTATCTTTAATGTTCCTACATACTTGATATTTCCCTTGGTAGATTGTAATCTCCTTGACCGCAAAGACTGTTTCATTTTTTTCCCCAGGGCTTAGCACATAGTAAGCAATTAGTAAATGCTTGTGAAGTGATGAATTCACACTTATATGTTTTCCAAAATAACAAACAAAAACAACAACAAAACCATGTGTGGTAGGTAGGACAATATTATTGTTCTCATTTGACAGATCATGAAACTGAATGCCTAGAGGCTTAGTGACATCCTCAATGTCACAGGGCTAGTAAATAGTAGAACCCAAGTCTTCTGACCACAAAGTCAACGCTGCTTTCACCATGGCATGATGGGAAGCATGTGGAACTTATAATAAGGAGCTATCTGGGTTCTAACCCTATCTCCTCTCCTTTCTATCTGCATAGCCATGCTTGACTTATCTTTCTTACATATCTGTTACTTTCTTATCTGTTTTCTCTTTGGACAAGAGTAAACTTCTTGAGGGCAGGAATTGTTTCATTTCTGTCTTTGTTTCCTGAACCCATAGGTTGGACCTGGCATGTAAGAAATGCTAAATCAATGTTTGTTGACTGATGGACTGATTTAGCAACTCTTTTATTGGGTTATCGGGAGGATCAAATAAGACAATGTGTATAAAGCACTTTGCAAGTCTTAAAATGCTATATAAATGCCATCCAGTACACCCCACTGATGCCTCCTTAATTTCCTTTTTACCTTTTCATCCAAACTTTCTATGGCCTTGTTATTCACACACATCCATGTGTGACTCCAAGATCATTTCAGTCAAGTTTTGATGGTGCTGCTGATGATGAAGAGAAGGACTTTAATTTATCCATTTTCACCATAATTTAGCCCCTGAGCTTCAAACATGTGTGGTTAAAGGAGAGCCACCCTATTACCTTTCTCCTATAGCAATAGCAGCCAGAAACAGTATGAAAGCAATGGATCATGAAGAAAAGCAATTTCCTACTTGAAGGATTAGGCAGTGCCCTCCTTTGTACTGTTAAATCAAAGTTTTTGTTATTTTTTCAAGTAATACTGATTTTTTTTTCAATTTAAATAAATAGTCCCTGGAGAAACTGCAAGAGAGCCCCTAAACACATCACTTCATAGCCAATCAATAGTAGAAATTAAAGAAGAAACCATTGTATTGTACTTAGAGCTAACCTATTGATACACCAAGAAAAAAAGAATTAAACTGCTACACAAGCTAATTACCTTAATAAGGAAGAATTTGATGTGATATATAGGACTTTTTCTTCCCTTACGCTACAAAAAATATAGGTGATTTTCCTGAAGAGTCTGCATGTATTTGTTAATATTAGGAAATTGAAAACTATGCAAATTTCAGTGAACATTTACCTTACCTCTTAGTTTTCCCACAAAATTAACTACTGCTATTAGCTTGTAATCAATTCAGTCTGAGGAAATTGGAGCTTTTCAGATATGAAAGAGAACTGTGCTCTGAATATCATGTGAAAATTCTAATCAATTTAAAAGGCATTATCCATGCAATGAGGAGTAAAATATAGTTCTTAGTAATAAAGGCAAATAATAGATACACGCTAAAAAATGTGGGGATGGAAAATCATTAGCCTATTTTCACAACCTTTTTTTTGTGTGCGTGAGTCATGTTTAAGGAAGTTGCACATTTTCTGTGCTAAAAACTGGCACACCATATAATTAAGAGCACACACAAAAAAATCCTCATGGTTAAATAATGGGGTTCTGACAAAAAAGAAAATGCAAAGAAAGTAATAAAACCACATCATTTCTTTCTACTCAATCCACAGCTATCTTGTTTCACTTGTATAAAACCCCAAACTCAGGGTACCTAATATGTGCTGAGTTTATCAGATGTCTTGGGTCTTCTGAGTGATTGGAGGACATGGCTTCTAGCCTTCATTTGAAATGTTCTTTTTGTCAGTTTCTGTCAAAACACCATGCTATGGATTCCTTTTATTCAGTTACTTCTCTTGGCAGGGATTAAGAGAAAGAGGAGTTTGTAGATATATAGGACAAATTCCCTGTATTATCCTCCTCAACTCAGTGGAGTAATTTGGAAGATAGATTGGGATATTCTTCATGAAAGCTAAGTGAAGGTTTATATTAGAGGATCTAAAATTTGAAATGGCAATAGGAATTCAGCATGAAGTATACAAAGAGTAATTAAAGGGGATTAAAATAGCACTGCCCCTGTGAGTTAGGAAACCTGAAATCAAATCCCAAGTCTGCTACTTTCTATTAGTCCTATGTCCTTGGGCAAGTAGGTGGATCAGTGGGTGAGTATCAGGCCCAAAGTCAGGAAGATGTGAGTTCAAGTTTGGCTTTAGACAGTTACTAAAGGTGTGACCCTAGGCAAGTCACTTAACCCTATTTGCTGCCTCAGTTTCCTTATCTGTAAAATGAGCTGAAAAAAGGAAATGGCAGGCCGCTCCAGTATCTCTTCCAAGAAAACCCCAAATGAGGTCACAAAGAGTCAGACATGACTGAACAATAATAACAGCAACCTTGGGCAAGTTACTTACACCTAATCTGTAAAATGAGTAAGTTGAACTAGTTGAACTCTAACGTCTCTTTCAGCTCTGACACTCTATGATTCTATAATTCATCCAATCAAGAAATCAGAGAAAAACAAAACAAAACAGAACAAAAGTAGGATCACCTGGATGCTACTTTAGCCAGACCAGACAACTGGTTTTCCATGTATCCTTTTCAGAAATACTCCCAAAGTCTTCGAACAACAAAAACAATTTTCAAAAATCATCCTGACTTCAGATCACTTGAAGGGTGCAAGCTCCTAAGCCTACAGATAGGAGAGATCTTAGAGGTCATCTAATCCAACTCCCTCATTTTGCAGAAGTGGAGAAGGAAAGGGAATAAGCATTTATATAATACTTACTACTTGCCAGGCATGGTACTAAGTGCCTTACAAATATTTTCTAATTTTATCCTTGCAACAACCTTGTGAGATAGGGCTCTTATCCCCATTTTACAGTTAAGGAAACTGAGGCAAACAGAAGTTAAGCGATTTGCTTAGGGTCATACAGCTAGTATGTGAATGAGGCTGGATTTGAATTCGTCTTCCTAACTTCAGACCCAGCACTGCATCCACTGTGCCACCTAGTAACCAAAAGAGGAAACTGAGGCCCAGAGAGGTTAAATGTCACGAAAGTAGTATATGACAGAGTAAGGATTTGAACCCAGGTCCTTTGACTAACTCTAGTCTTTAGAACACATCCTCCTTTGGGGAGACCAAAAGTTAGGCTGAGGTTGATTAATAGGAGCCAGGCCCCCCATACTGTGAAAAAAAAATAAAACAACCGAATACATTGCATCTAGATTCATGGATCATAGCATTTTAGGATTAGAAAGGCAATTAGAAACCATCTATTCTAATCCCCTTATTTTACTGATGGGGAATATGTAGAGGTAAATGTTAGATGGAACTTGACATATTTTTCTATTTGTATCCCCGTTATTTGGCACAGTTCTTTGCACATAATAAACACTTCATAAATTCCTTTTTATTCGTTCCATTTTTTTTAGGGAACTCCAGATAAGGAAAATTCCTTCTATAATATAAATAGAAGATGAATACCTATTCTTCAAGGAGAGTTGTGTGGGACAGTGAGAGGTTAAGTGATTTACTCAGAGCCATGCAGTCAATAGATGGCAGAAACGAGACCTGACCCCAAATCTATTTGACTCCAAGTCCAGCTCTCTCTCTGTTATGCCATGATGCTTATCACATATTTCTATAGAACATTTACAATATGTTGTAATCTGGCTATTTATCTTGGCTAACGTAGTTTTAGAATCAAAACATTTCAAAGCAGTAACACCAGTCAGACATTTTTATTGACCAGGTGCTTACCTTCTATTTGGGAAATGTTGTTTATGAAGTTTTTAAGAAGGAAAATATTGATCAATACGATTCTCTTACATTTAATATTTTGCCATTCTGCAAGTATCTAATTACCAGGCTGTCTAAAGAGTTTCAATTACTCTAACACTTGAGCACCACATAGTGATTAAATGAGCATTAGCAACAGGTTGTGGACTTGGGCAGCCCAGAAAACCACTGTGGCATAAGATCAATGGTTATACCCATTCACTGAAGAGTAGCTTTGTCATTGTTTCCTACATTCAACAGAGGTCCAGATAAATGCTTCTGACAGCTTGCCTCCATGATTTCCTCACTGTGCCAGTAGGTCCCTAGCAACAACAATCAAAATAGCCTGAGCTTATTTAAGAAAACACAGCTCCAAGGGAGGATTATTATAATGATCGTGTCGTTGTTTAAATATATTTTCAACAGGAGGGGCATCCCTCTGTGCTTCTAAATAGGGACAATTAACAAGAATTAATGTAAAGGCTTGCATTCAGGCCCCCATATTCAAATGCACAAGCACAAGATGGGGGAGAGATGGCTTGGCAGCAGTTTAGAAGCAGAAGACTAACAAGCATTTATTAAGTGCCTATTATGTGCTAGGCTTTGTGCTAAACACTCTACAAATATTATCTCATTTAATCCTCACAACAATCCTGAGAGTTCAATGCTATCATCCCATTTTGCAGTTGAGGAAACTGAAGCAGACAGAGATTAAGTGACTTGTCCAGAGTCATACAATTAGTGTCTGAGGCTGGACTTGAACTCAAATCTTCTTGACTCCAGGCCTAACACTCTATCCACTGAAACACGGTATCTAGTCTCTACTCCCTGGCTGACCAGAAACTTTAAAAGATCCAATGTTATTAAACTATTAAAGAAAATTGCCATAATAAATTAATGCAAGCGCAGTGTCTAAATTATGGGAATTAATTAATTCCCTTATTGGTTAGATTTCACTTAAAGTAGCATATTCAGCACAGGGAATCAGATTTTTACAGAGACAATTGACAAACTGGAGAACATTCAGGAAAGGATCACCGTAATCATAAAGAGCATGGAAAAAAAAAGATCAGTTTAATGGAAGTCAAGATGTATTTAGGTCTGGGAAGAAAAGGCTAAAAGTAGAAAGTTAATTTTTAAAACTTGCCTTAATGAGAGCTTCATGTTCCAAAAGACTGAGGAATCAATACAAGAAAACTACTATTGTGGACATGACTTTTGCCAACAAGGAGGGATTGTTGATGAAGTAAAAATCATGAGAACATTAAGAGTAACTGATGACTCCATCTTAGAATTTAAGAGAGAAAAGGAAAGAAAATCCAGGCATAGTCTGATGTGGAAGTCAGATGTGTTGAAGGACAGATTCAAAGGGTTCAGAGACAGGATCTACAGATATTGTAGACTAAAATTGGGAACTAGATAGCACATGCATCTGCAAAAGATCTAAGGGTTTCAGCAGACTACAAGCTCAATTTAGGGAAACAGTGGGATACGGAAGCTAAAAATGGTGACGTGATCTTAGGCTGTGCTCATAGAATATTATCCATGTCTAGACAGATGTCAATATTACTGTATTCTGCCCTGGTTAGGCCACAGAGGGATTACTGAATGCTGTTCAGGAGGCCACATTTTAGGAAGGTCATTATTAAGCTGGAAAATGTGCAAAAGTAGGCAGTCAGGAAAGCGAAGGGCTTTGAGATTGCGTCATATGACGATCACCTGAAGGAACCGGAGATGTTTGACTTGGAGAAGAAAAGGCTTGGGTGAGAAACTATGGAGTACTTGCAGAAGAGGATTATTCCTGTTTTGAAATCCAAGGGCTGGAGGTTTAGATTTGTTTTGATGTCTTGATAATAATTTCCAAAAGTAAAATTTAACTGTTTTTTTTGGAGGGTGGGAAGGGAGGTTGTTAAGTTTCTCTTAACTTGAGATCTTAGGGAGAAGTTTCAGGAATATTCTGGTGGGTTGGAGGAAGGGTGGAGAGCTCTTTCTGGTATGTGTTGGAGCAGATGGCTTCTGAGGTTTCTTTCAGTGCTTGCAGTATATTATTCATAGTTATCTGTCTACAAATATGTTAAGATCTGATACATACAAATGAATCTGACAAATGTTATTAAGCACCTACTGCATGCAAAGCAATTTGTTCCAATGGCTAAATCTAGCACCAGTGGGTACAAGTTACAGGGAGGCTGCATGTGGTTCAATATCATAAAGAATTTTGTAACAATTAGATCCACCTAACAATGAAAGGGCTGCGTACTCTGATCAGGAGTGAGCTGTCTCACACTTCAAATATATGAGTGATGGCTAAGATAACCACCAGGTAAGAATGCTACATTCAAGGGAATTTTTGCTTTGCATCTGAGATTGGATTAGATAACCATTAAGTTAAAGGAGAGAAGTGTCTCAGAGTAACAGTGAGGATTCAGATATTTAACCCAGATGACCATTATCTCGGTTCAAATATGCTTTTAGATTTACAGTGTTTATCCTTCTATAATAGTTGTACATATCACTATAAATGCTAGTTTATAAATAAACGACTTTGCAGCAGGAGCCAAAATAAAGAAACACAAAATGTTGATTAAAGATTAGTCTGAGGCTGAGTGAGGTTTTTGAATAGTACTAAAGCATTTATTAAAAATAATAAATGTAAAAAAGCTTTACAATTTAAAAATGTTTTATACACATTATCTCATTTAATCTACACAACAACCCAGTGAGGGAGGAGCTACAGAAACTGTTATACCCATTTTGTAGATTTAGAAATAAGAATGTACTTACTTTTTCAAAAAATATAGTTTTGATTTTTTAAAATTATGTGTTCAATTTGAAGAGATGTCATTTATATTGTATTTACAGAACTTTAGGAATTCTTTATTTGAGGTTAAGAAAAAAAGTAGGAGTGGGGTGGCTGTGTAAAGTTCAAAGCTGGGTATAGTCACACTAAGAGAAGGAACAAGCTTGTCCCTATTCTGAATATACTTGCTGGAAAAGGCAGGCCCCAAGAAGAAAATGCCATGGCAACATGACCCTTTTAGTGGTGACTCAGGGAGTGTTTGTATCTCACAGAGGAAGAGGGTGGGGAAAACCGTGAGCTGGAAGTCAAATCAAGTCAACAATCATTTATTTAGCACTAACTATATGCCAGGCACTGTGTTGAATGCTGGGGATAAAGAAAAGCAAAAACTAGGCCCTACTCTCAAGGAACTCAGAGTCCAATGGGAGACATAACATGCAAACAGCTATGTAGAAACAAGATGTTTACAAGACAAACTGGAAAATCTCAGAAGGAAAACACTGAAGTTAAGAGGGATCAAATGAAGCTTGTCGGCAAAAGGTGTGACTTGAGTTGAAATGCGATGGAAGCCAGAGAAGCCAGAAGATAGAGATGAGGAAGGAGAGAGTTCTAGGCACAAAAAACTAGTTCTTGTAAATGCTCAGAGTTGGCAGATGGAGTGTCATGTTGAAGGAACAGCAAGGAGGCCAGAGTCATTGGATCACAAAGTAGGTAGGGGGAGAAAATGTGCTCCTATGGATGCCTATGCCTTGGGATACCGCCCCAATCACCCAGCACGTGTTATGGCAATAAGTATGTCTGACATCCCTTTGAAAATTCTCTGATAGTACTGATTACACAATTTCAGAGCTGGAAGGGACCTCAAGGATTAACCATTTCAACTAAAACCTGTTGAAGAACTCCCTCAACATAAACCTGACATGTTTTCCCTTCTTTTACTTGAAGACCTACTGGGAAAAGGGGACCACTACTTCCCAAGGCTGGCTGCCTATTCCACGTTGGGATAGCTTTAATTGTTGGGCAGTTATTCTGTGATACTGAGCCCAAAGCTGCCTCTCTACACCTCCTACTTACTGCTTCTAGTTCTCCTCTATGGGGCTAAGAATAGCAAGTCTAATCCTCCTTCACATAATGACCCTTCAAACTCTTGAAGACAAATAGCATGCTTTCCCTAAGGCTTCTTATCTGCAGGCTAACATTAGTTAAAATTAAGCTATAAGAATATAACCATATGTATATAAACCCAATGAAATGTTTCCAGATATTTTAAAATTTATCACATATCCTAAAGCCTGTTTTCTAGTTCCAGCTTAATTTTCATAAACTGTCTGTGCTCTTATTTAATTATTACAATAGTTAAATTAGGTTTGAACTTGTAGAAATGCATAAAGGTGATGTCTGGATTTTATAGGTTATCTAGCTTACAGAGGCTGAAATACATATAAAAATAAAAATATGCTATGTAACTCCTGGAATTCTTGTGGAAACAACAACAATGATAATGACTAGTATTTATATAGGGCTTTAAGGTTTTCAAAGTACTTTGCAAATATGATCTCATTTTATCCTTACAATAACCTGGGGATGCAGTGCTATTATTATCCCCCATTTTGCACATGTCAGGAGACTGAGGCCAGCAGAGGTTAAGTGAATTGCCCAAAGTCACACAGCTAGTAAAATCTGAAGAATCACTTGAACTCTTGACTGCAGGTGCAATGTTCTATCCCATTGCTCCATTTAGCTAAAGGACATGTAGATACTTTATGCACTTTCATTCTAGCAAACCATGCCTGAAACATTCTGATGGAGAATCTTGAAGTTAAAATGTTTTACAAAGAGTTTAATTTTGATTTAGAGTTTTACTTTCCTCCCCTTGAAATTTTCCAAATTTACTCCACCTCTGAACACCAACATGTCAAAAGCTAGGAGTGTTCAGGAAGACAAGCCCACGTGGAAATGCAACACAGAGCAGCAGAAAGAGCACTAGTTTTTTGGGGGGTGCAGAGCATCCTGGGTTCAAATAATCCTTACTTTGTGACTTTGAGCTAGTCATTTTTTCCCCTCTAGGCCTCTAGTTTCCTCATCTGTAAAAATGAAAATGGCCTCTAGGGTCCCCTTCAGTTCTAAATCTCTGATCCTGTGAAGGAGTAGGAATATACATGACCTCCTCATTCTCTAACACCTGTTTACCGAGAGCTGAAGTATTTTATATGCTAAGATAAAGAACTCAGCATCTTTACCTATTAGGATTTGAACATAAAAGGACAGTTGGGAATGAAATACTATTTGGGGAGAGTGATAAAGAGAGGGTAAGAATTATTAATGATCATGTGAAGAGAATGAAATGGAAGAAAGTAGTAAAAATGAGTAATTACCAGTGTCAGATCCCTATTAGGGTTCCCAAGCTTCAACCCAAATACCTATGCCTTAGTGAACAAGGATTCAAGAATTTGTCAACTTCTTTAAAGGCTCCAGGGACCCCCTCCTTACCAAAACCTTTGCAGTCTGCCCCCCACCTCTCAAATGATTTCTCCTTTTCTTCTTTCTCTCAACTCTTCAATTCAATACTTCCTGTCTACATTTTGTCCACTTACCCCATTCCACTTTGTACTATTATTTACCTTTTAATGTATATATGTTACCTTCCCAACGAAACTATAAGTATTTTTAGTATGGAGACCTAGTTTTATGACTCTTCATATCTTCCTTCCTAGTATAATATTCAATTCAACTCAAATCGATTAGCACTAATGAGAGTTCTCTACGTGCTTGGCAGTAGGGTAGGCACCAGGGATATGAAGACAGAAGGAAAAAGTTTGAGCCCTCAAGGAGAGGGGTACACCATAAAAATAAAGAAGATAATTTGAGGAGGTAGCAAGCACTAACACCTAAGGGGATCAGGAAAGGCTGCTATTGGAGGTTGGCACCTGATTTGAATCTTGAAGGAAGCTATAGGTTGTAAGGGGTAGAAGTTCCCAGATAAGGCATACAAAATATCAGCTGATAATGCTTTTCTGTTTGGGTGGGTTTACATTAAAAAAATCTTAGTCTGTCTTTACTACTATTATTGCTTCTGCTGCTGCTGCTATTACTACTCCTACTCCTATTCCTACTACTACTACCACAACTCACATTTACAGCACTTTAGTTTTTAAGTACTGTACAAGAGGCAGTATGGTATAGGATTGACAACTATTCTTATAACAAGGAAGGTCTGTGTTCAAATCTTCCCCACCCTACTCCCCACCCCCATTCCTGGCATCATTGCTCCAGACATCTTTTAAAGACTTTAGATTACAAAGAAGATGTCAACCTCTCTTGGTAGAGGGAGTTTCCTCACGTGGAAGATTTCATCTATCCAACCTCAGTTTCTGGGTTCTGGACTTGTGCTTAGGTCAGACTAGTATAGGCCTGATTCTAGCCCAAGAGTAGGCCCCGCCTTCAAAAGGAATTGTCTGACTTTGTCTCCTGCTGTGATTCAGACCCGGACTGTCTAGATGCAGGGTTAGATCAGGGTGGCTTGGATCCTGGGTTAGGTCAGGGCTGCCTGGATGCTGCTCTAGGCCTGTTTTCTGCTGGGTCTGCAAAGGATGTTGCCTGGGCTGATGTTTTGCTGGGTCCCTACAGTTGCTCTGAACTGGGAGCTGCTTGGGGTTTATCCCCTGCCACGGGACCTGGTTGCTTTGTGCTTTGACTTCCATCTACCCTGGCTTGTCTCCATTGTGGGCTTCTGGTAGTTGTCTTGTGTGATCTTGAACTTTCCTCTGCAATGTTTTTAGGGCTTTTTGCAGTTATTTTGAGGAGTAGGGTGGATATCTAGGTTCCTTTATGTCCTAATATAGTCTCATCCGTGCACATTTGGGAGTTTTCCATATCATTGAAATCTCAAGTCTAGTCCCTACCGAACAGTTAACAAATCAATTTTCTTATGAACTAGATAGCAAAAAACTTTTTGTGCTTATTTCATACCTGAGGAAACTATTAGAAGGCATCTTGAGGGCAGGTATCTTGTTCAGACTATACTTTTTAGACCTTTTGTCTTCCCTAGTATAGCACTATACCTTATATATGTATATCAAGAGGTATATTCTATAAATGCCTCTTTGATCATCATCCAATCCAGTGGGAAAGAGAAGAAAGCTAGGGCCACGTGGAAGAGGAAGAGAATCGAACAGAAATGACCTTGTGGTTGGCAGATGTGGGATGGGAGAATACATAAAGGAACTCAGATGTGGTAAGGTGCTTCTCTGGCATTTATGGCTTCCACTGTGGCTTCCCACACCTGTGACTTATTCCACAATTAGGGTCAGCATTGACTCACTCTTATTCCAGGAAGCCCGCTGATTCCCTAGCCTTCTCAAGTCTGTTAAGCATGATCATACAAGGACAAGGACAGACTGCAAACAATTTGCATAAACAAGCCTTTCCTGTGATATTAGGTAAATTTTGATGCCTTTTCTCCACTTCTTTGAATTCAAGGAAATCAGGAAAACATTTTCAGTCTATTTATATTTTTTGTTTCTTTTATATTCCTCAGGCAATAACTCCTTCACAGACTCAGCTCTGATGTGACCACTCTGTCAATTAATGATTATGTTAACAAACCGTAAAATGGACTTATCCAGGCCTCCATGCCTTTCAATTGTCCCTCATTACAAAAGGCATCCCTCATCTTTCACTCAAATTTGCCTCCCACACAAACCTTCTGTGCTCTCATTTTATTATTACAAATAAACAAAAGTCTAAGCTGGAAACTGAGACAACAGAACTTGTCGCATACACTCCAAAAGACACAAAAATGGTGCTTTCTTTATACCACTCTCCCAAGAACTCTACATTTGTGGTTAGGGATATCTGGTCCCTCATTTCAATTTGCATTTATTGAGAAGGTTGTCCTTTTATACAGTGTGAAATCTAAAATTGATACCCCACTTTATTTTGTATTATTTATTAACAATTGTATCTAATCAGTGTATAAATACTTATAGATCAGATTTGGACTTGACTGTATAGGCCTCAGTGGTAGAGTTTGAAAGAATTTCACTTCCTTCAGAACCAGAAAAATATTGTACACACCAACAGCAACACTGTGAGATGATTAACTGTGATAGACTTATCCTTCCCAGCAATACAATTATCCAAGACCATTCCAAAGATTCATAATGAAAAAATGCTAACCACATCCAGAGAAAGAACCATGGTGTCTGAATGAAGATCAAAGCATACTATTTTCACTTTTTTTTTTCTTTTTCGTGGTTTTTCTCTTTTGTTCTGATTCTTCTTTCACATCACTATTGTGGAAATATGTTTAACATGATTATACATGTATGACCTATATCAGATTGTTTGCTCTCTTGGAGGGGGAGAGGGGGAGAAAAACTTGGAACTCAAAATTTTACAAAAATGAATGTTGAAAACTATCTTTACATATAATTGGAAAAAATATTATTAAGGAAAAAAAAGAATTTCACTTCATATTCCTATGGGCTATAGTCTGGCCACAAAAACCCAAAATTTGTAAATAAGTTTTTGGAAGGTAGGAAGGGGAAAGTGTAGACGAGTCAACCTGGTCGTAGGATGTTTGATCACCGTGAGACTTTCCAGGGGATATGAGCTTTTCCCTGTTGCCCTGGGTTATGGAAATGCCCCCTCAGAGTCAAGCCAAGCAAAGCCCATCCTTTATGTCTGTGTAACCAATTCACAGTCTTAGTTGAGTTTGCATCACCAACTGTCATAGAGGTCCCTGGCTACTGATGAGCCTTGCATTCCATTTATTGGGGATTGCTAACCTTATTAATAAATCGATCATGCTCAGAACTTTGTGCTTCAGTTTCTCTTTATCACAGATTTTTATCACGACAACAATAATCATGTTTTGAGACAGGGGTTGCTTAACCTTTCTGTATAATGGACCACCTTGGCATTCTGATAAAGACTATGGATTCCCTCCTCAGAGTAATGTTTTTAAATGCATAAAATAATATACATATGTCTACAAAGGAAACTAGTCATTTAGAAGCAAAGATCCAAAGGTTTTCCACTTCAAATTCACATACTCTCTGAAATCCATCTGGGGACGCTTTGGTAGTTTATGGATCCCAGGTTAAGAATTTGAGTTTAGATTATTTGGAGTGAAATAGGATTCTAGAAATGATATTCTGCAACTTCCTCATTCTACGGATAAATAAATGAAAGCATAAAGAATAGGGGTCACACAGCTAGTTAGAAGCAGAGCCAGGAGTAGAACCCATGTCTCATGATTGCCAGTGTAGTGCTCCTTCACTTCATCCTGACATCTCAACGCCTCTCAACTTGGACCTTAGTTTATCCAGGGTAGATACTCAGTAGCGCCACCTACTGCTCTGAAGCAACCACAACTATGTTTGTCTATTTCATTTTTATCATATGATCCCTTTAAATATCGGAAGGTAATTGTGGCGTGTCTCCCTTTAGTTTTCCCTTTCCTCTCCCTGGTTAAGCACTTCAGTTGCTCCAACTTTTTGGAACATATAATGTGATTTTTAATATTAATCATAGTACAGGTACCCTCCTCCTGTTGAATACTGAGGGGAGAAAAAGGTAAACTTAGAGTCACAAAGACTTGAGTTTCAATACTGCCCCTGACATTTACTAGATACCGGTAAGCCACTTAAGCTCACTTAGGTTCAGTATCCTCATCTGTAAATTGGGTTGTAATAAAAGCTCCTATCTTTCATGGGTGTTGTGAGAAGCAAATGAGATAACATGTAAAGGACATTATAAACTTTAAAATACTATATAAATGCTGGCTACTTATGATGATGCCGATGACAACCCTAATGATGTTGGGAGTCTCACTCTGGGTACCCAACCTGCCAGTATGAGTGGGAGAGTCAAGAGGGGATGCTACAAAAACAAGGCAAGTATCCATATTTACACATATATTTCAACAAGCATTTGTTGAACAACTACTATGTGCACTGGGGAAATCAAGGCAAATATGGAATAGTCTCTTTCGCTCATGAAGTTTGCAATCTACCAGCTTTCATGCTTGCTGAACTGAGAATGCATGCGTATATACTTGGCCCTCCTAAACTATGCCCTGCATGTCCTTATGGCACTTATATAATCCCACATTTAACCTTTTTTTCTTGGAGAAAGATCCAGGAAATCTTTTGACATTGATCAAAGAATTTAACACTACATGATGAACAGTTTTAGTTGGAGGTCTTTTCTAAAGTGAAATGAACTTTGAAGTCAATGAAAACAACAACAGCAACAACTGTGCATCAGATCTATAATTATAGCATATCTTCTTTTTCTTTGGTCTTCTCCAAACCTTTGAACTATTGACCTCAGAGGAGGGGAAAGAGAAGGGAAAATAATAAATCATAATATGACTACCAGAAGGATCCTGACTCTAATATAAAGGACCCTAAGCAAGTCATTTAAGCCTTCTGAGCTTCAGTTTCTTCATCTGTAAAATGGGGATGATCACCCTTGCAATATTTGACTTATAGGGTTTTTGTGAGGAAAGCACTTTGTAAACTTTAATGTACTCTATAAATGCAACTTGTTATCAATAACTAACCATATTTCACTCTACCTCTGGCCTTCTCACACTTGAAATGCACACTACTCCTAAGGCCCCTTTTTCTGATTGGTTGGTTCCTTCCTGTACCTCCATTTTAAGGAGAGTGCCCAGGTAAGCCATGTCTTCGTTGTCCTTCAAGCTCTATTCCTGACTCTTAAGACTTTGTCTTCCATACACCCATACAAATTCCTTCTCCTTCTCTCTGCACCCCCTCCATTTCATCTTCCTTTTATATGTTGTCTTCCTTTATTAGAATGTAAACTCCTTGAAGGCAGGGACTTTCTGCTTATATTTAGATTCCCAGCACTTAGCACAGTGCCTGGCACATAGTAGATGCTTAAAAAATGCTTGTTGACTAAATGCCAATGTAATCTCTTTGCTATATCACCATCATCTTCACCATAGCTGACTCTTGGATTGTATTCTAAGGTTTATGGAGTCTTTTAAATATACTATTTCATTTGGTCCTTAAAACAACCTTGAGAGGTTGGTACTGAAAAAAGCCTTACCTATTTTACAGATGGTGAAAATGAGGCTCAGAGGGATTAAGTGATTTGCCCAGGGTTATACAGCTAGTAATTAGAATTGAACTTCTGTCAGTTTTCCATGAAACTTTCCAGGACTCCATGATGAATTTTCAAAAAGATGAAGAAATACTGTGGAATTCTGAACCAAAATTATTATCATTATTTTTAAAGGATCATGTTTCATGAATTACAAATAAATTAGATGTGACTGCCAACTAAGGCAATACGCTTCTATAAGAGATTTAAAGATTGAAGAGCATCCTCTGATCGTTTGACAGATTTCTTCTGCTATGGAATATGACCATCAGTAGTCTGTGGAAAAATGAAATGTTCTAGGTCTATTTTTATGCAGCCAGTACCAAGTTTCTAAATGAATTAAAAGAAATAATTTATCTAAAGAGGTACATGTTGACATTAATGTCCTACCAATGGGTGTTAGTATAACAACTCAGACTTCCATAGCACTTTTAGGCTTATAAATTACTTTTCTCAGAACAACCTTGTGAGGTAGATATTGTCCCCATTTTATTGTAAAAGAAACCGAGATACTGAGAGGCCCATGGTCATAAAGGTAGCAAATTTAAAAGACAGGGATTCAAATTCCAGTACTGTTGACTCCAAGGTCCATCATTCTTTGCCTTATGTGTGTGTATGTGTGCGTGTACACGTATGTGCGTGTGTGAATGTATAAACACATATGTCAGTGGAAATATATAATAAATACATTTTTCATACATGCTACTCAAGGTACATTCTGGATATTATCTTGAAAATATTTTGATCCACCCCAGGCTGTCTTCATTGTTGCTAGGAGGAAAAAGACTGTACTTTTCTGAATAATTGACAAAAAGCTAAGAATAGCTTATTGAGAGAGTGTTTTCATTTGCATACAAGCTAATTTTATAAATATGGAAAGCTTGGACCTCGGCAAATAAAGGTGTTAGCCTAGATCTATTTGCAAGGGAAAATGAATCTTCCTGTCAATGGTCACCACTCAAGAATCTGGCAACAAGAAAACAGAAAACAAAATCCACACTTAAAAAGGCATTGTGTTTGTGGATTAAACACACTACACCAAAATGTTGAAAAGCCTCTTTAGTATTATGAAACCATACAATTGTTTTAAGTATAGAATAATTCCATCAAAAAATGAGCTAAGTGTTGAAAAAAAACTAAAAAAATGAGGGAATGGGAATCTTAGAGTTTTAACAACCTTTTAGCCACCTCTAATATCAGTGTGGTTGTTTGGGGGTAATTACTCTTTTTTGAACCCCCATCAAGTGTATAGCTTTAATTGTAATAAAAACCGATGATGAGGCAATATCTTACAGTAGCTAGAGACCTGACCTCAGAGGCAAGAATACCTGGTTTGAGTTTTGCAAGTGACACTAAAGGTGGTAATCTGGGAAAGTTACCTCAAACCTCGGTGTTCTGAACTACAGAGGGCAAATTCAAATACAAATGGGGACCAATAAACCATACAAGAGGCTCCCTGCAGGTTATATATTGAATTAGAAAACACATATCCATATTATCTATGTTTCATTATATTTTTATTTATTTTATTAAATATTTCCCAATTTCATTTTAGTCTGGTTCAGGCCACATATGTTGTGGGTCACATGGAGCCTGCAGGCCTGATGTTTGACAACACCATCCTAAATTACTCTCTCAGATTATAAATTGCAGGGAATACTGTTCTATATTGGTAAATATAGTTTTCTATTAACATGAGCAGTTCCACCTCATCCTATAATACATGTAAACCATGTAATACAATTCGATATTGTAATAAAATGCTATCTCTACTCATGAAAAGAGAACCATATCCTGTATCTACAAGGGAGTCCTCTAGAGTGCTGGATTTGGAGTCTGGGAGACCTGAGTTCAAATCCTATCTCAAACCCTTATTAGCTGTATGACCACAGCCAAGTCACTTAACCTCTCTGTGCCTCAGTTTCCTCATATGTAAAGTGAGGAAGAAGAAAAGCACCCACCTCACCGGTTATTGTGATGATCCAATGAGATAAACGAAGTACAAATTTGCGGGCTATATGAATATTTGCTATTATGATTATTATTAATAATAATCAAATTCCCCTACAATCTTTCTATCTCTTCAGCATCATGGGAGGACTTGGCCCCTTCAGAATTCAGAGGGCCAGGTTTGTGCCATCTGCCTCTTGGAGTGTCTTTCCTGGGATTCCTTTGGGATTTAGTTAAGGAATAATGGAAAACTCTCACCTTAGTTTTGGCCTCATCGTAGCTCAGATGCAACATTGACTTTGCTGTACTGCTCCATGTAGCTGCCTTCCTTCTCCTTACCCCGAACTCAGCTCAATGCCTCGCCTCTCTTGTCACGGTTTCACTTACTTTCTTAATGGTACCACTTCTATATGAACATTGCCCTAATTTAAAAGTATTCATTTCTTAGCATATTCTCTACTCGTCAGAGGCCTCTCCTGGTGATAGTACCACCCTGCCAGTTCTTACACTACCCAGGAACTGTGGGGGATGCAATCCAAACTTCTCTCAATAAGTGACATTCTCTTGTCTATAAGCATTGTGGGTAATAAAAAGTTTTACAGAAATGTACTCTCTATTGTGAAATTAAAGAATTCAAAAAGAAAGTATGATAAATTGACCAATTCCAGTCTTTTCCTATCTCTCTACCCCCATACAAAAAAGGAAACCCACCAAATAAAATATACTAGTTGTAATTATGAAGAAAAAAGTTCCTCTAGTCAATTCTTCATCTAGAAAAGGCATTTCCTCAGTGCTATACACTCACCAAAGTGCCCATGGAATAGTCTTCTCCTAGCCTAGGTTCTGATCCAGAGAGCAAAGGTATAGTAATACAGTAATGCAAGCTAGAGGAAAGATGGTAAAACTCTAAAGGGTTCAGCAGACAGTCCATATCTATTTTGTGTATGGATTGTGAGACTTAGGTAATGCTTTTCCTAGATTTCCGAATAGTATAGACATCAGCATGTGGTATAATTATCATCAAGGCAACACAATAATGTGAACAAAACTCATTTTCAAAGTCCTGGAGAAGAATCCAAAAAGGCTGTCTGATAAACTTGTTTCACTAGTCACAAAGAAGAATGACAACTTCAGACATCATCCAGGGAAAGATAATGGAATGTAAAGCATGAGACATCAGGGATAATAAAGTAGAAAACAGCAACCAGAGACCTATTTGTCTTTGCCCTTTAAATGGTTTCATAATCAAGAAAGGGAATATAGTTAGGTCCTATAGCTATCTGACAGTGTCTTTATTTGGCAAATGTGGTCAAAGTACTGTTGAAGAATGTCTATGTTTGTTTCTTTTCATTATCTGAAGAAAAGATAAGTCTTGACTCTATAGATCTTAAGTTAAAAAGGAATGTGAAATGCCGTAAAGAATGGAGAAATATTTGACAAGTGGCTGGTGGCTCTCTGTGTCACATGGCTGAGAGGAAGGGAAATACCTTTGGCAAGATCCTGAAAGTCAAAACCAAACTCCAAATGCTGTCTTCCTTTATGAAGACTTCCCTGATTTCTGTCCAACTGGAAATGAAATCTCCTTCCTCAATTCTCAAAAAAAACAAAGAACTTTGTATAATGATTTATTTTTTAATTGTAATTATATGTGATAGGCAGCACGGTATTTTTGATACTGAAGTCAAATGACATGGGTTCAAGTGTTGCTCTGACACATACAAGCTATGTGACCATGGATAAATCTCGTAACTTCTCAGTGCCCCACCTCAAGCAGCTAAGAATAGAAATTACAGAGGAGCTGCCACTCTGTATCAGTGAAAGGAGTTTCACAGAGAACCTAAACTATGTAGCTTGACATTCAAGGCTCCCTTTAATCTGCTTCCAAATTACCTTCTTCCCATTATTCCCCTTAATAAATTTCAAGTATTGCCAAACTGTAATACTCACACTTTCTCAGTGCATTTTATGCTTTCTTGCCTCTGCACTTCTGTTCACAGACTGTGCCCTCCATGTTAATCTATGGCCTATTCATCCATTAAGGTCCATCTCAAATCCTACTTCCTCCGTGAAATCCTTCCATGTCTATTCTAACTGATAATCTCTTCCTCTTCTTAACTATGACTCTTACTCATGTCTCTTTTCCTACCTTGTAATGTTGTCGCTTATCTATCTTTTCTTTCCAAATGTTTTCTAGGCTCCTAAATTGCAGGTGGTGTGGTTTATGCCTTTTTTTCTTTGCACACCTTCCAGATTTTGACATATTGCTTTGCATATAAAAACATGTTCAATTGACATTTGGTGAATGAATAAATAAAATGAATAAATAAATCACCATTTGAAGTTTCTCATCAATGAAATCACAGGTCCAAACTGCTCCCCCTCCCAGGGATGAGTGTGTGTGTGTCTCTGTGTGTGTATATTACATACTCTTGTGATACCTATCATATACTGCCTCACTATTGCATTATCTCATAAATGAGATAATATTTGTAAAGCACCTAGAACAGTGCTATTAACAGGCATGTAATGTTGTCGTTGCTGTTGTCATTTCAGTTGTGTCCGACTTGGTGACCCCATCTGAGGTTTTCTTGGCAGAGATACTGGAGTGGTTTGCCATTTCTTACTCCAGTTCATTTTACAAATGAGGAAACCAAGGCAAACAGAGTTAAGTGACTTGTCCAGGGCCACACAGCTAGTAAATGTCTGAGGTCAAATTTGAACTCAGGTCTTCCTGACTCCAGGTCCGGTGCTCTATCCGCTCTGCCACTTAACTGCCCTAGGCATATAGTAGGCACCATATAAATGGTTATCCATTCCCCCTTACACCCTACCTTATATGTAGTTGTGCATATACTTTTTCTCTCCAAATATTTGGTAAGTTCCTAATGGGCAGGTTGGATGATTTATATATATATTTTCTTTTATATATCTTCCATATTCTAGTAAAATATTTTATATATAACATATGCTTCATAAAAATTTGTTGAATGAATAAATGAGTAGGTAGTTGGAGTTTTCCACAGTAATATATTCACAGGTCCAGTCCACTCCACCCTCCCAATATGTATGTGTGTTACATTTCCCCACCAGACGGAGTAAGTTCTATGAGGACAGGAACCATAGTGAATAAAAACAACAACAAATACCAACAGCTAGCATTTAAATAGCACTTTGAGGTTTATAAAACACTTTTGCAAATATTATTTTATTTGAGCCTCAAAACAACCTTGTAAGGTAGGTGCTATTATTATCCCTAATAATGCAATATAATGGGATGGGGAAGCAAAGAAATTAAGTGACTAGTCCAGAGTTGCATAATTAGCAAGTGGCTGAGGCTGGATTTGAACTCAGATCTTCCTGCCTTCAGCTCTAGTGCTCTATCCATTGTGCCACCTAGAGTGAAGAGAGTACAGCACTTAGGGTCTGGAAGATCATGGTTCAAATTCTACCCTTGTAATCTATTGGCTGCCATACCAGTCCTAGTTATTATTCTATGATCCTTTGACCTCGAAATACCATGAGCAAGTCACTTGAAATCCCCAAGTGTAAGTTTCCTCATTTGTAAAACAGGGTGATAACATCTGCAGTACCTTCCTAGGGTTGTTTCCAGTCTCATTGGGAATGCTATATGTCAAATGCTTTGCAAATTGTAAGGCCCATTACGAAAGTCAGTTATTCTCTTCCCCAGGACCTGTAAAAGTGCTTTCTATATGATAGACACTTGATAAACATTTGTTGAATGGGTTTGAACTGAACTGAGCTCTTGTTGGGACATTAGGCAGTGGGTCAAACTGTTTCCCTCTTGTGTTCCATGTAACGATGCTCTAAGCATCTGTCAGGTATATTTATGTATTCTACTCATAGCATGGGAAAGGCATCAAATACGAAGCTAAAATATTTCCTCCATACCCTGCCCTGCAGCCTCACAATGTCTCCAAAGATGGTACTTTATATGGATGTGTTTCAATGTGTGTATTTTGGGCGAGTGGGCAAGAAGGGAAGGAGCGTGAGAAAAGGACCTTTGCATGTATTCTTTGCATTGCATTGCGGTCTAGATGAGCTAAGTGGGCAGTTATGATCTCCTTTGCAGCTCAAGAAGGTATGTCTAAGGAGATTATAGAATCATAGGTTTTGAGAGTGAGAGAGGTCCTTACAGATTTAAATCCCTAATTCCAGAAATGAGGAAATGGACCTGGAGAAGATCAGTGATTTGTTTGAAGTCATTCAAGTAGCAAACCAATCAGTGATTAAAACAATCACTGGCGAAAGAAAGAGTTGAAAAGGAAACTGGGGATGACAAGAGAATTGGCTCTCTGCCTGGTTGATGACATTTTTCAGTATCAGAAAATAAAATAATGCCCATTTTTGATCTGGAGAAGGCTGAAGTAGAATTTGGAATTGTACATTTGAGCTGGAATGGACCTTACAAAACATCTACTCCCATTTCTTCATTATCCACAGGAGGCAAAGAATGGTAAAGGGATTTATTCAAGGTACTACAGAGAGTAGCAGAATTGGGTTAGGCTTGGGTTTAGGGTAGACAGTTAGGTGGCGCAATTGGTAGAGCACTGGGCTTTCAATCAGGAACATTCATCGTCATGAGTTCAAATCTGGCCTCAGACACTTATTAGCTGAGTGATCCTGGGTAAGTCACAACCCTGTTTGCCTCAGTTCTTCATCTGTAAAATGAACTGGAGAAGGAAATTCCAAATCACTCCAGCCCAAATGAGGTCACAAAGAGTTGGAGATGACTGAATAACAACAGGCTTAGGGTTAGATTAGAACCTAACCTAGGGTTAACCTAACCTGGGGCTTTTGGTTCTTGGTGTCCACTGAATTCCCCAATTCAGCATCTTCTCCCTTATATCCCATGGTTTGACATTAATTCCAATAAAAGGTATATAATAACTTATCTGTTGACGATTCAAGACAGGACAATTTTTCAAGTGAAAGATGTAAAAATGATGTGACTCCAGGTCAGGAGTAAAGTCTAGAGTGCCCAGATAGGTACAGCTTGGCTAAACCTAATGAAGGTTAGAGGGAAGTGAGGAAAGGGAGGTTTGTAACTTCGAAAAGATGCTTATGTGGAGTGATTGCTTAAGAATGAAAGAGATATATCCAGGAGTGATGGGGAAGATATTTTTTTAATTGTCTACATTCAATATCAATATCATTCAACTCTATAAATCTTGGCATCTGCCAAGAATCAGGGCATCTTATTCTTTGGAGGCAGTTAAAAAGTAGGCTAGACAAGGATACCAACACAGAGGAGAGGTGAATTATGCAACATAGATTATTCAGTATATTTTTTGAGCTGCATCAGCTATGTAAATAAGCACTTGTCAATGTGTCTGCTACACCTAAAAGAAATGAGGCTAGGACTAATCACATACTTCTTTTCTTTTGGCATAGCTTTCCTGGGAATCTATGTTTATACAGGAACTCAGTGTATTTGCTATAGGTAGATGCTAGTGTTCCATGAATATAGTGATTTGGGGGCTATTAATAAAAGATGGAATAGTAGAAGGAGGAAAAATCAATGGTAAAAGTGAGGGATGCAATGAGAATTTTGATGGTCCACCTGTTAAATAACTTGTGTTGGTTGAATAATTACTAAAATAATTCAATTTTGTTTGTCAGGAATTGGGATTTCATTGATCTAAGGAGTTCCTAATCTCCTCTACTGGTGCAACTCATCACTGTCTCTGAAATCTATAGTCTTAGAGAATAGTCTTGATTACTGTGAAGTTAAGTGACTCACCCAGGGTCATACAGCCAGGAGGCATCACAGGTGGGACTTGAACACAGGTCTGTCTGACATTGAGGAAAGGAGGAAACAAGCATTTATTAAGCACCTACCATGTGCCAGGTACTGTGCTAAATGCTTTACAAATATTATCTTATTTGATATAATAACTTTGAGAGAAAAGTGCTATTATTATCCCCATTGAGGCAGGCAGAAGTTAGTGTCTTGCCCAAGGTCACATAGTTTATGAGTGTCTGAGGCCACATTTGCACTGAGGACTTGCTGACTGCATGCTCAGTCTTCTATCCACTGCACCATAGCTGCCACACTGAGGTCAGCTCTCTACCCATAATCCATTGCAACTCACTAAGATAAATAGTAAAGTAACAAACATATTTATGTCACATGGTATGTGCAAGGATCAGTAGCCTAGAGACCTGAGTTCTAATCCAGTCCAGCCTCATTGTGTTATCCTGGGCAAGTAGCTCCACCTCTTGGAGCCTCATTTTTCTCCCCAGTAAAAAGAGAGAGAGTTGATTAGATCAGGGGTTCTTAAACTATTTTTGTGTCACAGGACTCCATGGCAGCCTGGTGAAACCTATGACCTCAGAATAATGTTTTTAAATAATTGAATGAAATTCTAATTTATTTTAATTTCATTTAAATAATTGAATTAAATGTTAAATATCATTAGAAGATAGTGAAAATAAGGATGTAAATTTTTTCCTATCCAAATTCATAGGCCCCTTGAAATTTATCTGTGAACCCCTGGAATAGATGATCTCTATTTGTACTTGAACATTCTAGAATTCTATCCATGTATATAATTAACCTCTGGGCAGGAAATGAAACAATATATTCATAAAACTACCTGTCTACTTGCAGAGAATGTGAATGAGAAAGCATGTAAGAGAGATAAAAAAGGGGGAGAAGTAAGGAGATAAAACATAAGCAATATAAGACTCTGAAGATGACATTTATCACTGTCCCCTTCTTATTTCATACTCCAGATCCCACAGGGTAGAATCCTGAGCAGACACAAGTCCTCATTTTATACCCCTTGACACCTATGCCGTCTCCCACGAATGGTACTACAGGCTCTGAATGAAGGCAAGGGAGTGAAAAGAAAATGACACAGCCTGATAGAGTTTACATACAGTGAAATAGACAGGATGTGAAATATACAAGTCTACAAGCAAAGATTCTCTGCTTCTGTGAGAATTAGTCTAGCTAGCAGGTGGAGTATTGACTGCTGGGCAGAACACCACAGCTATAAAACAGACCACTGAGATAGGCAATAAAAAAAAGGAGAGAGAAAAGTAAGAGTGCTAATGTCTTGTTTACGTGCCCTTTACAACATCTTTGAGATGGTCTGCAGTCCCAGAGCTAGCTTTAGCTCATATGCTTTTCTGATTAAGGCAATACATACCAGAGCAATCTAATATTAATGGACAATTTAGAAGAAAAGAAAGAAAGAAGGGAGGCGATCTTTACCAACAGTGTAACTAAACAATGACAGAACACAAGGAGTTTAATTCTTTATTGAATATATGCTTTATTGTAACTCCCTAAAACATTTGTAACCCATTTTAAATATCCAATTCTACCATCCTGTGATTAGTGGTACTAATCCTTGTTTACAGCTCAATCCTTTGAGAGTAAAATTATTTTTTCCAGTGAATACTTATAAGCGGTGACAAGTTTCATTATAACAATCACAGATCTGCAAAAAACATAAATGAAAAGTGAAGACTTAAATGGCTAGGGTAATATCCAATATAAGGAAGGACTTTATTTAAAATGAAGTGTAAAGCTTGATGGATGAAATGCCTCTGTGAATACCACCAAGAATTAAAAAAAACCACACATTTCATCAAGAGCTAGACTAATCTCAGACAGCTTATTTGTAGTTATCATTATGGAGTTGGGACAATTTAGAGAAGTTTGCATGTTAGGTATTAATTTATCCAAACTATATCCTTCTGCATCTCACATTTCTTCTGCTCAAAGAAGAGAGGGATTTCAGTACTGACAGATTTCTTCTATGTGGAAAGGGTTACTGTTACTCCCTAGACACTAACATATGATGACACCCCAAACTGATTCCACCAGTCTGAGTATGCTTTTATAAAAAAGTAGAGTCGTTGTAGATGATTCATTTGTCCATCTTTGATTTCTTTCTTTATGTCAAGACTGAACCGAAAGGCCAGAAAAAACATTGGTTTGAGATAGATTAGTTACACACGTAAAGTCCAATGGCTACTTCAATTTCCAGGAGGGGTTGCTTCCCTTGAGGCAGAAGAACATTGGATTTGCAGTCAGAGGACTTGGGTTCTAATCCTTGTTCTGACACTGATCCATATGACTTTGGGTATGTTACCACGTCTCTGGACAATGAGGGAACTAAGTTATTTCTAAGGTCGTTTCATATATGATACTACAATATCTTTTCATTCTTCCACACCTTCAGCATTCTCATTCTATATAAGATATGATGATGAGTACCATTGAAGGTAAAAGAAAATATAAAGCAATGTCCTTGTTTCAGAGGAGTTTATAATTTAAAAAGATCAACCCAAAATATAAGGCATTACACGGTAAGTGTCAAATGAGTGGAATGAAGGGGTTGGTAATCAATCAATCAACAAATGTTTATTGCATACCTCCTATGTGACAGGCACTGTGATAATACCTGAGGATAGAAGTATAAAGAATGAAACATCCTCTACTTTCAATGAGCTTAATGAATTCTCTATTTTTAAGAGAACTGATTTAGACTTAGAAAGGACCCTACAGGTTTTCTAATCATACTCCCTCAATTTACTGATGAGGGAACTGAGGCCCAGAGAGGTTACTTGACCTCCAAGGTCAAACAGGCAACGAGTGATAGAGTCCCCTGACTCCAAATCCATGATCATTGCAATTGTGCTAGTACCACTCTGCCTTTCACTGCATCTTCCTGAGTAGGCTACCAATGCTTCAAAGAGCGATCTGGGGTTTGGTTAGCTTTGAAGAATAGGGTACAGTTTATTCTTAGTGGATTTGGAGAAAGGTACTCTAGTCTGGATAAATGAATTGAGCAAAGAAGAATAAAAAGTGCTCGTGGCATTTCAGAGAATAAATGAACAGACCAGTTTGGCTAGGGTAGAAGGTTGGTGATAATGATAGTAATATTGATTTAACACTTTACAATTTGCAAAGAAATTTACACATTTTATCTGATTCATTCCTGTAAGGTAGATGCTAATATTTATTTCTGTTTTACACATGAGGAAAGTGGGGTTGGGAGAAGTTGAGTGATTTGCCCAAGATCATATTGTAGGTACCTGAGATAAGGTTTGAGCTCATGTATTCTTTAGTTTAACACTGTATCCACTGTACTCCATTTCCTATCATAAATACAATGCTGCAAATGAGTTAACAGAATAGGGGTTGGTGGTGGGTGATAGTACCAAAAAAAATGTGTTTGATTTATTGTTTCCTTGAATTTAATTTCCCATAGTCAGTTACCACCCATTATTTAAATTCTAACTACTAGAGCTTTGAGGAATTTTTTTTAATAATGATAACTAACATTTAGGCAGTACTCTGAAGTTTGCAAAATGTTATATATATATATATATATATTATCTCATTGTAATAGCAGAAAAATGTGGTGAAGTATGTGTATTGTTCCTATTTTATTGATAAGAAAACTGAGGTTTAGAGAGGTTAATTGACTTGTCCATATCCCATGGCTTGTAAATGTCAGAGGAGGGATTTTAATCAAGGACTTCCCAAATCCAAGTTAGGTATTTGATCCACTAGGCCTTACAAAATTGGGGGCAAAAGTTTTGCAAAATATTGTTGGGACCATGTGAAAAATATTGATAAGCAATTGCATGGTAAACACCCTTTGGGAATCTAGGGGAAATTTCATTAAAATAAAGGACAAAAATACCCCAGTTGTGTAAACCAATGGGTTTTTAAAAAATGAAAAGGCAATAGCCTGACTGATCCTCTCCAAAGAACATTAGGTATTCCTCAGTCTACCATGTCGCAAAGATTTGGGAACCAATCAGGAAATCTGTCCTCTGGGTATGACTCAATATTTTTCTTTAATGGCCTTTAATTGCACATAGCATGTTCCATATAAAATAACCTATGGCTGGGAAGCAACCTCCCTTGTCTTTCTTTTAGAATGTCATTGTATCTCCCTGAATGGTGATTTATCATGAAAGTCTAATGTAGGAGAGAATGCTCATAGACTATTCTGGCTGCTTTGACTTATAGTTGCTAGAGACTAGGCCAGTTATGACTCAACCTTGAGGTCTAAGTCTCTGCTCTGGAATTTTTCTATGCTGGGGTGAGCACGGAGTGCTGTGAATAGACTCTGGAATGGAATTATCATGGAAGAGTTTAGGAATTTGACTCTTTTTTTAAATCTGAGATAATATATCCCCAGAAATTTAAACTTCCTTTAAATTTCAAGACCTGTTTCCTCCACAATAATTTCCCAGATTAAGACTAGACCTTAATTATCTTTTTTTCATGATGAATATCTCCCAAATGTTCACATAAAGACTGTACTATACAATCTTGCACACCCATGTTATCTTTGGATTATTTTCTTTCTTCCAGACATATATGTATGTATGACTTGTCTCACAAAGTAAATGCTAAGCTCCTTGAGGACAGAAACCCAATCATCTACAGATACTAATACAGAACCTAGTAGGTTTCTACGAACTTAAAAGGTGTTTAATAAATTCTTATTGAATGAATGAATTTAGTTCTGACTCAGCTAGGATTATCTCATGGCAATCCTGTTTGCTCAATATAGTATCCTAAGAAACAAATATGTCTAAAGGGCAGTGTCCTTCTGGTATATAGAGAGCTCTTCCAGAGGAATGCAGTCTGTGGTGACCATTCTAAGGCTATACTTTAAGTCAAAGAGTTTCCCTAAGGTAGGAAAGTGAGATATTCTTTTCCATTTTGGATTTCAATATTAGATTTACGTTTATTTACTTACCCGTTCCTCACATGAGGCAAAAAAAAAAAGAATGAGAAAGAGAATATGGGCTTCCATTGAGGGGGAAAAAAAGGAAACCAGTTCAATGAAATTGGTCTGAAGTATTTTCTCCAGAAAATTTGATTCTATGCATCCATTTCTACCATGCTACATCAACACAGAGCTTATTTCACAGGGAGAATGAAATGAGCTAAAGAGAAGAATTCAGAGCTCCGAGGTTTTAATTCTGCTTCTGTCATAGGCAATATGGGATAGAGAACTGACCCAGGAGGCAATAAGATCTAGGTTTGAGTCCTGCCTCCCACTTACATTGGTTATATCACCCTGGACAAATCACTTAATCTCTCTCTGTACCCTAGGTAGTTTTCTAAGATTATAAATTGTAGAGAAGGCGCTCACCTACCCTGGCAGGGAAGAGTTTTCTCATCAGGGAATTCCCTATATCAATTAAATCATAGTTTCAGTCTGTGACTCATTATATGAGTAGCCTTGGGAAAGCCACTTCCCATTTCTACATCTCAGTGTCTTCATCTGTAAAATGAAAGGGTTGGGTTAGATGTTCTCTAAGGTTCTGTCTAGCTTTCATGTTTTACGATTCCAAGTAGGCAAAGGGACATGACCAACAGTTTTCATCAATCATGAAATCTCTAGATCTTTCTTATAATGACTAGGAAGGAGATGGATGGTAACTTCTCTTTCTCACTTCTTCCTAGAACTTTGGTGCAAAAACAAACAAATAAACAAACAAACAAAAAAAACCAAAACCAAAAAAACCCCAAAAAACAAAAACCCTAATCTGAGCCTACTCTTCTTGCCTCTTTACCTCTTTCTCAGTGGCCTATGCTTTGTCTCCTTTAAATGATGTTAAAAAAAGTCTATCACCCTTCCCATCACAAATGGGTGGCAACATACAGGCTAATCTCATGGTCATTTTGATAATCTAAGTATGGACTTTTTTTTTTTTAGTGTGATTAAGATTGGAAAAAGTAAATTTAACATCAATTATCTTCTTCTGCTTAACACTAGGTAAGAAATCATTACAAGCTTTTTATGTTTTTATGTTAATGTTTCCAAAACCACATTCTTTTTTCATCCCTAAGGTCCCAGTTTTAATTGTTGCTTCTCTCCTTGGCTACTGTAATCTTCCAGTCTTTAGCCTGCTGCTTTCTTACATATTTCCTCTTCTGCTTTCCCCAACTTCACATTCAGTACTCTTTTATCCCATCTCTTCTTCTCCAATGACCCCAGATGGCTACCTTCGAAGGCATTATCCTCTCACAAATGTGCTGACTTATCTTCTTTTAGTTTCTATGAATCTTTCCTATAGTAATTTTATCTCTTCCTCCCCCACCCCCACCCTCCCCATTTTGTCTTATTTTTAAAGCTACATCCACAACTCAGCCTTGCAGCTCTGTCTTTGCCTCCACCTACACACTGGCCTGCTTCCTGTGGTCTTTCCAGCCAGTCCCAGCTGCTCCTTTAAGTCTTTCACCCACTCAGCTCTTGGCATCTTCTAGAGTGCCATCCCCTTCGTTTTAGAGCATCCTTCCAATCAATGTGCATTGAACCACCTCCTTTTCTTCTAAGAGAAATACAATCTCTCAAAGCCCATCTGTTTCAAAAAAACTTCCAGCTACAGTGATGACCCACTCCCCTCAATAAGCACCCTATTAGCTCTTCAAAAATAGCAATAATAAAAGTATTTTTCTTAAAGAAACAGACTAAGACATAAGGGTTTAAACTAATGTCTTTATATGGCATCCTAACTATACTCAGGATAAATTGGCAGAAGGGTGCCATGACAAGAGATCTGAATTTGTGTCCAGAGGACCTGGTTTTGACTCCTGACCTCACCACTTATTACCTGTGTGACTTTGGGCAAGCCATTTAAATTCTCTAGACCTCAGTTTCTTCACTTGTAAAACTGAGGTAGCTAGGTGGCATGGTAGATAGAGTGATGGGTTTGGAGTCAGGAAGACCTAGGTTCAAATCCTGCCTCAGATATATAACGGTTCTGTGGCCTGGGGTTGGTTGTTTTAACCCTTCAGCCTCAGTTTCTTCATCTGTAAAATTGAGATGATAACAGCATCACAAGGTTATTAATAGCACTAAATAAGAAACTTTAAAGTGCTTTGTAAATCTAAAATACTTTCTAAATACTTGATATTACCATTGTTATTATTGTTGTTAAAAGAAGAATTTGGACTAGTCCAACCCACTCACTGCGGTACTATATTCAGTTATGGTGTCACATTTGAAGAATGCTTTTTAAATGGATCCAGAGGATGGTGGAGGCTCTGGGAATAATGTTATATGTGGAATGATTGAAAGAACTGAAAATTTTTAGTTTATAATTGAGGGGAAAAAAGAAACCAGTATAATCAAAATAGTCTGAAATTCATGTCTCCAAGCGAATTAGATTCTAGGTTCCTATTTCTACCATACCATATTAACACAGAGCTTACTTCACTAGGACAATGAAATGGGGCAAAGAGTAGAATTCAGAGCACCGGAGCTCTACTTTTGGACCTTTCAGAGGGAGCATGAGATAGTGGGGAGAGAGTCGGTCTAGGAGCCAGACAAGGTAGAGAGAAATGTGAAGAGGAGACCAGAGGCAGGCAGAATACTTCTCAAGATTTTTGAAATACTATTTTGTGAGAGAAGAATTTGTCTCATTCTGTGCAGCTAGAAATTACACAGAGACATATTTTTGGCTCAATATATAAATATAAGGCAGCACTTTGTAACCAGTGGGGAACTCTAAAGAAGAATGGGTGTAAAAGAAGTCATCAAAGAATTGTCTGATAGTGAGAAGATGGGTTGATCAGTTGGCCAGAATGAGGGATGGCAGATGTACAGCCAGAGAATTCTGGTGGCACCTTGATGATGTCAAGAGAAAGTGAGAAATGCTCTCAGCATAGTGAGTGGACCTGCTGTAGTGAAATTATGGGAGAACATGAATAAGAATTGCAAAGGCTATGCAGGTATGTGATAGATTGTAAGCTACATCACCGCGGGAAATTTCTGAATCCATGAAATAAGGGAGCCACTGAGACATTAAAGCCGTAAGGAAAAACTTTCAAACAATTTCAGATATGCAAAAAAAATGGATCACAGATTTAAAGCTAAAAGGAACTTCAGAGGCCAAGAGCCGCCTTGTGAGGCAGTAAGCTCCCCCTCAGTGTTTAAACAGAGATTGGATGACTACCTGTCAGGAAGACTGTAGAGCTTTGCTGAATTGGATGGGATGCTATAATTGATGGATTAGATGACAATTAATCTACTATGATCTAAACAGTTGTGAAAAAATGAGGGTGATCCTCAAAGATTCTTGGTGATAATACTGAGAGGCAACATGGAAGAGTGGAGATGTTAGATCTAATGCCACAAATATTTGGGATCAGATCCTACCTTGGCCCATTACTAAGGAGACCAAATTGTTGGAATTCTCCAAGCCTCAATTTCCTCATCCGTAAAAGGGGATAGAAATAGCTGTGTAATCTAATAATGTTGATTTGAGGTTCAAATAAGACAAAGCATGAAAAATGTTATGCAAATTTTAAAGTGCCCTATAAACATAATATTATTATTACTACTCCTAAATAATGGTAGAAGGCATGACATAATGGAAAGCAAATAGCACATAGAAGTCAGTTCCAGTCTTGCCATTTATCTAGTTACATGAGCTTGGACAAGTCATTACACCACTTTGTGACTCAGTTTCCTCACCTGTAAAACAATGTATTAGATTAGGTCCCTAAGTTTTCTACTTAGTTCTTCCCTAAGTTCTAAAATGTCCATTATTCTAGTTAAAAGAGACAAATAAAACCCAGATAACCATTCTGCATTGTAGCAGGGCTGATTCATTCAACATGTCACATTTGCTTATGATGCTTCTTATATCCATGAATACCTCTCCTGTAATATATTGTAAAGGAAAAATAGACTTTATATGTGAAATGCCAATGAAGAAATTGAGGAAGGAGATACTACTTCATTTAGAACTAAAATAATCTTCCATATACTCATGAGATATGTTCAATTGCCTTCTATTTGAAACTATTTTAATTGATTTTAGGAAGTGATATTTTAAACAATAAATTTTATCTGAAATGGCAGATCAGCTGTTGTTTAATTGGTCCCAACTAAATGACCCCTTTCTCTTATAGTGTAATCAGGCCTCAGGTCAATTGAACGCTGCATATCCCGATGAATGACCCCTGGCCACAATGAATCCTGGTGGAGTAAGTTGGATTAAGAGGAGATACAGGTTTATAGTAGGCACATATCTCCTTAACAACACAGGAACATGTTGTATTTTGAAACATAGATCATTTTTTTAAACCTTTGCATTTTCTCTTTACTTGCACCTAAATGGAGCGGTTCTTCTAAGGTAGAGAAAACGAATGCCAACTTCAGCTCAATTCAGTTAGTTGTACTGAAGGCTAAAATTACAGGAACAGCATGAAGAAAGAATTGACAGCTGGAGTGCAGAGGCCTATGAAGCCTCTCTTCGGGGACTCTGTGATTGCTCCTAATGGCATTTTTGAAAAAACAGGTCCTGTTAATTTTCAAGATATTTTTAAGCACTCAATTACTTTTAAAACAATCAGCACCATTATGAATTCCCAGAAGGTTCTGAATTTTAAGAAATGAATACCTTTATTTCATAACATTTTACAAAACACTATCTGTGTACAATAAATATCAAAGCCACCAAGGGCCTGTGTAATGCAATGGAAGAACTGAAAAAAATGAAACAGAAAGATGATTAGATGATTAATCACAATTATACTTTTCAAGTGATCTTAAAAGCTAAATGTGAGTCATGTGCTTGTTTTATCTCTTCCTCTCTCTCTCAGTCCCTCCTGCACCTATTCTAGAGCTGTAACTAGGCCAAGGCTACTAGGGCATTGACCCTAAGTGTCCAAATTTAGAGGGCACACACAACAATTATGCCCTCCTTATTTTTTTAGTGCAGAAACAACAGATTTTAACAACTTGTTTATAAGAATAATTAGTTAAAATATGAAGCTATCGTATGGCTAACTTCTTTCCAGGTAGTCTCTTTCTCTGGCCACCACATGTCCATCATCCAAGGCCTCTCTAGAAGTGGATTCCCAGTGTCCTGGGTGTGTCTTCCTTTCTCCCCAAATGAATTATCCCCAGGTGCTAAAATTGCTAGTTAATGTTCTTCCCAGTCCCTGAACACATTTAAAGGACAAAATAACCTAGAGGAGCAGTGTGATTTAGCATATACAGAGCTAGAAAGGCATGGATTCAACTCCTTTCTCTGACACACAATGCCTGTGCTAATTTCCAGTGTTCTAGGTTACTTTTAAAATTGTAAGTTGCTAGAGAATTTCCTAACCTGGGCGTTCTCTATTCTAGTGAAATCATAGGTCTAGTTCTTATTCCTTAACGTCAACTGTTTTAGAGAGATAAAGTATTAACAATGTCCTATCAAAAGATACTTTTAAGATATATTTACATTTTTAAGATGCATTTAAAAATTAAATTATTTAGAAGTGTAATAAAATTTAATTAAATACAAGTATATTATTTCCAAAAACATTGTTACCTCCATTGTAGTGAAGATGAGATTGATATTAAAATGCATATATTTATGCATATGTACACATACAAGTAGTATATAATACATATATATAGTCATGGTTAAATGTGATGATGTATAATGCTGTAATATGTTTCATTGGGAACGATTTTCAGAGCTCAAAATATATTAATCTGCTTTGTTTTTCTCCTTCAGTGTCCAAAACTTTGTTACATTTGCGTTTTACAGTCAATACTTTACATTTCATTGCTATGATGCTCATTTCCATACCATTATTATCCATTTTACAAATCATAATCTGACCTGCCTTAATTCAGACAAGATTCTTTCCCAGAATGCTCGCCACAAGGGTGCTGGTAACAGGACTCATAAGTTTATGATGAAAGAGTCTTTTCCAAGGAATGCCTTTGTCCCTAGAACTCCCTTTTTATCCTGTTATATAACTCAGTGACATTGAATTTTAGGATATATGGTAAAACCTACCCTTATTAGGGTGTGGTAGTGCATTATTTTCCTAATTTTTCACAAACGGCTCCTGGGATATTTTTAATAAGCAAAAGAAAAACAATGCATTAGGGTGTGTCTAAAAGAGAGCAAACCATCTGATCAATGAAGTCATTTTTAGGATCATAGGATTATAGATTTAGAGATGAAAGGGACTTTCAAGGTCCTTTGGTCCAAGTCTTTCATTTTATAGATGAGAAAACTGAGATACAGAGAAATTAAATGAATTAGACAATATTACGCAGGTAGTAATTAACAGAGGTTGTATTCTAACTCAGTTCTTCTGACATCATATATAGCACTCTTTAGTGGAAGGTAAATTCAATCCAAGACAACAAACATATTAAGAACCAACTATGTGCAAAATATATTTCTCTTTTGGAGTTGTGCAACAAAAATATGCGGAGGTGTCTTGGCATTGTATAGAAACGTATGCAGATAACAATAAGTATTCAGTGTCATCTTAGTATCCCAAGACAAATTATTATTGAAATAAAGACTAGAAAAGGACATAATAAGTCAGAGAAGAGTTTACTCATTGTTGGTGAGAATGTTCAGATTTCCCAGAGTTTCCAGGTTTATGGAAAGAGCAAACCTAGACTAATGAAGCCAGCATTTCTAGTCTTTAATAGTGGGAAAATCTATCAGCAATTATAATAAGGATCCTTCTCTTTAGTGAAAGTGAATAATAATAATAAATACATACATGCATATACATACACATATATATTTTGCATGTATATATATGTGTATAGCGTGTATGTATATATATACACATATATTATATATATATATATAGAGAGAGAGAGAGAGAGAGAGAGAGAGAGAGAGAGAGTATTTTTAAAGGTTAAGGCTTATGATGTCATTTGTATTAACAACTCCCTGGTGTAAAGACTTTCTCCCACTCTATAGTCTTCGATTGCTGTGTGGAACATACAGAAGTGAGGGGACTTGGTTGTAGCTCCCCAGCTAGTGCGTCAGAGGAATGATTCTGACCCGGGTCTTTTGGATTCCAAGGCTAGCACTCTGTCCACTATGCATTGCTGGTGCTCAGAACCACAACACTTGTGCTAAAAGTGTATATGCTCTCTGTTCAGAGAGTTCCTTTTGAAACCATTTCACGGAAGACACTTCATGATTTACTTTTATCTGATTTCTCTTAAACAGTAGAATTGACTCAACCTAAAATTAGAGCTGACAATTCCAGAGCTTTATTTCCAAACAGAGACTTTGAATGCTTTACACCAATCTAGTCGATTCTGTATCTGCCTCTTACAGCTAATTCTTACCTATACATTTTCTGTGTTTTCTTTGTTTGTTATTAACTAGACTCGAATGGAATGCCAAACTATACCTCACAATTTTAATAAACATTGAATGACCACAATGCTAAGGACACTGTGCCAGGTTCTGGGGGAATTACAGACCCTGTCCTCACAGAGCTCACGATCGAATAATTTTTTTTTTTTCCAAAACATGAGCTCCATTTCCAATAAAAATGTTACAATCTGCAGTGAGATGCATTATAGACTTCTCTGACGTGCATTGAAGAAACATTTTTCCATGTTAATAAGAGGTAATCAGGAATGAGGCTATTTAGTAGGAATTCACTTAGACAGAACATGGAATACAGGTGACACCTTAATTCCCCACAAGGCAGAATTATTTCCTGACATTGACACATTCTTCAACTCCCTTTTTGATTTCATTTTTCAAAACAAAGGAAGCTGGCTTTGGATTTTTTCTTTTTAACTATTTGAAGCTATTCAATAAATCACATATTACATCTTCTGAAGATAGGAACACTTCACTTTCCTCTAGAAGTGATTACCCAGGTTTATTTTGTTTCTGCATTGATTTAATAGAGTACAGTGGTGCAGTCCTGCACTTACAGTATTTTCCCCACAAAGGTGGGTGAAAGAGGTCCCAGATAAACCTTACAATTCTGGAAGTGCTGGACAGTGTTGGGAGTGCCAGTTGGAAACACAGAGTTGAAGCAGTTCACTCTAACACCCCCTAGGTTATTTTCCCTGGTTCTGGAATCCTGTCACATTTAATATAACAATTTCCTCAAGGTATGGGGGAGTGTCAGAAGCCTATAGTCTTCCTGAATGGAGGGCTAGAGTCCACTCAGTAAAGGACACAGGGATATCAAACAAGATTGTGGGAAGGAAATGTAGAAGAATTATCAGAAAGCTAACGATCTGCCAAAGCAGTGGCCAAGATCTGGATGTGAAAAACCTATGTAGATGAAGCATCAGTAGGTGTTTGGAGGTAAAAGCAGGCAAGAATAAAACAAAACAAATAAAAATGTGGAGAACCAATTATAATTTGAAGAAGAATGCAATAAAGGAGTAGATTTGCCCACATTCAAGTCCAATATATTGTTTTAATGGCAAACTATTGAATTACTTTTAACCCAGGTAGACAGAAGCAATACCTATATTTAAGATCCTGCCATTAAAAATGATAAAAACAATAGTTGGAAACTTTCCCTCCCTTCTTCTTTTTTTAAAGTTTAAATGCAAAACATGAAGTCTTGGATACAAGGAAGAATATATGGGTCTAGTACAATGAACATTCCTGGCAAGATCTTCTATTTTCAGTTTATATAGGTTCCAAAGTACTAATCAGACAGGCTGGCTTTTACCAAGTGGATCAATGGGTCTTAATCCCAGATCTGAGACTCACTGCTGGTTACTAAGCTTCTAATTTACACAGAAGAATGAGAATTAAAATGATCAGGCAGCAACAAATGGCTTGGGGAGAAATGAGAAACAATTGACAGTAGTTTCCTCCATTACACAGTCATGGGCACAGCTACATTCTTGCCTTTCTCAGTATAGCTGAGAGAGAGATAGCCAGAGGAACTGCCTCATTTGAAAACCTATTTACTACGATGATTAAAAAAAACCCAACCCCCAACTATGGAGCAATTGCCTTCGCTTTTTCACATGTAAATGTCTCTGCAGATTAATTTTTTTGCTGCTACTTAATGAGGCAGATTATTAAACTTGCTTATCAATTTATCAAGCAGTTGCCATGTCTGGTAATCTTTGAGGTGTTTCTTTCTTAAATTATTATCAGTTCATCACTGACAGATGCAGGAGTGATTTGATCATAAGGTTTATGCAACAACTGGTGATCATTTGTAAAATGCAGATTGGTTTACAGTGCCAGAGGCTAGCTCACATCCCCAGGCAGGGAAATGAAAGTATGGGTAGTACAGAACCTAGAACCATGAAATTACGGTTTTTCTGCTTTACAAGGGACCTCAGTGGTCAATTCATACCAAGAAAAGGAACTGCTACTACGTCCCCAACTAGTGGCCATCCAGGCTTTGCTTGAGAACACCCAGGCAGGAAGACCTTTACTAACTCCCCAGGCCTCCCATTCCACTTTTGGGTAGCACAGACTCTCCCAGGTTATCGTTGTCATCATTACCATTAATGTGAATACTACCATAAGCACTGCTAACAAATTAATGGTGGGGGTGGGCTTTCTGGTCAGCCTTTTCCATTACACTGCCAATCTAGTTAGATGGGGCTTTGTATTTATTTGAAATCTGATGACAGGTATAATCGCAGAGACTTTTTTTCCTTAAACTATGGTCAGGTCATCACTGCCAATGGAGGAAGGATAGACACACTTGGGTTCAGGTCCTGTTTCTGAGATATATTGACTGGGTGGCCTTGGGGAGGGGAGGAATAGAGGAAAGGAATAAATATTTATATAGCACTTACTATGCACCAGGCACTATGTTAAGCACTTTATAAATATTATTTCATCACAACAACTCTGTAAGGTAGGTGCTGTTATTATCCCTGTTTTAAACATGAGGAAATTGAAGCAAAAAGAGTTAAGGGGCTTGCCCAAGGTCACATAGCTAGTAAATGTCTGAGGCACATTGAAACTCAGGTCTTCCTGACTCCAGGGCCAATGCTCAATTCATCGCACCCCCTAAATGCCATCGCACCATCTAGCGTACCTTAGGTAAGTTACTGGACCTCTCAGTGATCTAGGCACCTCTTTAAGATTACTGATTACCTATGAGCTGCTGATTTGCATCTGTAGAGGAAGTTTTCACATTGATTGATGAAATCATTGCTCTGAGCCTCTCTTCTCTCATCCCTCCAAAAATTGATCAAAGGAAGCAACATACTTGGAAGTAATGGGAAAAATGAATTCTAGAATTTGAATCCAATTCTAGAATTGGAAAGTACCTGTGGGATCACCTGTTTAACCCCTCATCTTACATATGGGGAAACTGAGAGAAGCAGCCATTGTATGCAAGAGCACTGGATTTAGACTGAGAGGACCCAGCATCAGATTTTATTTTTTTAATACCTATAGGTTTGGGGCAGGTTTCTTCCTGTACCGGAGCCATCATTTCCTCATCTGTAAAATGAGGGGACTGGATTAGATGATCTCTAAGGTTGCTTCTAGCTTTAAATCCTACCATCTCAAGCCTACAGAGACTCAACATTTGCCCATGGTCATGGAGCTAGGTAGTGGTAGAGCTGTCATTTTAACCCAATTCCTCTGAAATCTAGGCTTTATTTTCTTTCCCATTTCCCACGCCTTCTCTAGATTAAGATTGAGTAAAGTGATTTTATAATAAGTACCTCACTCTGAAATGATGTTCTGGACAAAGTGATAGAAAAATCACAAATAGAACAAATTATAATATGAAATAAAAATAAAATTAATAAGATTAACATGCCAAGCTACTCAAGATATGGAAATGTGATTAGCTTGAATTAGATAGGATGAGAGGAGAAATTTTATTCCAAATGAATCTGTATTTCCTAGACAGAGCCCTGAGGATCTCTGGAATTCAATTCAGGAGGGATTGGACAAGAAAATGTGAGAACATAAAGAAGGGATCATCTGAAAGTATCATTTGTCCTGCAGTATCAATTGTCTGTTGGACATTCCCAAATAGATGTCCTGGGGTATCTCAAATGCTTCAGAAACAAAATGGAATTGATATTTTCTTCCCCAAACCTTCTCTTTTCTCAATTTCCCTCTTTCTGCTAAGGGCATCACTATCTCTCAGTCACTCATGTTCAGAACCTCATTGTCTATATTGTTCATGACATGCCCCCCCATATCCACAGTAGACCTTAAAACTGGAAAAAAATGTCCATAGCATCAAGATAAATTTAATGAACTTTTCCTCTGAGCCCTTCTTGACTCTTCCTTCTCCCTCACTCTCCTTACTTGCTAGGTATTGCCAGTTCTATTCTTTCTCCATGACATCTCTCATAGCCATCCTTTTCTCTCCACTTAGATAGTCACCACCACAGTTTACAGCCCTGTTATCTCTCACATGGACTATTGAAATACTGTCCTAATTGTCATCCTTTCCTTAAGTCCCTCCCTTCTATAATCCATCCTCTACCCAGCTGCCAAATTGAAAACCCTAAAGCACAGCTCTAAGCATGTCCTTCTCTTGGTCAAGGAGCTTCGGTGGCTCCCTGTTGTCTCTAGAGTAAAATGGGAGCTCCATCATTTGGTATCTAAAGCCCTTTGCCACTTACCTGGCTCTAGCCTACCTTCCTGTGTTTATTATTCCTTTATTATTATTCCTTATCATGTGCTCTATATTACAGCCAAATTCACCTACATGCTATTCCCTATATACTACTTACAGCTCCGGTCTCTGTTTCTTTGTACAGATTATCCCCAGTTCTTAGAATGCACACTCTCCTCATGGCCAACTCTTAGAACTCCTCCCTTCAAAGCTCAGCTCAGGTGCAGCTTCCTACACAAGACCTATACTTTTCCCCCTGAAAATTGTCTCTTATTTATATTATTCATATTTTTACTTATCTGGATACATGTGGTTTTCTCCAAGAAATGGAAATTCCTTGAGGGTAAAGACTTTTTTGTTAGTTTTTGTCTTTGTATAGCAGGGTCTAGCACAGTTCTTGGTACATAGTAGGTGCTTAATTAATGCCTGCTGAATGAAGATAAGAAATCTCGGTGGGAAAGGAGAAGGGAAAAGGCAAGAAAGAGAAATGAGTGAAACAAAGGAAGAATAGGGAGAAAAATGAAAAAGACTAGAAGAGGAATTTGAATACTAAGAGGGAAAATATGTATGTTGTAGAAAATGGGAAGAGGGATTATAGAAAAACTGGGGGAAATTCATGAAACTTGTCTTGATGCAGTTCCTTTTACCTTTTTTTTCTTTTTTGAAGTGGTTTTATGTGGCAATGGGGTCCTGAATTGTTTAACTTTTCTACCTCCTCATTATGATAGCGAGGTCAAGTTTCCAAATACTTTTCACTGTCATTTATATTGAAGTACCGAGACTGGATAATCACTTGTAGAACATATTATGGGGTGGTGATTCCTTTTTTTATAGAGTTTGTATTAAATGGCATATTGAGATTATATCTTATTATGATCACCATGACCAGTTAGTATAGTGAGTAGCCAGTGTAATGTAATAATAAATAGAAAATAAGAGCTGAGTGTAAGGAGGAACACAGAAGTCACTTGCCAAAACTGCCTCCTAAATTAATTAAGGCCATATCCAGAAACCATGTGCTAAATTAAGAGAAGCCAGCTAGGCCACCCAAAACCACCCTTCGTCTGCAAACTGCAGATAAGCACTGGGCAGGCTAGTAAAACCCGACAAATGTTATGTTAATAAAGCATCTTTAAGGTGGTAGTGATAATTTTGAGATGCCATTAATATATGAATGAGTCAACCCTAAGGTGGTATAGATAAGGCTTAGGCTTACCCTTGCCCCTCACTAGAACCCTATAAGAATGGGATCTCAAATCTTGCTTCTTTTCCAAATGTTGTTATTGTTCAATTGTTTCAGTCATGCCCTACTCTTTGTGCCCCATTTGGGGTTTTCTTGGCAAAGATACTGAAGTGGTTTGCCATTTCCTTCTCCAGCTTATTTTACAGACGAGGAAAATGAGGCAAACAGGGTTAAGTGACTTGTCCAGAGTCACATAGCTAATAAGTGTCTGAGGCCAAATTTGAACACAAGAAGATGAGTATTCTTGACTCCAGGCCAGACACTCTATCTACTGTATCACCTAGCTGCCCACTTCCACATGGTAACTCTTTAAATATTTTAGGAGGGCTAACATGTCTCTCTTAAGTCTTTTCTTTGTCAGGTAAAACATTCCCATTTTCTTAAATCAATAGTCTCATCTCATCTGTTTTGAGTCTTTTTAGCATTTTGCATGTCCTCCTCTGAATGTGACTTAGTTTTCCAGTGCCTATAATAAAACATGATACCCCAAATTGGATATAGTAATTTACACGTAGTTTGACGAAGGCAGAATACAGGAGGACTATTTCCTTCTTCTTTTGGACACTATATTTCTATTAATGCTTCTGAAATTGCCACAATGCTGACTTACATTAGGCCTATACTTCACTGATTCCCTCTAAGTTGTTTTTTCTTCCACACATGGGCTGCTTTCATCTAAGTCCTCCTTATTTATAAATCTATAGGATTTAGAAGTGTAGTGAATCTTAGCGATGACTTAATACTACACTTTCACTTAACAGATGAAGAAACTGAGTCTCAGGAAAACAGATTTACGTGAGGACATATGGTTCACACTGCATGTGCCAAGTCGATATTTGAAGCCCAACTCTAGGATTTTACGTTTTTATCATGAAATTCATCTGTTAGCTTCATCTCATTGTTTCTGTTTGTCAGAGTCTAGTTACCCCAGTAGAGATTTCCTTCTAGGACAGCATTAAGCATTTTCTGTTGCCCACCTCTTGCCCAATTTCAACCTTCCCAACTATCATAAAACTATAGGGGACTTGTAGGTGATCTAGTTAAACCTCACTGAGGCCCAAAGAGGAAAAATAATTGGCCCAAGGTCATGCAGGCAATGAATAGCAGAATGAGGATGTGAACCCAGATCCTCTGACTCCAAATTCATCACTCATTTTCTTCATAGTGGATGATAGTGTGGTGCCTGTTTTGTGTCTATGTAGCCAACACCATATGACTATTCTCTTTGCCATATATACAGAACATTCATATTCAGGGAGAGAACAAATTATAAGCTGTTATAGATTATCCTAAACTCAATATATCATTTTACGAACAGGTGTCATGGCAGGGGGAAAATCATTATACTGTCTGAATATTACCACTTTTCAGTTTTCACAATTTGTTGATTTTGAGGATTGTTTATCATGATAAATGCCAGGAACATTTCATAACACCTTTGATAACTCAACTTTTATCTAATATACTGAAGTGAAAGAAATAACCACTAAACCACTGAAACCATTAGAGTATACATTTGAGACTTTGGGTCTAAGAGAAGTTTATTTTTTTCCTCCCGTAGTGCTTCAAATAAGGGGACACTGGGAACAATAAATAGAAAAAAGGGAGGGATCCTAGAAGTTTTGCAATGAATTTGGCTCCTAAAATCCAAGCAAACTTTTGGTACCACTTGCTGAAAAGGCAGTAAGATTCCTCAACCTCAATAGGTGAACTGAAGTGTTGCACCTAAATGGGGCTGCTTTATTGACTGAGGCTACCTAATAACTTCCTACTGACTATTACTGTTTACCACACGTACATTATTTGGAAATCCCATTTGGGTGTGTCCATTGTCACTGACTCAGGCAGCATGTCATATTTTAATTCCGGCTTGCTCTAAAGCTAACTGGCTATTGTGCTAGGGGACTTATTATCTAAGCATCCAGCTAGACAGTCATTTTGATTATTTTCCACTGAGAAAGCACATCTGGTAATGACAGGTAACTAAAGAGTATATGCCATTTTTAATACAATGTTATTCAAGCACTTTAGAGTTCAGAAATTTGTTTTTTAAAGGAAATGCAGCCAAGAGGCTTATTATTTAGATATAGCAAAAATGAAATACATTGTTTAAAGGTGCATTATATATATATATTCACATACACATATAT
>NW_020954556.1:42834988-42874659 GCF_900497805.2 Vombatus ursinus | reverse complement strand
CACATACACATATATTTATACATATATACACAATGAGAAATGTCATTTGGACAATGCTGTATGCTTGGTTGCAAATAGCAGAACATTGCAATCTCCAAATAATTTTGTAAGCTCTTTGAGGACAGAAACTATTGCATTTTTATATTTGAATCTCTAGTGATCAGCATGGGATTTGATAAATGCTTGTTGACTGAAGCAGAACTGATAGTGATCCATAGGTGGGGGAAACTCACTATAGGTTTAAATGTGCTTCAGCATCTTTCAAATGAGGACCTAGGCATAAGAACTGGCATGATGGAATATCAGCTAGGATAAGTATGATTAAAATAGAAAGAAGTCACATAGGGAGAGGGAGGGATGACAAATGGACACTCCAAAGGCTACGCTAATCTTCACAAAAATCTTTTTTTTTTTTGTCTTTTTGGTGAGGTAATCAGGGTTAAGTGACTTGCCCAGCGTCACACAGCTAGTAAGTGTCAAAAGTGTCTGAGGCTGGATTTGAACTCAGGTCCTCCTGACTCCAAGGCCAGAGCTCTATCCAATATGCCAGCTAGCTGCCCCGTCACAAAAATCTTAAGTAGCCCCAGAGCAAGTTTTTTTTAATTAATATTACTTATATCATAGAACCCTTTGGCAAGGTGATGAAATTAATGGATCCCTCCTCAGAATTTAAAATGCATTAAATAAAATACATGGGATTACAGAGGAAACCAATTACACTGAAATATAGCTATCAATATTGTTTTAAACAGTTTGTGGACGCTGAGTTAAAAATTAAGTTCTTAATTGAGGTTATTTTTTCCTGTAAAGTCCATAGGAGAACAAAAACAATAATTATGCAGGATGAAAAGTCTGGGATAGGTTATAATCTGCCCTGATCTCATGAGGGAGGACCCACATAGAAGTATTAAAGTAGGAAATCAGATAATGACTTACACTGGTATAGAACTTTAAGGTTTACAAAAAACAATCAGGAAGTATTTTGTTATATTAAAATGGTTGGTGTATTAAGATGGAATTTAGAAATCAGGGATCTCTTGAGGCTAAAGCCAATATACTTTCCACTATACCACACACCAAAGACAGTTAGGTAGCACCGTGCTTAGAGGGCTGGGTTTGGAGTCAGGAAGACGTGATTTCAAATTTGGCATCAGACAGTTACTAGCTATGTGACCCTGTATAAGTCACTTGACTGCCCCAGTTTCCTTAATTATAAAATATGGATAATAATAGCACCTGTCTCCCAGGGTTGTTGTGAGGGTTAAATGAGATATTTGTAAAAAAAGGATTTAGCACAGTGCCTGCCTGGCACATGTCTTTCTTCCTTCCTTCCTTCCTTTGTACATAAGCATATGCTCTTTTATTAATCCTCTTCAGTCAGTTCATTTTAGCTGTTTCAGCATGGAGGCCAAATTTCCTTCCATCCAGGTAGTTCAGGAATATAATTGCCTACCAAATTATACATTTACTATGCTCTTTTCCAATGATCCCTTATTCTGTGATGAGAAAGTAATGGAACTGTTACATAATCTCCATAATAGTGAGTCTAGGAGATCTCATGAGTCAATCAATTGACAATGAAAAAGCATTTATTAAGCACTTATTACGTACCAGGCACTGTGCTAAGCACTGGGGTTACCATTTAAGGGAAAAAAACACACCACCATCACCACAACCACCAGAAAACCAAACAACAACAAAAAACCCCAAACCAAACCAAAACAAAACAAAACAAAGAACAGTTCCTGACTTCAAGAAGCTTAAAAATTAGTGGGGGAAACATCATGCAGAAAGATAGATACATATATAATAAATAAATATAGAGTAGAAGTAAGTCAACCCTAAAGATAGAATACCTGTCTTTTTCAGGCAGTTCCTGGAGAAGAGGAGTGGAATGGAGTGCACATGAAAGGAAAGGAAGGTATGGGAATGGGTGGTGTTGCCTACACAGGTGCATGTATAATATATTCTTTTTCTGGCTTGTTATGTAAATTATCAGTTTTTTTGGATAAATGAGTATGTAGCTATTTCTAGGGATGTTCCAGAGGCAGCTGGTGGCACAGGGGATAGAATACTAGACCTGGAGGCAGGAACACTTGATTTCAAATATGGCCTTAGACACTTACTAGCTGGGTGACCCTGGTCAAATTATTTAACTTCTATCTTCCTCATTTTCCTCATCTGTAAAATGGGGATAATAACAGTACTTATTTCCCAGGGTTGTTATAAGGATAAAATGAGATATTATTTGTAATAGTAGTAGAGTGCTTTGCTATATTTATATGGTGCTAAAGTACTGTATATGGGGCAGCTAAGTGGCACAGTTGATGGAGTGCAGGCCTGGAATCAGAAAGATTTGATTTCAAATCCGGCCTCAGACACTTACTAGCTTTGTGATCCTGGCAAGTCACTTCACCCTGTTTGCTTCAGTTCTTCATCTGTAGAATGAGCTGAAGAAGGAAATTCCACATCACTCCAGTATTTTTGCCAAGAAAACTCCAAATAGGGTCATGGAGAGTCAGACACAATTCAAATGACTGAACAACAACAACAGCCAGGTGCTATATAAAAGCTTTGGATGATGATGATGATCTGAAGCCATGAAGGATGTTTTTAAAGTACGGATTTAAAAAGAATATTTTGATGATTAACTAAAGCTTAAAAAATGATTACATGTTTAGAGGACCTTGAGTGAATTATTATTTTTAATAGTCTAATAATATGCAATCAGGGAGGCACAGAAAATATTGTTAGCCTACAATGATAATCTTTTGGGTTCATAGGGGCGTCACAGGATCATAGAATCACAATTTTAAAGCTGAAAGGGATCGTAGAGGACATCGAATCCAACTCAGTCATTTTATAGATGAGGAAACTGAGTCAGAGAGGGGTTAAGTGACTTGTTCAGGGTTACACAGCTGATAGATGATAGAAGGTTTTAGTAGAAATGTGACTTCATGCCTACTTGAGGTTTTCAACTCCAGGGGCTTTAATGTGAACAGGCTGATTGCAGGCGATAAATAAGCAGGCAGTATATCCTGTTTACATATACTGCCTTTTTATAGATGTATATTCCTAAAGGGCCTAGAGATCGGTGGTACTCCCTTATCTAACTGACACGTCCCCTCCACGGTGAAGACGAAGAGGGGGCTGATGTCAGCAAGAGCTATCAAATAGAGCTTCGACTCTCTAAGGAACCATTGTTCACCCACACCTGGCATAGAAACTGTGCATAGTTCTGAATGCCATGCCTCAGGAGAATTTTAAAGAATGATGAAGTACCGAGGTTGGAGGGGTGGGGGAGGAAATGTGGCTTCTATATGAAGGTAGATTAAAAAGGTTACAGCTCATCTCTCTGGAAAGACAAAGGCTGAGAGTGCATATGATCAAAGCCACAAAAAATTATAAAGGTTAAAGCAAGGGGGCCTATATATTAGTTCACCACATCTCAAAGTACTAGACCTAGTGGGTAGGAAAACAGGGTTTTAGGCTGAATAAGAAGGAAACACTACTTTACACAGCAGGTAGTAATCATAAGGAACTTATTATCATGAGAGATGGCAGAGGTTGATAGCATCAATAGGTTCAAGAAGAATTTAAACAAATTCAAGTAAGATAGATCTATAATGGATTATTAAAGGAAAGCTAGGGGCATTTTTGAATAATCCTTGACCTTCTGAGGCTGATAGAATACAGGACAATTTCATCACTAATCACGTATATTCAGAGAGAAAGAGGATAGTGAATTCTAACATCAGGGATTCTCCTAACTACTTACTGGGCAGCTTACACAGGCATCATCTCTGTTCCTCAGTTTTCTCATCAGCCAAATAAAAGGAGACTCTAATGCCATTTCCCCAAAAATCCACATAACTATGCCCACCCACAACTGGCCACCTTGGTCTCCTCATTGGAAAAAGAAAACTGAGTTACATAGGGCATGGGTGTGACCTACAATTCTTATTTTTTTTCTATGCTGATGAAAAGAAAATGATTAACTCATTTAGAAATATAAGCCACTGGACCCGTGGCTCCCTGGTATAGGGAACTTTAAGGTAAGAAAAATCCCTCTACAAATGCCAGTCAGCACTTTCTCTAAATTATTGTCAAAGACCTTAACTGATTTGTCCAGGGTCACAGAACCAGTTTGTGTCAGAGACAAGATTTGAACTCAGGTCTTCCTAAGTTAGGGTTTGGCTCTCTGCTAATTATTCCATACTACCTCTCCAGACCTAAAATTAGTATCCAGAAAAAGGCTTGGGGTTCTGTGGTTAAATCCACATTATTTGTGTTATTTGCTCTCCTTTACCCACCCATCAATCAATGCCCTGCTAATAAGTGCCTTTGAAATAATGATTTTGTTTTGGGAAAATTTGGAAAATTTTGTTAAAAGTGAAAAAAAGGAGGAAAAAAACCCTATAGTTCAACATAAGTTGCCAAGGGCCTTGAGAGGTTAAATTACTTTCCTAGGTAAAATAGCTGATGAGTATCAGAAGGAGACTTGACTTCAGGTCTTCCTGGTTTCAAGGCCATCCTATTATTCACCACACCAGTGTCTCTTATATAAGAGAATTCATATAGAATAGAGCTCAAATAGAAGGAGAGTAGTACAATAGAAAGAGCAATGGATTTAGAGTTAGAAACACCTGAGTTCAAAATCAAGTTGTTTCTCTTACTACCTGTGTAAGTCATAAAATTGGGTGAATCACATAATGTCTCTGGGGCTATTTTCTCATCTTCAAAATAATGGGGTTGTAGGGTAGCTAGGTGGGACAGTGGATAGAGCTCTGGCCCTGGAGTCAGGAGGACCTGAGTTCAAATTTAGCCTCAGACACTTACTAGCTGTGTTACCCAGGGTAAGTCACTTAACCCAATTACCTTCAAAAAAAAAACAAAAACCAAAACAAAACAAAAAATAAAACAAAACTAAGTGTTGGGTCAATCCTTCCAAGTCTAGACAACTGGAAGATATACTTACTGGGCATTAAAAAAACCCTATAGAAATGTATATTCAGAGGATTAAAAAATATCTATTATAAGAGCTATTTGGTGCCCAGTTGTGTTGATTTTCCTAAGCTCTTCAATAATTTAATTTAGTCTAATTCAATTAAAAACAACTAAAAGGAAGTGGTTAGACTGGGCGATCTCTAGGGTCCTCTTATCTCTAAATCCAACTATGAAACAAACATCTATCAAACACCAATGTATGCAAGGCTCTGAGCCAGGATCTGAGGATACAAATATGAAAAATAACTCAGTGTGGGCTCTCTTTTATCCCTATCACATTTATCTGTGTGTCTAGGTGCAGCTAGGTTATGGGATGGATAGAGTGCCAGGACTGAAGTCAGGAGACTCATCTTTCTGAGTTCAAATGTGACCTCAGACACTTGCGAGTTGTGTGACCCTGGGCAAATCAATTAACCCTGTTTGCCTGCCTCAGTTTCCTCATCTATAAAATGAGCTGGAGAAGAAAATGGCAAAGCATGCCAGTATCTTTGCCAGGAAAGCCCCAAATAGAGTCACAAAGACTGACACAACTGAAAAATGACTGAACTAGTTTCAAGCTTTCTTAGCCCCTCTACTCTTAGACTATGTTACTTGAGGTCAGGGTTTGTGGCATTTTTCACATTTGTATCCCTGGTGCTTATTACAGGGCTTTGTCCATGGTGATAACAGTAGGTGTTTAATAAATATTTGTTGAATTAAGCATTGTTAGAGGGTTGCATAACTTCATTCCTGCCTAGAAGAGCCGAGTTTTTATTCAGATCTGCCCTGTAAAGAAAGGACAACCTCAAGGAAAACAGACTAGCATAGCTTATCTCTGTCCTTTGGCTTGAAAATAATATTAATCTGTAGAAGAGGAAAAATAAACAAACACCTTGCAGAAGGTGCTTAGGGATCAAAGTCACAGGTCCTCATTTGATTTATTTAAACTGTTTTCAGGTTTTTCTTCACTCTCTCCTCCCATTCTGCCCCACTCCCCATTCCAACCCCCTAGCCCTGAAAGTCCTACCAAATTTTAACTTGCAACACTTATTTCAAGGGAAATAAATGAAAGGGAAACTATTTTAGGGGAGTCTTTATCCCCATATCATCCATAACCTCCACCCCTCTCTTAACATTAAAAATCTGAAGCTCTGTCGAGATTATGAAGTCTGCTGATTTATTGCCAGCGATGAATATCAACTGACAGTTTGATAAATATAAATTAGGACCTGGTGAAAACAGGGCAGCAGGGAAAAAAATGCTTCACTGCTTAGAAAATGGGTAAAGACCTCAGAACCTGCAGGCAACGAGGAAGGCTGAATTTCCTGGGTTGCAGTGCCCCCTGCTGGCAGAGCAGGGAAATGGCTACACAGCAGCCGGTCAGAAAGCTTTTTGGACCAGTCCTGAGGGAGTGAGACAAGCTGCCTTTACCAATGGGCACTGAGAGTAAGAGGCCGTAGAAATTCAAGGGTCTGTCAGGAGAGTGTGTGCAAGGCTGTGGTGGGCATCCGGGACTCTTAAAATAGCCATGGTTTGGGAACTCCATAAATATTCTGCGTTCAATTGGTTTCCAATGTTATGGTTGGGTCAGTGAATGCTTCCATGGACAGTTAACCTCATTTCCCTGGTAGTCATTAAATGAAACTTCAAGCTGAATCCATCAGAACAGTTGTTTAGTGAGAGGAAAGAGGCAACCACAGAGATCGAACAACCGATTTCTTATTTTATATCTCCACATTCTCAAGGACTCATGTGGTTCCTTGTTTGATTTCTCTGTCACTCTTCTGTGCTCTCCATTTAACAGTGAGGTCCTGATGGGTTGGCCCATGCTTGTTGGACCAGAAAAAGATGAGGTATGCCTGCCACCTCTCTCTGTGGCTAAGTATTGATTTATGGACTTTATGTGCTGAAAGAAACCTTAATCATCCCATTTTTTTGGTCCTGACTTGTGATTTCATTGATGTTGACAAATCTGGATGAGACAATTCCATCTTCCAATTGACTATTTATAGTCTTAGAGAGTTGTCTTGGGGCCCTGAAAACTTATGTGATTTGCTCAGGGTCCCAAAGCCAGTTTATGTCAGAGACAGGATTTGAACCCAGATTTTCATGACTCTGAGTTCGGTTCTCTACTAATTACTATACTACTTCAGATTAGTATCCAGAAAAAGGCTTGGGGTTTTATAGTTAAATATATGTTATTTATGTCATTTGTCCTCCTTTATCTACCCATCAACTGATGCCCTGCTAGTCAGTGCCTTTTGAAGTAGTGATTTTATTTTGGGAAGACTTGGAAACACTTTTAAAAAAATGAAAAAGGAGAAAAAAACTGTAGCTGAAGATGATAATAGTCATAAAAAGGTAAGCAACCTGGAATCTACCATAATAAAATGAATGTAAAATATTAATAATTTATGAGACTACCTTGAAACTTCACAGAATATATGCATCTCTTTTAAGTATTAACTATGCATGCATGCTTACTATTTGTATGGAGTAGTTATACATTTTAGAGTATTTGAGGACAAGGAATAAAAAATTAAACTGACTCAATGATAAGCCTAGACAGAGATTTTAAGAATCTAGGAAGATTGAAACTTCCATTAAAAATTTAACCTAATTATAAACTAACTGACTATTAGTTTTGATGCATTGAACATAAAGCAATTCTTCTGAGTTGCTTAGATATGGCCTATAGCATTATTAAGGTTATGGCCAGGTCCTTGTCCTAGGAAAAAATTCAAATTTTATTAAATTTATCTTCTGGGGAATTCTTTTTTGGGGAGAGCAGGGATCTAAACCCTTTTCCTTTCCTTTAGCACTCCTCTCCCTCAATCTCTAGGAGTGCTTGGTTATTATACAGCTCTTCCTACAACTGACAATAAATCCTAAAACAGCTGGCCCACCTACATCAAAACTTCAGTCATAAAATCATAGAATGTTGGACCTAAAAAGTAGCTAATCATAGGAACATTCTCAACATGAGTATTTCCATCTTGAATTTTTAATGAACATATACATTTCAAACATATCTGACTACTTTGATTTAATGTTGTTTGTACTGGTCAGAATGACCAGATCTGTTTTGTCTTGAATTATTTCCTAACTCTCGAAAGTCACCTTGAAGGTTTCTATCAATATTCATATGTTTGTGAGCATTACCTTGGCTATCCATCATATCAGCTAAAAGCTGATTTGTTGAGTTACCTTTCTAAGCAGGTCACAGTGAGCCTTGGTTGCCACTCTTAATTGTGACTGAAAAAATGGTTCAGTGTTTCAGTGGAGACCAAGTCTAAGCCCAATCAAAGTAGAATCAGGAAAGCCCACACTAGTAACAATTTGAGTTTGGAAAAGAAACTACAAATAAGCCTTGGTTATTCTGGATCCTGAAAGGTACTAACTGTAACTTCACCAGAAAGTGGCCCGAGCCACCCTCAGCTGACTGTCTCTTTGGATCTAACTCCCTATGCTGTTCACACTCAGACCTCTAATCTTCCATAACACTCTCCAAAAATCTGGGATTAGTAACACTATGGAAGGGGGGCAATTTGAATGAGATATTGGATTATATTCTATTCTACATCTCAGAGAAATTAGGTGGTTTCCATAATGTCATGTGGGAATTATAATAAGAGCTTTACTTCTGTCTCTTAAGTAATTAAGTGATGAAGTAAATTGAGTGAAGTAATAAAGAGTGCATCTAATGATTGAAGTAAATAAAAACAATTAGATTGACCAAATCAGTGAGTGTCAGTCAACCAGCATCTATTAAGCACTTGCTATGTGCCAGATACTGTGCTGAGTTTGGCACATAAAAGAAGGTAAGAACACTGCCCCTGACCACAGGGACCTTCCATTCTAGTGGAGGAGATGACATGCAAACAACTATATACATACAAGATATATAAAAGGTTGATGGAAAATAATCTGAGGGGAAAGTGTCTTGTCTCTTTTTGGAGACTGGAGATTGGCCATTCTTTTATATACAATACATTGGGTGCCAGAAGTAAATAAAAAAACCCTAGTCAATTTCAATGGAGATAAAATCCTTTATTTCAGTCTCTTCATTTTATAGGGGAGGAAACTGAGGCTTAGAGTGGCTAAGTGACCAAACTAATAAATTCTTTGGTGTGAATGGCTAATAGTCCTCCTTTAACCCTTGAAGGGATATTTGGATTTTCAAAAAGAAGCTTGTTAAGGTGACTGAATTTGTAATTGAATGTCTCTAAAAAGTCCTGCACTGACTCCTCGTTATGACTTGGTTGTTTCTTGTTCATCGTGTGTGTGTGTGTGTGTGTGTGTGTGTGTGTGTGTGTATGTGTTTCTTTCTATCTCTGTCGCTTAGCACAGTGATATAGTAACGGCTTAATAAATGTTACTTGATTGTTTGATCTTAGATTCTTGAAGGCTATGGCAGGTGAGCAAAATCTCTCAGTTTCTATGTTGGAAAGACTTCCTCTGAGTATAGTCTCATAACAGACTGCATTCTGACTACCAAATGAGCCAGGTATGGAGAGGTTCACTGCCAATAGCCTAGTCTTTGGTGATAAATTCTTTGACCATATGGCAACTTGTAGAACAAAAACTTTTAGGCAGTCTGATAAAGAAGGAAGGGTGTCTAACCCCTGTGACAAAGTCTTCCTCCATAGCTCAAACCTATTGAGACTTATGAAGTTTTTATTTATATGATGTGAGGATTAGATAGAATTGGGGCTTTTCTCCCTCCATCTTTCCCTTCCATCTACGGAGTGATAAAGTAAACTGAGTGAGGTAACCAAGAGTGTGTCTATTGATTAAAGTAAATAAAAGCAATTAGATTGATCAAATCTTTGAGTGTCTTGCCATTTCTTGTCAGGTTTGTTCAAAGTGCATTTCAAAGTGTTTCCATTTAAGGACAGGAGACAGAGCACTTGCTGAGAGAAGCCTCCTGCCATAGGAATACCTATTTCCTGGACCTTCTGTGGTATGTCCTTTTAATGGGGGGTGGGGAAGGGAAGAGATCTACCCTGGAAGAATCCCAAGGGTTCCAGTCTGTTCCTCAATATGAGTGCCTTACTGAAAAGTGCACAAACACAGGCAAGGGAGGGAGTTGGTCCCAGACTCTATGTGTGGGCATTTTATTTGCTTCCAAAAAACTCCCCATGCAGATGCACTTGACAAATGTTTTGAAGCTGGACAAACCCCAAAACCTGCTTTGGTTTGGCAAAGGGAAAAAAGTATTTGTAGTTCTCTGTGTTTTCAACCAACATCAATCAGTAAAGCAGTCACTATCTACACCAAGCTCTGTAAAAAGCTCTCAGTCTCAGAGCTTGCCTGGCCTACTCAGTTCTCACACTTCTTTCATGCTGACAGGTTCAAAGTCTGCTGTAATCTATACAGAAAGGGGATGGACATTGTGCCTGGCAGTTCAGTGGAGGTTTAAAAAACTAGTGACCATCAGAAAAAAAAAAGAAAGTAAAATGATATTTTCAATATGGAAAATGAAGAAAATGTGGAAAATATAATGGATGTGTTTCTTTACTCTAATACTGTATTTGATTCAAGTCCTGTTCATTTCAAAAGATGTGCTGAGAGGGAACTTCAATATTTGGACAATACACATTTCTGGAGGATTCAGAGTAGTTTACTCCAAAGAAGATCAATGAAAGGGGATGTAGTTAAAATTGTGGAAAATTCGCCAACATACCTCTCTGTTCTCATTGGAGAGATGGGGCACTTAGGGTACAGAATGCTGCATATGTTGTCAGATTCAATGAATGGTTTAGTTGGTTTTGTTAACTGGATTGTGCTCTCTGTCATAAGAGGAAGTGAAGTACATCTAGAAATGGTAGCCATACAAAATGATACCAGTAAAACTTATTAAGAGGCACCCTCATAACTTATTCTACTTTGGAGCCTACTACATTCGTTATTATTAACTGAAAGAATCTTTTATTTTCTTTCTACTTCTTCCTCTACTTTTACAAAACATTTCCAGGATCAAGGCATAGACTATAAGTTAAAAGGTTAGACCACAAGCCCAAAGACCTGGCTTGTCTTTGCTTTACCAGTGACTCAAGTCACCTCAGACAAATCATATAATTGCTTTGTGTTGCAAGCTGCTTAACTAAAAAATGGGGATTAATCATCTCTAATCGAGTGGCATAGTGAATACAGTGCCAGACTTGGAGTCATGAAGACCAGATTCAAATCCCTCATTTGATGCCACTAGTTACTTAATTACAAGCAAGTTGCTTAACCTGTCTGGGAACAACAGTTTCCTCAGATGTAAAGTGGAGACAATAAAATCATGTAGTAATCAACGCGGTTGTTCTAAGGCTCAACTGAGACACTCTATGCAAAGTGTTTTATAAACTTGAAAGCACTATATAAATTCCAGAGGACTTGGGTTCAATTATTGCCTCTGAGGTTTACTACCTGTGTAATTTTTGGTAAATTCCTTCATCTCCCTGGGGTTATTATTTTTTTATCTATAAATAAGGGATTTGGATGCGTTGGCCTCTAAAGTCCTGGTCAGCTATCGGTCTATCGTTCCATTAGGTTGCAACCAATGAATTCACAGAACTCAGAAATGTTCAAGAAGGAGATTCTTTGCCTCTTCTGTTACTCTACTAGCCTTTATCACTTCTTGCCTTCAGTTGGCATAGACTTCCATCACCTCTTAAAATATGCTGTTGTCTGCTTACGTGGTGGGAGGAGGTAGGCAAAAAACAAAATAGCATTAAAATGTGACTATTTTGTAAAAGAAAGGGAATCTGGTCTACTGAACAGAGAGCTAGCCTTATCGTCATGAATACCTGAATTCAAATCCTGTCTCTAACTATCCTGGCTTTGTGACCATGGGCAAATCACTTGAACTTTCTGCTCTGGGCAGCCCTCTTGAGACTGCTATAGGTGAGCTGCTAAAATGCATCAGTGGGAGCAGCTAGGTGGCACAGAGGATAGAGCACCGTCTCTGAAGTCAGGAGGACCTGAGTTCAAATCCAGCCTCAGACCAAACAGTTGACACTTACTAACTGTGTGACCTTGGGCAAGTCACTTAACCCCAATTGCCTAAAAAACAAAAAACAAAAAATAAAATGCATCAGTGGGTTTGCACACGAATAAAATTATAGGATCAAATAAAAAAAAATTATGCTAAGTACTGAATTTGTAAAGGTAGAGGAATAAATGAAGGTGATCTGCTGAATAAAGGAAAAATATGTTTAACACAATGTAATTTCTGGACTCTTTCTTTAATCTAGAAGGACACGTTACAAACAATAATGTTATTATTTATAATTAATGTATGACACTGTTTTACAAACAAATCATGATGCATATTGCTTTTTTTTTTCCTCTGCATCTCTGCTTGACTTGAATCCACAGAACACCATGCCCTACGCTAGGATAAATTGAGCCCCTGAAATCTCATCACCAGACTGATAGACTCAGAATTTGATACTCAGCATCTTCTCAACTCGCACTGTTTGTCCGTCCCTTCATATTGGAGGGCTAGAGGGTAGAGCCCTCCTTCCAGGTAAATCTATTTTCCATTTGCATCTCTGCTTGACTTTGATTCTGCAGAACACCATGTCCTCACTCTGATTGCTCCTTAGCAGCTGCCCTCTCCCTTTTCAGCTTCCTTCTGAGTGTCATCTTCCCCTACTAAACTGGAAACTCTTTGAGGGCAGGGGCTGTCTTTTTTTTTTTTCCCTCTTATTTGTATCTTGAAAGCTTAGCACAATGCCTGACACATGGTAGGCACTCACCAAATATTTGAATTGAATTGTGTACATTCTATATGTAAACACATATGTACATGATGGAGAATTTACTTAAATATACGGATAAAGAGGGCATGTAAAGGTATGGGTGAGTTGCTATCTGTGCCAGTGAAAGGAAGAACCTATATGGATAACATAACAGATTCATGAAATTTTGTTATCGTTCAGTTGTTTCTGTCGTGTCTGATTCTTCATGACCCCACTTGGGGATTTCTTGGCAAAGATACTAGAGTGGTTTGCCATTTCCTTCTCCAGTTCATTTTACAGATGAAGAAACTGAGGCAAACAAGGTTAAGTGACTTGCCCATGGTCACACAGCTAGTAAGTGTCTGAAGCCAGATTTGAACTCTGGAAGATGAGTCTTCCTGACTCCATACCCAGCACTTTATCCACTGTAAAACCTAAATGCCTTCATCAAATATCTTGTTATTTCTTTGTGGATTTTTGTGTTTTGCTTTGTTTTGTTTTGTTTATAAACACACACTGGCAAGAGTGCTCATGAGTATAAACCACATGCATTGTGGCTGAAAAACATAACAAAACAAAACCTTGAGATTTTTTCTATGCTCTACCATATTTCCCACAACTTGTTACCAATGTTAACTAAAGAGTTAAAGTCTTTCTTTTTCTGTTTACACTTACCCATTTATGCTTCCTGGATAAAGTAAGTGCTTCTAGTATTTACTGTAGGATGATGTCTAGTTGCAGAAGTATCAATAATGACATTCATGAAACTATGGAACCTGATGCAGTTCATATTTTCTTTTTGGAGAATTCAGTTGAGGCAGTTTAAAAAATCCATTTAAACAAATATTTATTAAGTATCTGCTATGTACAAGGTAGCAGAGATACAAAGATGAACAATGACACTGCCTTGGTTATCAAATAAGGAGCTAACAATCTAAGGGGTCTGATAAGATGTGTACATAAACATGTATAATACAAGGTACAACATGTTAAGGGCACAGTAGAGGTCTAAGCAAAATGTCATGGGAGATCTGGAGGGACAGATCGTTGTGGGGCTGGGAAGTGGGGAAAAGAAAGTGGAAAGAAATCAGGGCTTTATGGGTGTAGCATGTGACCAAGACCTTGAAGGAAGGGAAGCATTTCCACAGGTAGAGAAGTAGGAGGGGTTCATCCTGGGCATGCAGAACTACCTACATGAATACACAGAGGCAGTGTAGGGCAAGACAAGATAGGTGAGCATTTTGTCTATAGGTAAATGGAAGAGAATAGTGTGAAGCAGAGTTGGTTCTAGACTTTAGGAGATCCTAAATTCTAGACTAAGGAATTGATTATTAATCCTAGGGAGCAATTTGGTAGCTACTGACTTTTCTTTTCCTTTTTTTTTTTTTTTGAGCAAGGGCATGACCTACTCACACATCCATTTGAAGAAATGCCTAGGACAGCCATGCTCACTTCTTTCTTGATTCAGCTTCTGACTCTGGACTTTTACATCTCTGCCCCAGATGCCTACTTACTCTGGAGATGCCCATGGCCCGATAGCCCTTTTGACCAACTATTGTTTGGATTCAGTCAAAGGGCCACACTGGTGGACCTAGAGGGCCACATGTGGCCTCCAGGCTGCAGGTTCCCCACCTCTAGCCTAGGGCAATCATGCTTACTTATCTTATGATGCAGCTTGAGACTCTAGACCTTTATAGCTCCATCTGATTTGCCTATTTTTTGTGGGTACTTTCACTCCTTAACCCCACACTCAATTTTACCCTTTGCTTTTCAGGCCCCTTTTATGTGTTATTTTCAACCTTGATAACATAAATTTTTGGTGAGAAAGAACTATTTTTAAAAAAATTTATTAGTAGTATTTGTATTTGTAATCTTCTTGGTGCTTAGCAAAATGCCTGGCACATAGTGCTTAATGTATGTATCAGGAAGACTATGTTGACATCTAGGTGAAGAATGGATTAGGGAAGGGTGTGCTTATAGGAAGACTAGGTAGAAAATTGTTATAACTGCATGTGTAAAATGCAGAAGCTGAGGCTCATAGAGGTTAAGTGATTTTTCCAAGGTCACATGTGATAGCAGAGGTGAAATTTAAACCTGGACCCTCTGATTCCAAATCCATCGATATTTCATTTGTATCATGCTATTTCTGGACAGGAGGTAAGAGTCAACACTTTGACTAATGTGTTGGTCTAGTGAGCATAGAGGAGATGGTTATATGAGTAGAATTTAATCGAAAGGTTACACAAGTAGAATAAAGAAGAGGATTTGGCAATTGCATGGATATTAGGAGAGGGAAGATTTAAGGATGACTCCTAGGATTTAAAACTTGGTGACTTGGTATCATCAACAGACATTGGAAAGAAGAGAAGAGAGGAAGGTTTTGGGGAAAAGATGAGAAGTTCTGTTTGGGGCATTTTTAATTTGCCTGGTGAGGAATCTGTAGGTAACCAAGAAAACTAAAGGAACTATTTTGGCTGTAGTTCCTCTCTTTTGTCTCTGACCCTGTTTGTATTGCAGCCCTTGTCCTTGCTTGCCACCTTCCTTACTGCTGAAAAAGCAAATATCTGCAACAGTCCTATCTATTAGGGTAGGGTTATGAGAAACAGCTAAACCAAACAATTGCCTTTCCTCTTACACATCCCCAATCTTATCCTCAAATCCCCAAACAAGCCTCGTCCAATCCTGAGATTCCCTTTAACCAATTTACCTCCCGCTTAATTAAAACTTTGTCCTTTTGTCCCTGTGGGAAGTCTCTGCCTACGCAGGTGGTGCTCCCTTGCTGGTGAACTCAATAAACCCTTCTTGGTTTCTAAATTTATGGTTCTGTTTTGTTTTGGCACTGGCAATTGTGCCCACAAATCCAAGTAGAAATTTCTGGCCTGAAATTGGACATCCGGGGTTAGAGCTCAGAAAAGTGATTGGAATGGGCTGTATGGATTGGGAGGCATTTGCATGTGAGATTTAGCTGAACGTATGGATAGGAACATAATCACCAAGAAAGATAGGTAAAAAGAGAGGAAATGGAGGCCATGGTTTAGGTGGCACCCACTTTTCTTCTTGATTACACTAAAATGTGATTGTATTTAAGAGCAGAGATTTCAATTTTAATTATGTTGAACCTTCATTAAATTGTATTAACAAAAATAAAAGATTAAAAAATTGCTTTGAAATATCAGAAACTAGGGTTTTACTGTCTACAAGTTCTCGCCTTCCTGAATAACAAGGAGGTTCCTTTGGAATTCCCTCCTTATTAGTTTCAAGATTCACTTCAGTTATTGATATATATTTTGAGAATGCGATTTAAAATACCAAAATAATAACTGAATATTGTAGGACTGAAGATTCTTGGTTTATTTCTTTTTCAGCATTGGCTATTCCTGTAGGACTTGTTTGTTCAATATATTAACCCAGTCACATTTCCTCATACCATTTACTCATATGAGTACTGTGAGGTGACCCTGTTTTAGGCTTTGAATAGCATGTCTTTTGTTAGAGTAGTTAGACCAGTTACATGATGATGATGATAATTGACATTTATTTAGTTCTTTAAGGTTTATGAAGAGTTTTATATGTATGTGGTCTCAATCAAGTACCAACGACTATGGAGGCTTCCTTTGTTTCTTTCTCACAAACATTCTTCTTGAAATGCAAAACCTTAGAGACTTGGTGGCTTGACCTGCATTAATGGACTTGATTTCTGCCTCCCTGCTAACTCTAGGAAACCCCAGATCTTGCCTCCTGAATGAAGGAGTCACAGATAATTTTATTCTTCCAAAAGAATTATGCATTTTACCCATTTTATCTCTTTAGTGAGACTCCCTGGTTTGGGACTTACATAACAGCAAACCTAACTCAAATCACCTTTTATGTGCCTTCTTTTTGGAAGATATCAAGGTCTTTTAAAACTGTGTTCTTGTTCTCTGACCTTAATGACTATTTTATCACATGTTGCTTTTGATCAGGTAAGTTATCAGGGATCTTTCGCCCAACATTTTAATTTAAAACAGGGAGAGAAGCTGGCAAATATTTCTCTGATATCAAAGGAGGAAAAGCCTGTTCCATTTACCTTTAAGGTCCTTGGACAAAATAAACATTCTATTATTTATGGCTACCACTCTAACCTAGCTGTCAATCCCAACCTCAAATGTGACTTTGATACATGTGATATCCCTTTCACAAAATGAATTTATGAAACACAATTTTTCAGCTGATTCATTGTCCTGAGAAATAGCAGGACCTCAGCTTCCCTTCTTCTCCCCCTCCCTTTCACTACCTTTGTGAACTGTCACCGAACCCTAGTGAAGTGAAAAGAAGGGTCATTTCCAGCATCACCAGAAATGTCACAGCCACAGTGTTTTCTGACGAAGTCCTCTGGATGTCTGTTTCTTTATTTGTAAAATGCAATAGTTGACTTAGTTGATTTCTAAGGTCTTTTCTAGCTCTATAAATCATTAATAATTCCATATGCTAAAAAAGGTAAATATTTTTATGCCTGACTCCTGCATATTTTCAATGGCTTTATAGATATGAGTTTTGTTGCTTAAATCAACTAAACACACAGTCTACTTTTCCTTAAATAGTATTCTTGGTTAGTATGGATAGGCAACATAGCATAGTGGATAGAGTTAGTAAACTTGATTTCAAATCCTGCCTCTGACCTATAGAAGCTGTGTAATCATCAATAATTTACTTAACCTTTCAGCGTCCCAGGAAGCTTTTTAAGGTATGCAAGTTATAGATGAGCTGATTTGTATCAGTAAAAGAAGTTTCTACAGGGGGAACTCCCTATACTAATAAAGTCTCCTACACAGGTCCAGGACAATATCTGCAGCAGCAACAGCAGGAACGAGGAAAACAACAACACAGTATAGCCATGAGTCACCCAAATTATCTTTCTCAGTCTTCATCCTTGAGATCTCTGTGTTGCATTTAGCATTGTTAACCCTTTCTTCCCCTTGATAATTGTCCCATCCTCTGTTTCCTGACAGTGTGGGGTTCCCCATTATTAAATATTTGCAGTAGAGACGGGATGATCATTTGTCAAAGATGTTGTAGAAGGGATTCCTGTTTCGGTACAAGTTAGGCTCATTAACGTTTGATGTCCCTTGAGATTCTAATATTTTCTGATGATGGATTTTGTGACACTATCCACTAATTCCTGTGGTTCTAAGTTGGAAGAGATCTTTTTCTCCTATGAGTTTGAGAACACTTTGCCTGCATCTCTAATGAACTTTTGTGACCTTAATTGTGTGCCCTTCTTGCTTCTCCTCTGACAAATACTCGTTATGTGACTCTGGGCAGATCACTTATCCTCTCAGTAAGACAGTTAAATTGTGGAGAAGCAACTAACCTGCACTGCAAGAGGGAGTTTCCTAATCAGTAGTGTCCTATGCCAGGTAAATTACAGGTCCAGTTCCTCTTTTAATCCTTATCCCCCTTTCTTGATTATAAAGGCCTTCAGAATAGGGCCTACATTGTATTCTTTTTTGGTATGTTTTCCTCAATATCCAACATATTACCTTGAATAGAGCAGTAGTTCAATTAACAAATGAATATGTTTATAGGAGAATGGTGTTGCCATTAAGAATAGAAATAGTGAAAGCAGGAAGAAGAGTTCCTTTATGAGAGCAGAGGAGATGATAAATTGTTGAGCTTTCAGAGCCTCTGACAAATCAAGGTGGAAATATATTAGAGGTAGCTGGAAATGTGGGGCTGGAGCTTGGGAAAGACATCAAAAGGGAAGATCAGATAGAAAGCAACTGATGGAAAAGACTGAATGATAAGGAGATGGAGACTGGATTGTTGATTAAAGAAGCAGAAGGATTTATTGATCCTTTAATTTTATTTCCGGCATAAGAAGATGACTTTTTTTTTAAAGGCAGAAGTGAAGAAACAAGAGAAAAGATTGAAGATTCTAAAGACAATGACAATAAATGATGGATCAATGTTTTAAGGAATGGGATCACAGGAAGGATTGGTCTCAGAAAGGATAAAATCTTTGAGGGTAGAACAGGATTGGCGAAGATACTCAAAAATCTTAAGTAGAGAAAGCAAAATAGAAAGATCTCATTCATAATGAATTTTCTCAGTAGAGGAGGAAATGAGGCCATCTGCTGTATGTGAGGGAATCAAGGGTTCTGAGGAAAATGGAAAAGGTTGGGAACAATTGATTATGGGAAATGAAAAGTGAGACAAACAGAACCTGAAGAAAAGGCTATGTAGTTGGGGGAAAAGGATACAGTTTTGTGGCTACACATTATTCTTTATCTAATAAGAAAAATATGCATCTCATCGTTTGGGAATAAGGACTGAGTCAGGAATTTGTGTACCCTACTTTCTTTGTCTCATCTTTTCCTGATAACAACTTTTAAGTGAAAATAACGCACATTACACATCTAAACACAGTCAATGGCTCAAATATAACTTATTACATGTTCTAACGAGGAGTTATAAATATTTTCATTTGATTGTACCCTTACGGAACACCATGTACAGCAGGATGGGATGAGATTGAAATCACAGCTACAAAAAGGAGAAAGCAGATGACAGCATTCTATGACATGTGGCAGCTTTGGGGTATTGGCATTCTGGTTTATCTTTTGTGAGTTTTTTGAACAGGCAAGGTCCAGGTCTGGTAGTAGGAAACAGCCCCCAAATCAGTTTTTTTCATGTAATTTTCACCCCATGTATTCTCCATGTGTCTCCACAATGCTGTAATCCTATTTGCCAAATGCTGCAAAATATGTTTATTGATTTCACAGTTGGAAAAAGAATTGTCAGATCATCGAACTCTTTCTGCCTGAATTATAGGCTATCTTTACATTTGTTTATTATAATGTGAAGTACCTTGTGTTCTGTACAACCAAATGCTTTCAATCATCCTTCCACCACTCCAAATGATACCCTACAAAAATTTTTCATATGGGCCCAGACTAACTTGGCCATGATTAGTTAAAGAAACATAAGGGAATGGGACAGGTAATCCATTCAAAACATAGCTGCACTCCCACAAACTGTGATGTACCATCGTCACAGAGGATTGTCTCCTGGGAGCACCTAATGGGTCATCAGATCCACTGTACTATGTGATTCAATATGACCCAGAATTCCTTGGCTTTCCTTCTGGTTACTCAACTTGGCGTTATCTTCTCCACAACAGATGGCTATCTCTGTTCTTCCCTATGTAAAGTGGGTCATCAGCTACCTTCCAGAAAGTAGGGGATTCCTCCAATTCACATGGGTTCTCTGGTCTCTTTCAGCTCTTGCTCCTTGGAATTCTCCCAACTGGCATGGGTTAGTCCCTCTGTATGGCTATTACCTTGAAACTCTTGACTGTCTTTGGCCTAGCCCCAGACATGGGAGTCCTTCCATTTCTGGGCTTCCTCAGACTTCTGGTAACTGCCCCCCCCCCTCGCTCCAGCCTAAGCTTTCACCTGGATAGAGTAGCACATAAAAGGGGTCACAAAAGGTCAGATGATATCTGAGGATATCTCAGAAGATCTCACCTAGACCATCCCATATCTGATAGAAATTCTCTCTGCCATATTGTGAATAACTGGTCATTCAGATTTTGCTTATACACCTCCAATGAGGGGGAAACTACTCTCCCTCAGAGCATCCAATTCTACTTTCAGATGACTCTAATTCAGAGCCTGCTTACTGTGGACTGACTCCATCATAAAGAAAAAGAATGTTTCCCTTGCTAGGTTCTTGCATTGTAATACAAGACTGGGGAAAACTGATCAAACGTACATGCTTTAGCTACTGGGCTTAAGTAACATGAAAAAAATAGGTGTATTTAAAAATCATGTCTATCTAAGGAGAAAACTGCTTGCCTCATATGGAAGTGAATGAATCATGCCAGCAGCAGGCAGTATTTGTCTCCATGAATTTAGGTAAACTGAGGCCTGATTACAGGAAAAGAAACGTGAACATAGGAATCTGCACAGCTCTGTAAAGCACAACATAAAATTATCTTAGAACACTGCAGTATAAGAGAAGTCATGGTGAACTGAGAGAAAGGACCTATATTATAGACCTGATTTGGCTACCAAAAATTATAGCTGTGGGCTTTGTGGTTTGATGAAAAAAAGTACTGAATTTATTAATGAAGACAGCCAAGTTAAAAACTTGGCACTGACTCATCCTAGCTGTGTGAACATGAGACGGCAGTCATTCAACCTCTCTGAGCCTCAGTTTCTCCATATGTAAAATGGGGACAATAATTACTTGTACTAACTACCTCACTAGTATCATTGTACTTGGTAAAACATGACTTGCCATATAAATATTATTTATTATTATTCTCTAATTCTCTTTCCCAGATCCAAGGACATCCATAGAATACTACGTTCAGTGTTGTCTATTCCAATATTGTCATGTGTGGCAAAGACTCCTTCTGTTTCTGTGTATAACAATATAGGATGGGTTTGTTAGGATAAAAATATTTTTCTGAGGAAGGTGATTTACCAATTCACACTAAATGGTCAATTCTATACTTAATCTAGGCAGTGTTTTAGCAAAACCACTCCCTAGTTAAAAAGACCCCAGTGACTCTCCAAAGAGTATAGGTTAAACTCCAAATTACTTTGCTTGGCATTTAATGCTCTCTAGACCCTTGTCCCAAATGACTTGCCTCCCATTACTGATCCAAATGAATCTCTATTCTAGCCAAATGCATGTATTTACTATTCTCCCCAACACATCTGATTTCTTATCTCTGAACCAGTATACACGCTGTGCCTTCCATCCCAATCATGCAGATCTGTATCTTCTCCATCTTTTAAGGTCAAGCTCAGATCTATATTTTCTATGATGCCTTCCATGACTGTTTTGGTTTCCAGCAATTGAAAAGATCGCTCCTTGAAAATACATTCTAGAACATTCAGCTCTACCTTGCTTGTAGCTCTTATCCTCTACTAGCTCATACTGCAGTCATATAATGATTTTATTTCTTCAGCTATGTTGTAAATTCTTAAAAGCCTGAGGACATAGTTTACACTTTTCTTGTAAACTCTGACAGGCCTAACATAGTGCCTTTCAAATAATACCTATTCAATAATTATTTGTTGAATGAATAAATAACTTTTTGGCATCCAAAAAAGGAATTCCATCTTAGGCTTCATTAGGTGAGGCCCAGGATCCTGGAAGAAAGAAGTGCTGGTAATAATCTATTCCGACCTGGTCAAACCACATTTAGTTGTAGGCATCATAGTTGAAGTAAATTGAGAGTATCCAGATGAAGGTGACCAGAATGGTGATAGGATCTTAGATCTAGAGATAGAAGGATCCTGAGAGGACATTCAATGCAACCTTGTCATTTTACATATGAGGAAACTGAGTCCCACAGATGTTAAATGACTTTCATAAGGTCACACAAGTGGTAAACATCAGAAGTAGCATTTGAGCACAGGTCCTCTGACTCCAGAGCTAGTGTTGTTTCTACAACTAGGTGGCACAGTAGGTTGAGTGTTGGACTTGGAGCCAGGAAGACCAAAGTTCAAATTAAGCCTCAGATACTTACTGGCTATATGTCCCTGGTAAACCAAAACCTTTGTCTGCCTCAGTTTTCTTGATTATAAAGTGAGGATAATAATAGAATGTACCAGACGGGGTCATTGTGAAGATAAAACGAGATAATATTTGGAAAGCACTTCAAGCACTATGTAAATACTATATAATACCTATTATAACACTGTCTCCCTGAGGAATGGTCTTTAATTCATGTTATATGAGGATTAGTTGAAAGGATTGGGCATGTTTAGTTTGGGGAAGAGAAGGCTCATTATAGCTTTCTTCAAGTATTTAAGATTTAAGTATTTCAGATACTTGAATGTAGCTAACATGTGAAAGTCTGTCACATGGAAGAGGGATTAAGCTTATGCTTTAGGCCATGGCATCCCCAAGAGCAATGAGTGGAAGCTGTGAAGGGGAAAACTTAGGCTGATGTCAGAAAAATCTTCCTACAAATTAGAGTGATCCAAAGGTGGAAATATCTGTGTGGGGAGAAGTAGTGAGCTCCCTTTCATTTGAGGGCTTCAAGCAAGGGTAAATGGTGATTTGTCAGAAAGGTTATCACAGAGATGCCTTTTCAGGTGTGGCTTGGTCTAGATGATGACTCAGGTCTTAACTAACTCAAAAATTTTGTGATTTTGTGACTTGAATGAAATATCTGTTCATTCTAGAGGTAGATGGTCCATGGAGAAAAAATCTTGCATTTGGAGTCAGAATGCCTGGGTCAAATCTCAGCTCAGCACCTTGCTACCTGTAATATCCCTAGGTCTTAGTTTCCATGCCTCTGAAATAAGAGGGTTGGACTAGATGATCAGAATCTGATTCTAAAATCCCAACCTATCACCTTCCCATGAATGAAGAGAGGATAATATTTTGCCCACTTTCATTATGTTGTTTTTTTCTCTGCCAAATAGGAAAGGAACCCTAACAAAGAGATAATGGGGAGGAAACTAGCCTAAAGAGGCCTATTGGTCTCTCCAAAAGAGACATACACTATAGATGGTATAGCATGTGAATATGCTGGGCCTTCCCTCTGTGATTCTCCAACTTTTATAAAAAGACTGGAGCATGCCATCCTCACATTATCATTCTGTTTTTGGCATCTGAATCAAAATGGACAGAGGCAAGTTTCTGGCTAAAATAAATAATTTAGAATATTGATTCTACTGACCAAACTGAGTGAGATTGCATTCAAACTAATAAGACAGCCCTTTGCATGTTTCCCTTTATAGAATCTTTGAACTAAAGAAACAATCCCCTGGTAACCAGTCTTCTGATGATGAGTCTCAATCTAAAGTCTATATTTGGGCCCCAACCTGAAAATTTTCTAGGGCAAAATGACCTTCCTAATATTGTGCTATGTTGACATAGCCTTCAAAAGTCCCAAACCACCTTGTTGCCTTCATGAGTGGGACTTGAATGTGGCATGCAGTAGAAAGAATGTTAAGTTTAGAAGGAGGAGACTTGGGCTCCAATTCTGCTTCTATTACTTACTACCTGTGTGATCGTGGCCAGGTCACTTCACCTCAAAAGACCTCAGTATTTTCATCCAAAAAATGAGGATGCCGGACTAGGTGACTAGAAAATGATCAGGTTGGATTTATTGGCCTCAAAGGTCCCTTTTAGCTCTAAATTTAGGAGTCCATGAAAATATATGTATGTATAAATATGCTTTAGTATATTTGAAAAAAATAGATTTTCTTAAAAAAAAGAAAAGTAAATGTCACATTATCTACCCTTCTTAGATTTTTTTAATGTCTATATAGCTCATTTATTTTATATAAAATTATTTAACAATGATAACAATACCTACTATCTATGTGGTGCTTACTATGTGCCAGGCACTGTGCTAAGCACTTTACAATTATTATCTCAATTGATCCTCACATAGATCCTGGGATATAGATGCCATTATTATCCCCATTTTACAGATGAGGAGACAGAGGCAAACAGAGATTAAGTGATTTGCCCAAAGTAACATGGGTAGGAAGTATCTGAGGGTAAATATGAACTCGAGTCTCCCTGACTCCACCACTCTGTCTTATTGAATATAAAAAGATATATATTGCTATATCACATTTTTTATAAAGAAATGATATATATTATACATATACATTTATAAATGGATTTTAAAGATGTACATACACTGTCATAACTACTTAAGTATTTATAAACATTTCTTCTGGAGACAAAGATATTTAAAACTACAAAACATGAAATTTATAAGACGACTTGAGAATTAACCAATATCTGCTTTTGAGCAAATGGCAGAAAGGGTTGGGAAAATATTCCATTTTCTTATCTGCATTATAAATCACTTTTTGCTTCAGAGTTGCCATTTGGGCCTTCAGGTGATTAATAAATTATAGGCTTGAAAAAGTGTCGATGTAATATATTGGCAATGCTTAGAGGTTGTCAAAGGATGCATATGCCTTTTAATATGCATTTTGGAACTTCGTAAATATTTTATCTTAAAATTCAGCACTAAATAATGTACATGTTAATAACTCCAGGTATCTTAATTAATTGAATCAACTGGAATGGCATCTTACATTGCTCAATCATTTGAGGGAAATACACATATTAAACTTAATGGCAAAACTTATATAAAACAAAAAGGGGTAAGAGTGGAAAATTATTCTTTACAAACTCTTCTAAAGGGCTTAGGTCTTCCCTCTCTCATCTGCTCATACCTTACGTGAAGGTAATGAAGATAATACAAAGAAAGGAACACTAGAAATTATATGAAGGGAATGTGATATACATACAAGATAGTTGGAATTCTTTTTTTTTTTTTGGTTTGTTTTGATGTTTTTTTAAAAACATATTACAGGGAGGCTACCATATGTAAGAGAGTTTATCAAAGTCAGAAACAGAATCAGAGATAAAACAATAGGGAGCTCTAATTGGTTATATTTCTTGAGATTAATCAAGGAGATAATTACTATGACCTGAAATCTCTTTAATCACCTCAGGGTTACATAAAAGCTCAAGTCTTTGTAAGTAAGTTAAAGCTAAAAGTATTCTTCAATGACATGTGCATTAATCCATTTGGCTCTCCACTGAATTCCTAGTTCTTGCTTTTTAAAGCAGCTCATCGATTTTAGTGCTCTTTTAAAGTCAGGGCCTAGCTTGACTAGGAGAGGGTATAATTTTTCTTTGCGTGCATGAACATTAGTTCTTTTGGGGTTTGCCCCAAATGATGTAATAAGTTGTAATAGATATCGGCACCCATGGATCTCCTTGTGCCATATTGAAGGTATCATTGTCTCTGCGAATGTTTTGATTTTGAGGGATAATAAAATAATTCAGTCCTTCAAATCCATAGCATGTTACGTTATATTCCTGTCAGAGACAAGCAGTGTATTAGACACAGTGGCATACTCATTTTCTGTTTACGTGTATTGTACCTCTAAAACAAGACCTTTTTTTTTTTTTGGTAAAATCTAATATAAAACTCTACTGAGAAAACACACAAAATGTACTCTTGAGCTCTAATTAGTTACATTCTATCTTAAAGGCTAAATTCTGAGTTGAGAATGTAGATTTGATCATTCATAGTTTTGCTGCAAATGCCATAAGGCCACAAATAGATAATATTTCCTGCAGGATAAAATAAAAATTCTTCTTTTTGGCATTTAAGGCCCTTCACAACCCAGCCCCCAATCTACCATTCTAGGCTAATTATAAATTTTTCCTTTCCATTAACTCTGAGATCTGGCCAAACTGGCCTTGCTGCTCTTGACATATGATACCCCATCTCCCATCTCTGTACCTTTGAACTGGCTGTTCCCCCTCTATGCCCCTTCTTTCCCTTAACACTTCCACTTTAGAGAATCCTTTGTTCGCTCAAGACACCAACTTCTCCATGAAGTTTTTCCTGATTCCCCTAGCTTCTTGTACCCTACCTCAAAGTATCATATATATACACATACATATATAAATATATTATTAGATGGGAGGAAGAATGGCTTAATTGATAGAGAGCTAGTCTTAAAGCCAGGAAGACCTCGTAAGTCCCTTTTCAGGCCCTTTCTGTCCAACCTCTGACATGTACTAACTGCGTTGTCCCGGGAAAGTTAATTTACGTCTCAGTAATCTAGGTGACTTTCTAAGATTATAAATTACAGAGAAGAGGTCAAACCGTTTTGGTAGGGGTTGTTTCCTCACCTAGGAATTCCTTATACTAATGAAATAATAGTTCTCTTCCTTATTCTTATATTCTCTCTATAGTTTTATGAGAACATATTATCTCCACTGATGAAATGTTAGATTCTTGAGGAGAGGGACTATTTTATTATTGTCTTTGTATTTTCTCAGTGCTAGTAGAGTATATGACATATAATGGGTGTTTAATGAATGCTTGTTGATTGACTGGGTGATTGAAAACATATTAGTTCCTTTCTGAGAAGGCAAAAGGAAATACTCAATTCTTTTAGAACTTGGATATCAGGTGGTTTGGCCTAGCAGGTTATGCAAGGACAAATGAAGGGAAGTGCCTAGAAGTCAGGCTTCTAGGTACAGAGCTGTCATTAGCTGTGTGGCCTTATGTAAGGTCACTTCACCTCCATGGGCCTCAAGTTTCATCAAAATGTCGGACTCTGGACTTGATGTTCTCTAAAATTCCTTCTAGATCTCAGCACCTGTTTCTATAATTTACAAAGTCTATCATCTCACTATCAGTTTCATAGTCTCAGTGAGAATGAACTTCAAATGGTCTGCTTCCAGAAAAAACTTTAAGTTATTAATAGTAAAATATATGAATAATAAAGTTAAGGTAAATTTACTTGAATAGGTTGCTTAACCTATGGAACTGGAAATGGTTCCTATTCCTTATCTTTGAAAATTGACCCTTAGTAGATGACAAATCTGCTTCCAAATACTTCTTAACTCAGATCTTTGGGATCTATGGACATTTTGAAAAGATAAGAACATGATGACATGCTATGCTACTAACTTAAATATAAGCCCTTTATCAATTGGGTATAAAGTACTTTTCAAACTCTAAAGTGCAACATAAATGCCAGTTTATTATTCTGAAATAATACATAAAGAACAAATTCAAAGGTTTTAAGATTGAGAAAGATTTATATTTTCAATTAGGGAAAGGATGGAAATGGTTGGAGAAGTGGAATTAGGGTTTAACAGAGCAACTAGAAAAACATCCGGGGAAGGAGATTACAGAAGAGTTGTTTGGAGCATTTGTGTCTCATAAAAAAATGATGGAAAAACCATCAGAATAGGTGAAAATTTTGAGGTCTCTGATGAGAAGATAGTGTGTGAGAAAAGGACAGGCTGATAATGACTAGAGTACACAGGTGGGGCCCCTCCTCCATCTCCAAAGTCAATAGCGTTTGGGCTCTAGCTTTTGGTAGATAGATATGAAGAAATAGCCCTGGCCAAGTATCCCCTATATATTCTTGGACTACAGGTAGGTGAGTGCCTATTTTACCAGGAGTCCTACTTTTCCCCATTTTATACAAGTCCAGATTGGTAAATCAACCTCAGTTACTTAGCCATTCATTCATCAAGGTTCTACTGACTCAACACTTTCACCAAGTATTTTGTTGACTTCCTACAAAATTTTACTCGCACAATTTTAGAAAGTGAGGGAAGGAAATTCCTTTCTTTCACATGGCAGCTAGATAAAACAGTGGATAGAGTGTTAGACTTGGTTTTGGGAAGACCTGAGTTCTAATCCTATCAGATAGTAGCTGTGTGAAGCTGGGCAAGTCATTTAAACACTCTTAACCTTAGTTTCCTCTTCTATAAAATGGGAATAATATCATCTACCTCACATGATTACTGTGAGGAGCAAGTGAGATGATATTTGTAAAGTGCTTTGCAATCCTCAAAGCTCTAAAGAAGTGCTACCTATTACTATTATTATCATTATTATTATATGAGTATCTTCAAAAAACATTTATTAAATTGATTTAACCCTTTTCCAGGGGTATGTTAGTAAATGTTTTTCTTGTCATATATCACTCTATGGAGATATATGACACTTTTAAGTTTAGTCTGCTCCATTAACATTTTCTGTCACTTTAAGTCAAAACAATCAGCCAAACAATAAATCAAGCCCTAATTTGTAGTGTTTGCTGATTTCCAATGTGTAAATGTTTATACAGTAAATTCTTTTACATAGAAACTTAACAATTTGGAGAGCTGATATGAGATAGCTCCAAAATCTCCCCCTCCCAGTCCATACATCTTACAAAATTTGGTCGTCCTCTACTTGCTCTCTTCTCTTTTGAATCTTAGAATCTAAACAAGAGGAAGATGGTAAAGGTGTCTTCCCAACAAATAGGAACACACTTCATAAATTCACTGAAAAAGGAAATGTACTTATAATCACTTTTTACACAAGGGCAACAGAAGTTAATCCTCAATACTGACTGAAAGTGTTTTTAGTTTTAAAAATATTATAATAGCTAATAATAATAATAATAATAATAATAGCTAACATTTATATAGCATCTACTAAGTGATAGGCACTGTGCCTTAGTACTTTACAATTTTTGTCTCATTTGATTCTCCCAACATTCCTGGGAGGGAGGTGCTATTATTGCCCCCATTTTAAAGATAAAGAAACTGAAACAAATAGAGATTTAGTGATTGTTTTTTCCCCCAGGGTCACACAGCTAAGTGTCTGAGGTCAGATTTGAACTCAGATCTTCCTGGCTGTAGGCCTGGTGCCCTATCCAACAACAAAAAAATCCCATACCAAATCCATTTACATGTGGATAGTTAATAGCCTGGCTTATGGCTATGGAGATGTTAGCTAAGAACTGTTAGTGCTATTTCTAGTCCTAACTATGTCATCCTGACTCATGATTTTTAGAAGGAAACCTTATCACACTTACTTTTATCTTTTCCTTTCTTTTCTTTTAAAGATTATCCTTTATAAAATTCAAAGGCCATTCTATAGTAAAAGGGAAACAAAAATATGAAAGCAGAGCCTGACAATTGCCCATGAGATGAAAGACCTGAAGGCAGTGACCCTAGGTAGGTACACAATAACCCAAGCTCAATGCCAAGGAATCAGATATTCCTAGAGGCAAAATAAATTCTTACAACTGCTTTGGTGGCATAGCATTATCCAGCAATATGCTTGCTCTTCCACTCCAATATGTGGGGGGAAAAAAACCCAACAAAAAAAAAAAAAAAACCAAAACAGCCTTCTTGCAGTAAAAGAGAATCTCATGATCTGTTATTAATTACATATGTTGACTATATGAACAAAGAAGGGGATTGTGGGAATTATGGGAGTCAAACTGACTTCATCTTGTAAAACTGACTCCATTTTGAGACCTAAGTTTCATTTCCCTGTAAATTCCTCATGCTTGCTAATCATAGGAATTGAGTGACATCCTCTTTTACATCCAGAAAAATCCACCTGCTCACTCTCCCCACTCCCAAATCTCAAAATTCACTTACTTCCCTCTCAACTTGGAAAGTCCCTAATCTGTCCTCTAATTAGAAATCAGATTACCTACTCTTGTATCCTGGTTTATATTCTGTTAATTGTTTTCTTTTAATGCATAAAAATCTGTCTCTCCCTGTATTTAGATCCAGTGCAAGCTGAGGAGGCCTGGTCCCGATTTGTTATGCAATTGGCTTGCATTGCTTTATAAATTGATATGCTTAGAAGATCAAATCTTTGTTTCCTCATTTATTTTAGATTTCACCAATCAAGTAGGGGAGATGAACTGAGGGAATAAAATCCTCCCTGAATTACACAGGCAATATTCAGGGAAATCTGCATACACATTTGTCATTATTATTATTATTATTTTGTAGAAAGGGAAGAGGTTAAGAATAAAGAGTTCATCTATTGAAACTGTATATATTATCTGTTTATATTATGGCTCTTGAGCCTATTCCCTGACATCTTCTCCAGGTCTCCTACATCTCTGATCTCTGATCCTCCCTGGCTCCTTTCCATCTTCCTACAAACACGATGAGGGACCTTAAGAAAGACTTCTACCATATTCAGCTACCATCTCATCTCTCTCTTCTTTGCTAAACTTGAAAAAGTTTTGTTATGTCCAGTAGCTCCATTTCCTACTACTCACTCTCTCATCTTTCCACAATTTGCATCTATTTTTTCTCCTGATTTCAGTTCTAAGCTTCAGACCTGTATCTCCAGCTGAATTCAAAATCTCTCCATATGAATATCCCATTAGCTCCTCAGATTCAACATCTCTCAATCAAAGATCATTATCATGTTTCATAAACATGTTCTTCCTTTTAACATCACTATTTATGTCAATAGTGTAACCATTCATGAATTCTCCAATGGTTTAAGTGTTGACATTATCTTTGACATTTTCCTCTCCTTGACTTCTTATTCCTAATTAGTTACCAATTCATTTCAATTCTACGTCCTCAGTGTTTCTTGTAGAAAACAGCAAGTACAAGAATTAAAGGGCCTAGGTTCAAGTCTCACCACTGACACTACACATGTGACTTTTGTCACTTAGCCCATTTGGACCTCAATATTTTCATCTGTAAAATGAGGTATTTGGACTAGATGGTCTCTATGGTCCCTTCCAGTTTTAAATCTATGAACTTATGATCTCTTTCTTTCTCTCTATTCTAGTTATCACCCATTTAATATCGCTCCATATTTCCATTTACTTCTACCATTAAGATTATTTCCCAAAAAGTGCTCCCACCTCTAATACACTCTCTCAATACATTCATCACCGAAATAAAAGAATCATCTTTTTTATCCTTAGTTATAATTGTGTCACTTCTGCTTAAAACAAACAAACAAAAATCCAAACCAAAACAAGAGAATAAGTGGTTTCTTATTGCTTCCTTGGTACTATTCACTTTCCTCTGCCCAGCATTTAAGGCTCTCTATAATACTGTACCACTTTTCCTATCCAGCTTTATCTCATGTTATTCCCCTATGCCCAACTGGTCTACTTTCTCCTCCCCATCTTTCCTGACTCTTCCGCCCCTATGAGTTGCTCACAATATTTCTTATGCCTGGAATAACCTTCCTTCCTCTTAGCTACTGAATACTAGGTGTAATAGAAAAAGTCAGAGAACCTGAGTTCAAATCTTACCTCTGATGCATGAGGGCTTTAGACTAGATAGCTTTTAAAAGCCCTTTCATATCTTTGTCTATAATTCTATTATCTTTTAAGGTCCATCTCAAATGTTATTTCTTCCATGAATTATATTTTTACATACTTCTCCATCCTTTCCCCTTTGGAATTCATACAGTGTTTTAATTTACAAACCACTTATACACTTTTTATGTAATATTGCGCTATGTGGGTTTGTTTCTTTTCTCCCAATTTGGTTGTAAGTTCCATGAAGTCAGTGGTCTTTTAAAGTTCATATTGCTCAACAGTGTGTAATATAGTTTTTTGCACATACTATGTACTTAATCCATATTTGTTGAATGAATGGTTAAGATTTACTTTTTTCCTGTGGCCTTGACAACTCAATTCAAATAACCTTTGAATCAAAGTCTTCAAAATAACCCCCACTTGACTGCTTCAAATAAATTTGAGCTGACTGGTGAAAGGTAGCAAATGAATAGGATGGCCTTTTATGTATAATGGAAACTAACATTAAATAGATTAAAAATGGGAAGATGTGGAGCATTTGGAAAAGAAACAAAATTGTGGAGATTTAACATTTCCCTACAAAGTTATCAAAGTAACAGGTGAAGTTGGCAAAAAAGAAACCATTACAGTGAGAAGATTTAAGATATTTGAGAGGAGTGGATAGTGATGGGGGTGTGTGTGTGAGAAATCTAGGGAGATTTTCTTTAATCGATGAGAAGAGGAAATGACAAAGGGGATTCTGTAGTTATCACGTTTTGTAATGACAAATATTTACCTACCTTTTTCAGAGTCTGCATCTTTTTGAGTTACCCCTAGCATTGACCAACCTCAGAGTCTAGGCAATTAAGACTACACCTATGTTACTGAGCAATAATTCTAGTTGTCAAGCTGGTGTTTTTGGGTCAGCCTTTCAAAAGTCCTCAGCAAACCATGCTTAAGTGTAGATATGGCAGTCACTCTGGGTTCAAAGGTCCTGAGGTGATGCAGGCATTCCATGTTACTAAACAGTAGTAATGATCATGATGATGATGATAATTATAATAATAAGATTTGCAAAGCATCTTAGAAATATCATCTCATTTTATCCTCACAACAATCCTAGTAGGTAGTTGCTCTCATGGTCTCCATTCTACAAATAAGAAAACTGAGGCCAATAGAGGAGAAGTTATATAGCTAGTTAAGTGTTTGACACAGGATTCAAATTCAGGTCTTCCTGACTTCAAATCCCAAACTGTATCTACTTCATTGTTTATAACTCCTATTCATTTTGTGCTACCAAAACAATGTAAGGATTTGAAATAACCTTAAAATGCCAATGTCTGTAGGTATCAACAGGAACTATTGATGGTGAGGACATTTCTACTCCTTCCAACCTCAATCTCTATAGCTTGCCTTCTTTAGCAAGGCAAACTTCTAGGTCACCATTAATGCAAATAATGAATCCCCTTAGAGTGGTTGCACTATTCAAAGTTATAATTATGTAAAAGATGGTCATTGGTTCCAGTCCAATAGAAATATGTAATAATAATGGTACTCCTTCAGGGGATTCATTATTTGTACTACTAGAGATCTAGCTATATTGTTATTGATCCCTTGTTGTGTGGTAGAGTTGGGAGAGGGAAGGGATATAACATTAATCTGATTTATGTCAAATGCTAAAATGTCCTTTTTCTTCAGATATTCACGATGTCGAAAGACTTAGTGCAATGCATTTCTCAAAACTTCACTACTATATCTGATGAGAAGAAGAAAAGCGATTAACTGTGGCTTGCTGCATTGCATGCTAAAATGCAATTTTCAAATTCAAACCTGTCATATATACATTTTAGTAAGAAAATAATTTATAATCTGATTCATCTCCTCTCTCAACTTCCCCTACCCCCCCACCCATTTTCTAAGTTAAGATACATTTGAATATAAATGCACACAGTATTGGATCAACAGGAAGGTAAAGCATTTCTGTTGAATATTTAGTAAAGAATGCATTTTAAGAACACTATAAATCATGCTTGTCAGAAGCTTCAAAGGAATCATTCTCTACAGTTACCTTGTCTATTATTTAGAAAGTGAGACATGGAATAATATAATTCAGTCGGGCTGTGTGTAACTGATTTGCATATGGCTGGCTCTTTTTAATCTGTTTTCACAAGATGAATATAATTAGCAATTTTCAATTTAACTTCAGAACTACTGAATTGTGCTTTGATTGCCCTTGTAAGTGGCATCACCCATCCACACCAGAGACATGTGGATTCCTAAACAGAGAGATTTTGTGAACTACTGAAATAAATGAGTTAAAAGGTGATGAATTATTCTATTTCCTGTAAGATGCATCTCCCATGAAGTTCTTGGCATTACAGCTTAGTTCTCCATTTCCTAAAAAAAATTTTTTTTCAACAGAACCTGGCTGAAATATACTAACAGCTTGGCTAGAACCCAGTGGGGCTTGTTCATTGCTACTAATCAAATGCCTATGCCATCCAGCTCTTCAGTGGCTCTACATGGATTTTTTTTCTATGCATTTCCCCAATTTGGGATCCCCATCTTACCTTAATTCATAATCTCTCTCACAGGGCAAGAATCCTTCATATCAATGAATAATCTTTGACCCACATTCCCACAAGGATGTCTATAGGCCAGGGATATTTGACTTAGAATGAAAGATAATGTAGAAGCATTCCACTTAATTTGTCAGCTTTGAAGCAAAATGTATAATTTATGAGACAATATGTTATTTAATGAATCACAACTTCAAAAAAAATATATGGAGTTCAATGTATGGCTCTAGGATGTTAGAAGTCCTGTCACATAAAGGTCTGAAATAATAATAGCTACCATAATACCCCTGCTAAACACTTAAACTTGTCCATGAAGTACAAATGATGGGGTATGGGCCCAAGCCAAGATCTTTGCTCCTTTCTCCAAAAAGAATTTGACTCCCATTTGTCTATGGGCCCCAGAAAACCCTTACACTTCATTCAACTGACCTTCCTTATCTCTTATTTTGATCTTTCCCTATCTCCTAAAAACCCTGTCCTTGAAATCCTAAGGAAGAAGCCTAGTCTTTGATCCCCTTGGATCTTATCAACCTCTTCCTTCCAGTTCTTTGTTACCCTGATAAAAGTCTGGTCTTTCATTGTCTATTCCTTGGGTGACCCTATCCAGACACTCCCATTCTCCCTAAACTCCTCCCCCTGTTACCCAGATCCTTTTCCCAGCCCCTCCTCTGGTCACCCAAAATTACTTGAGTGTATATAAGATCTACCCTGGACCCCATTTAAACACTGAGACTTTCTCACGCCTGCTCGTCCTTACGGGCATTACCTGGCCTATCTGGTTTATATCTAATAAACTTTTTCTCTGGCTGAAAGAAGATTTGAGTTGAATTCATTCAGGCAGGACCTGTGTGTCATGATCTCAGGGTCCCAGCACCCCTAAATCTCGACCTCATCACAAATATTAACTTTAGTGAAAAAAAAAAGACAAAACCATTTTTAAGAATAGAGGAACTCACTGGGTTCAAGTTGAGTTAGTTTCAGGAGAAAGACAAAGCATAAAACTAATAACTCAAGTTGTTTTGACCACACCAGAACATTAGAAACCCTTCAAAGATGTCTATAGGCATGAAAGCTGACATCCAAAAATTTAATCATTTTTAATCTTCATAATCAATCCAAAAGTTTATGAGAATATGTTTTCAGGTCACACTTTACATTTCTAGATGTCACTATTTTAACCAGGGTAAAGTGATTTTTTCATTTGTAGTCTCTTTGATATTTTCATACTTAATATGAATTGCTCCTATTTCAAATAATCGCCTGCCAACTGATTGATTTCTCATTTTTCCATTACTTACTTCAGGACAAATCATGAACTGAAAACACAAAAGCATTTTAGAATATTTCAGAACCACTAAATCTAAATCAATTACAGTTTTAAGTGCAGGTGATGTTTGTTTGGTAATGTGTTATTTCTCATGGAATTGTTGGTTTAACCACAGCAAAACTCATAATAATAAATGTAACAGCAAGAAAGAATAGATTTTATAAACTGGTCAGATTGTAAAAGGAATATGAAAATTAGTGATGTATAAATACCTGGAAACATGAAACACCTAATACAAACTCATAGTACTTTAACTTCCCAAATACTCTGAAGTTCAGCTTTGCTGTTTCAAAAGATTGCTATCATTATCACTATCATCATCACAGGCATCTAGGCATAGTAGATAGAGAACTAGCCTGGAAGTTAAGAAGTCAGGGTTTAAGTCCTTTCTCTGACCCATACTGCCTGTGTGACTGAATAAGTCACTTAAATTTATCTCAGCACCACCAGGCAATGGTCTAAGAATTTAAGTTGCAGAATATTTGTTGATTTGCTTTTTAGAGGGAATTTTGTGACTGAGAATTTTAGCAAATGAAATCATAGATCTGTTGAACAAGAACAAAAAATAAAAATAACAGGCATTTATAGATGCCTTTAAGATGGACAAAGTGCTTTTTATGCATTACTTTATTTGTGTCCTGCACAGGGCTGCTAGAGCTCTATTCTACTTCTCCCAGCATCTTGGTACATACCTCTGTTCTGGCCTCACTTTCTTCACTTCTAAACCATTTTTCTAGAGTGAGCCAATTCATCTCTACACTGTCCTATATGTTTGAATTCCTTCCCTCCTTGTCCTCTGATTATCCATTTGCAAACCCCAGCCCTGTGTTACCCCATTGCACTGCAGGAAGAATTCACCCAACTGAGAAAAAAAAAGATAGAAAGTAAAGGAAAGAGAAGGGGTGGTAAAGGCACCAGCCACAACACTCCAAGAAGGGTAGGTGAACTGTGAGAGGTAAATTTTCCTCAGGCTCATTTTTGTCCTCTTTCCCTTCTGTTTTTTTTTTTTTTTTCCAGATATTCAAGCAAAGTGGTAGACCTCATTGTCACTTAAAAAGAAATGGGCATAGACAGAGAATAAATTAAGAATTGAAGCAGGATGTGTAGTTTGGTAAAATGGAAGGTATAGAAATTGTAAGTATCTTGCTTAGATATGGTGAGATGATGAGAGAGAACAGATGTAATTCCTCTCAGAGATTTAAAAACATTTGTTCTGGGTTTGCTATGTGCATAATTGGAGCTAGGGAGAATATAAAAGAGAGGGAGGGTGAGAAGGTTTTTGTCTGTATATCTCTCATCAACAGATTAAACAATAACCAGCATTTATGTAGCATTTTAAGTTTTGCATAGCACTTTGCTTAGTTTTCTCACATGGTCCTCACAATAACCCTGTATGGTGGATACTATTATTATCCCTTTTTTTTTTTCAGATGAGAAAGGACTGGCCCAAGGTCACATAGAGTTAATAGTGTCTGACACAAGACTCAAACTCAGGTTTCCCTGATTTCAAAGCCAGCCCCCTATCTGATGGAGTATGGGCCCAAGACAGGTCTCCCAAAAACCCTTCCTTGAACTTTACTTGAACCCTTTTACCTGGTCAAGGAAGTCTAACAGTCTCCATAGGTTATTCTTATTCCTATCAACTGGCTTTTCCTTATCACCTAAACCCAATCTCCCAATTCTTTGTTAACCTAATTAAAGTTTAACCCTCCATTGTCTATTACTGGCCTGATAGTTGGCTAGATGGATTATACTTCCAATCCTTGAGTTTATCCAGATCCCATTCAACCTCCCAGACATTCCCATCAAGATTCTTCCAGGACTCTCTCCCAGCTTCAAGATCCTCCCTAAACTCCTCCTCCAGTCACCCCAGTTTACTGGCCACTCACATCAAGACACCCTTCACTTAGCCCCTCCTTCAGCCACCCTAAACCACTTAGCCACTCCTAGATCCCTCCCATAGTCTTTCTTTGTATAAAATCCATCCTGGCCACCATTTAGGGGCTAAGACTTTCTCATGCCGGCCCATCTTTACAGGTGTCACAAATGGTCAGACACCTTAAGGGTCTGGCCTATATGACTAATCTTTAATAAACTTTGTCTTTGGCTGAAAGAAGGCGGGGCTTGAATTCTTTTGGACAGTGAATATGTGTCATAATTTTGGGGTCTTTGTACCCTTAAACCTCAACATATCCATTGTGCCACCCAGCTAAAACAAAGATCTGGAGGCAATTTTATAAGGCCTCTATGAAGAGACAGTATCCTTCCTCAATTTGTTCCAGAAAATCCCTTTGCTTTCTGGACATGGCAATCTGCAATGTTGATAAGACCATTTTTTGTTTTTTTTTTTTTTAAATAAATGTCCATTAACTGACTGACCCCATAAAATATGATACACAGGTGGCTTAACCAATTAGCAAGAAATGACTGAATGCCAAATATGTACTCAGCATTCTAGTAGGTGTTGTGAGAAACACAAGAAAAGTAACAAAATTTCTCTACCCACCCACCAGGAGCTTGTGATTTATGGCCATGTCTAATTAGCAAAATCAGAGAAATCTCCGTGTTCTTCATTCTCTTATCATCCTTTTCGCTCTCCGTAAATAAGGGGAAGCCCTGCTTCCTAATTTAGGAACTGTCCTAACCATTCAGAGATACAAACTATCTCTCCATTTGGGAGGATTTTGTGGGAGAACAGGCTGTAATTTATACCATCACTTCTTGCCATACCAGGCATTTTACTTGAATAATAAAAAATGCCAGCAAACAGGTTTCAAAAGTTAGTGATGAACATGCCACTGCCTTCCAAGTGGAGGATCCTTTGTGATAGTTATAATTAGCTTTAAAACATTCTGTCAAGATCCTCAGGTGTAACAGTAAACCATGACAGCTTCTATTGCAGGCACACAGCAGTTGCTCATAACAACTGGGGAGACGGTCTCAGTGCTGCGACAACCTACTTTTTGTTACAATTTGATCACTGACTTGGCTGGGAGTAAGATCCAAGTTTAACCTACATATGTGGAGATAGAAAAGGGCTGCATAAAATATTCACATCTAGTCTGCCCAAGCAACTTCTGGGCCTGAACCTCCAAACCATTTCTGGTGTGGATAGCAGTGTTTGACACTTAAGTGACTATAGAGGAGGAAGAAATAAATGGCATAAGTGAATTTTGTCATCAGGAACTAGCCTAAGCACAATTCATCCTTATCAACCAAGGCTCAGCTCATGACTGCTCAAATCCCACCACCTTCCCATTGACACTATACTTAATGTTGTCTTCCCAATTAGAATGTGAGCTTTTTGAAGGCAGGGACTGAGTATATGCCTTCCTTTGTATTCCAGTGCTTAGCAAGCATGTTTGTAACATAATAAGCACTTAATAAATGCCTGTTGATTGACGAAAAGCTTAATTGTATGATACTGATCCCCCAACCATTTCTGATCTTCCTTACTATTAGCTTTTGGCTGGGCTGGTTGGCTTTTGGTGTTAAAACTTATCTACTCTCTTTCTGTATGTTTGATCTCCAAAAGACTTGGGCATCCTGTTTCCTAGATGAAAGGGCCTCTCATTACAGAGCCCTAGACCTGATAGGTGTACTACACCAATATGTTTTTCTACAAAGATCAGATCTCTGATGAAGGTATCCTTGTACACTGTGCACTTGCTCTGGAGAATGATGACTCTGAAGTCAGAAGGCATTCGTTTCAGTTGTGTCTGACTTTGTGATCCCATTTGGGTTTTTCTTGGCAACGATACTGGAGTGGTTTGCCATTTCCTTCTCTAGCCCATTTTACAGATGAGGAGACTGAGGCTTAAGTGACTTACTTAAGGTCATACTACTAGTATGTGTCTGAGGCCAGATTTGAACTATGGTCTTGCTGCATTCAGGCCCAGTCCTTTATCCACTGTTCCAACAAGCTAGCCTTGTTTCTGTCATTTACTGCCTATGTAATCGTGAGCAAGGCACTTAGCATCACTGGTCCTCAGTTTACCTATCTGTAAAATGAAGTGGTTGAACTAGATTGAAGCTTCTTATTCTGTGGTCCATGAATTCACTTTTAAAATAATATGATAATTATCTTTTGCTGCTTAGCACAAATAACTAGCACATTGATAATGTGACTGACTGTAAAAGCTAATCTGACTGTTAAGTGGTTAAATGGAACTGGAGAACAGGAGACCTCTAAAATTTGGGGAACATCACTGGTGGGGGCTTGGATCAGTGGCAGAGAGACTAGATACTCCCACAAGCCCCTTTGAGGGTACTAGAGACCCCTGGGGGATGGGTGAAATGTAACAAGCCTGGCTTTAAGGCAATGGGAGGCAGAATAGTCACTGCTAAATGTACTTGAAAACATTATTAAATAAAAGTGTCTGTATCAGACTGTCACCAGAAGGGTATATGATAAAAAAAAAGAAAGAAAGAAAGAAAGAAAGAAAGAAAGAAAGAAAGAAAGAAA
>NW_020954556.1:42795559-42834978 GCF_900497805.2 Vombatus ursinus | reverse complement strand
AAAGAAAGAAAGAAAGAAAGAAAGAAAGAAAGAAAGAAAGAAAGAAAGAAAGAAAGAAAGAAAGAAAGAAAGAAAGAAAGAAAGAAAGAAAGAAAGAGGAAGAAAGAAAAGGAAAAAGATGAAGAAGCCTTGGACTAGATAACTTCTAAGGTCCTTTCTAACTAGATTTATGATCCTACTACCCTATGGGCATCGGAAATTATAAAGTTGTGAGCTCCCTTATGCTCCCCACAAAACATATGCTACTCTTTAGCAGTTAATCAATCAACCAATCACAAAGTATTTTTAAGAGTTTACTATGTGCCAGGAACTCTACTAAATGCAGAACATACAAAGAAAGGTAAAAATATTCCCTGCACTTAAGTTCCTTATATTCTAATGAGGAGTCAACATGTAAAGTACATATAAATTAGGTACAGAGTATACGGCAGGTAATCTGAAAGGGGAAGTATTTGTAGATAGGGGAAGCAGGGAAGACCTCCTACAGAAGGTGGGATTGAAATTGACCCTTGAAGGGAGCCAGCAAAATGCAAGAAGTAGATAGGCATGTTTTTGTGTATTCAGAGTTTTCCAGTGCTCAAAGCAACCAGTGTTATTGAAGAGACATGGGTTACATTCCCCTGGGTAATCCTTTCTCTCTCTTACACTTTTGAAAACTCCTGTATGGACATTCCAAGCCAATCTTTTCTTGATGGAGCACCTGAAACAACTGTGTGTGTGTGTGTGTGTGTGTGTGTGTGTGTGTGTTTTATTAGAGCTAGAATGACTAACAATTAAAGGATTTTAAAATGTCATTAGTTGTGTTCTGTAATTATTGAAACTTCAATGAGAAGAGCCCCTGTAGGTTTGACCTAATTCTTGCTTATTAACCCTCAAGTATCAGGTCCTGGTTTTTCTTACTTCAGTGCAGAAACTAAGCAGAAAATAACATTGTTGAGTTTTCAATCAGTTCATTTCATTACTATATCATTGCTAGCTCCCTGGTTTCTTTTAAGACTTAGCTCAAAGTTCCCTCCCTGTCTGCAGGAGGCCTTTCCCAGGGTCCCCTGCTTCAGGGTCTTCACCTCTGTGATTACCTTCCAATTTCTCCGTATTTATCTTAGATGTATGCAGTTTTTTTTTAACATGTTTAGAATTGACCTCAATGAGGATAGAGACAATGTTTTCATTATTTTTTTGTACTCCCAACACTCATTGCAGCTCTTGGCCTAAAGTAAGCACTTAATAAATTTTATTGACTGACCGAAATTGCCAATGGCCCTTCCATTTTTAAACTATTTCTGCCATTCGTGAATGGTCTAACAAAAATAACCTGTACATTATGCAGCTCATATAACCCCCTGAACATTCTTCCATCCATTTATTCCATTCCCTCTAGTATAAAATGATAGCCGTTGGAGAATTGAGAGGAATTTCAGAAACACCACAAAGTACCAGCAGGACAATTTCCACGTTGAATGTGCCAATGCTTTAAGAGGTCAGTCTTGTAAAATCTTCTCTGTTGTTCTCCCCCAAGGGAAGCAGTTATTTTTGTTGCATTTGGCTAGAAAGAAAATTTCACTGCAAATACAATATCTGACCCATACCAGAGATACAGAGCACATCTATCCAGATTCAGAGATGTGCTAGCATTGTAATATATTTCTTGAGGAGTCCAGTCGCAGGCAATCATGGTAGTTGACAAAACATGTATTCTCTCTGTATCACCCAGAACTTATTTGCTTCAAAATGCTTCTTTGATGTTCCAAAAATTGAAGCTCAGGTACTATACATTTATAAGTTGTATTAATCTAAGAGGAGGGAATTAGGAGTTAGGGACTAAGAATTGTAAGTTGCCTTTTTTATTTTTGCTATTAAATTTTGTAACATGCTGGTTTCATTGTCTTGAATTATGAATGTATCAATAAAAAGTGAATGAGTGAGTGAATGAATGAATGAAAAAACATTTATTTAAAAATGTTTGCTATGTGCAAAGCATTCTGCTAAGTGCTGGGCATATAAAATAAAAATAGAGGCAGCAATCCCTGCTCTCATTTGAGACATATATTTGAGCTTACATTTGAATATAGGAAAACAACACTGATAAGTCCTTGGGATGCAGTGGCAAAGTATATGAGAATCAATCTATCAATTGATTAATCAATAAGCATTTGCCTACTATGTGGGCCAGGCACTGTGCCAAGCAATGGGGCAATGGGGATACAAATACATAGAATAAACTATCCCTATTTACAAAGAGGTTCCATTAAAACAGGGAAATAAGAACAAGTATGTATATATGTATATATACATACATACACATATGTGTATATATACACATCCATGTATATGTGCACATATATGTGCATATATTTATATGTATATGCATGCATGCATATATCCATTCATGCATATATATGTAAACATATACACATCAATGTGTACAAAGAATAAATATGAAGAGGATAAATACTAATAAATAAAGTAGTTAGGGAGGGCCCTTGTAGTTTAGGGGATCAGTAATGGCTTCATGTAGAAGATAATTCTTGAGTTGTAAAGGCATGGAGATGGTAGATTTAATTCTGTTTTAGGAACACAGAAAGGGGAAGTTTATCTCGATCATAAAGTGAGAGAGGGGAAGTAATGAACAATGAGGTTGGAAATATAAACTGAGGCTAAGTTGTAAAGGTCTTTAAAAGGTAAAGAGAGGGGTTTATTTTTTGTCCTGAAAGCAATGGGTAGCTCCTGGAGTTGACTCAGAAGGGGGCAGGCAGGGTTAGACATATGTCTAAGAAAAATCACTTTGGCAGCACTGTGCAGGATGGATTAGAGTGGGGTGGGATTTGAGGCAAGTGACCAATTATAAGGAAATTACAATATTCTAAGAGAGAGGCAAAAATGGTCTGAACCATAGTAGCAATTGTATAAATAGAGAAAAAGGATCATAGACAAGATGTGGGGGTAGCTAGTAGTACAATGGATAAAGTGCTGGACTTGGGGTTGGGAAGACCTGAGTTCAAATTTTGCCTCAGAAATGTACAAGCTGTGTGACTCTGGACAAGTCACAACTTCATTCTGTTTCTGTTTCCTCAGGTATAATATGGAGATGATAATGGAACAACAAGTTTGTGGTGACGATCAAATAGGATAACATTTACAGAGGGTTTTACGAACTATAAAGTGCTATGTAAACAACATTACTATTATTATTAGAAACAACATGATTTGGTAATTGGATATGTGGGTTAAGAAAGAGGAGTTCAGGGTGATGCTGATATTATGGACCTGTCTAACTAGAAGAATGGTGGTATATTCAACAGAAATAAGAATGTTTGAAAGAGGGGTTACTTTAAGGATAAGAGGTAATAAGTTCCATTTTAGACATGTTGAGTTTGAGATGTCTTTGGGACATCCAATTTGAAATGACCAATAGACAGCTAGTAATGTGGGATTAAGGCTCAGGAAAGAAACTGGGACTGTATATATAGATCTATGAGTCATCTACACGAGGAAGATAATTAAAACCATTGGAAATGACGAGATCGCTGAAAAAGACTGTGTAGGGAGAAGAGGAGAGATTACTAGGACAGAGCCTTAGGGAACACCTAAAATTAAAGGGCGTGATATGGAAGATGAGCCAGTCAAGAAGACTGAGGAGAGAGGCTGAACATGTAGGAAGAGAAGAAGACTAGACTACTGTTTTGAAATGCCATAGAGGAGAGAATATGTAGGTAGAGAGGGTGGTCAACAGTGTCAAAAGCAGCAGAGAAGTCAAATAGTATGAGGTAATTTGGTAATTAAGATTTGATAATTAAGAGATCATTGGTAAAGCTCTGGAGAGAGTAGTTATATCAGGGTAATGAAGTTGGAAGACATTGCAAAGGTTTGAAGCCTTGCTGAGATGAAAGTAAGAGGAGCTGATGAATATAGGCAGCTCTTTCTATGAGATTGGCTGAGAAAGGGAGGAGAACTAGAGGGTGGTATCTTGAGGTGGTCGTAGTTTCTCCTAGTGAAGGTTTTTCGAGGGCTGGGGAAACTTGGACATGTTTGAAGGCAGGAAGGAAGGATCCAGTAGTTAGGTAAAGGTAGAAGACTGAGAAACGGGGATGATTGAGAGGGCAAGCTGCTGGAGAATGTGGGAGGGGGTGAGATCAAGGGCATATATAAAGGGGTTGCACATGTATGAGGCCTATCCTATTATCAGAGACTGGGATAAAGGAAGAGAGTGAGAAATCATGTCAAAGGATTTTGTGATTAAGAGAAAGGGAGATGTTCATGGGAAAATAGTTCTAATTTTCTCGGTGAAGTAAGAGGGAAATTCAGCAGTTGAGAGAGTGAAAGGTGGGGAAGTACGAGAGAAGTCTGAAATACTCTGTGAGGGGAGCGAGACAGGGAATCAATTAGGAAGGAAGAGAAGGATTGTCTTTCGGCAATGGGAGCCCTGGTCAACTTGTGGATAATGTGTTTATAGTTTGTATCATGGCTGAATGATTTCCTCTAGCTCTGTTTAGCAGCATGTGGATAAGGGAAGAGGAAGGAAGGAAGAAAGGAAACAAACATTTATGAAGCACCTACTATATGCTAGGCACTATGTTAAATGATTTACAAATATTAGCTCATTTAATCCTCACAACAATTCCAAAGGTACTAATATTATCTAAGTTATTGTTGAGGGAAGAAGGTAGACAAAAGGGAAGGAAGAATTAACTTATTCCGCATGTAACAATTTCCACAGTTCCTTGGGTGTGTATCTACAGAGCCTAAAAGAAATGTAATTATCTAATCAACCCAATTATCTAGTCAAATCAGCTGAGGAAACTGAGACAAACTGAGGTTAAATGACTTGCTCAGGGTCACACAGTTAAGACTGGATTTGACTCAGGTCTTCCTGACAGCAGGCCCACAACTCTACCCACTGTGCCAGCTAGCTGCCTCTAATAGGTGGACCTTGAACAGAATTTTGAATGAAACAAGGGATTCTAACAGGTGTTGTTGTTGTTCAGTCCTTTCAGTTGTGTCTGACTTTTCTTGACCCCATTTGGGGTGTTTCTTGGCAAAGATACTGGAATGTTTTGCCATTTCCTTCTCTAGTTCATTTGACAAAAGAGAAAACAGAGACAAACAGGTTTAAGTGTCCAGGGTCACACAGCTAGTGTCTAAGGATAGATTTGAACTTAGGTGTTCTTGACTCCAGGCCCAGCACTCTATCCACTGTGCTACCTAGCTGTCCAGGTAGAGCACATAGAGGACATTTGAGGAGGAGATATTGAAGGAAGGCTTGTATTAGGGTGGTAGCAGTAGTAGTAGGAGTGGAAGGGTTTGAGAAACATTGTAGAGGGTTAGAGGACTTGTAAACCTATCAGATGTGGGAGATAAGGGAGAGAAAAGAGTGAAATAAGACACCATGTTTCCAAGAGTGTGATTCTGGTTGAATGGTATATACTAACAGAAATAAAAGGTGAATGGGTTTGATATTCTGATTCTAAAAAACTTGATTTGGAGCATGCTGAGCTAGTAAGATATCTAGGATCATAGATTTAAAGTTGGAAGGTATGTTAGACTTCTAGTTTAACTCTCATTTTATAGGTAAGGAACTTGGACTAACATCACACAGGTATTAATTACCAAAGCCAAGGTTTAAACCTAGGTCTTCTGACTCCAATCATAAATATTCTTTATCTGGTTAGAAATGTAGGTGTAGAGCTTAGGAGAGGGGCCAGGGCTAGCCATAAAGATATGGGAATGATCTGTGTAGAGATGAGCATCAAAGATACGTGGGTGAATGAGATAGTAAAGGCACAGATTGCGGAGAAAGAAAATAAAGTGTACAAGAACAGAACCTTAGAGAAGATTTACATTAACAAGGTTGGAAAGAGGCATGAGGAAAAGAAAGAGGGAATAAGTGGTTAGAAAAATACTGTAGAAGAAGAGTCAGGAGAATGTGATGTCTTGAAGGAGGTATTAAGGAAGGAGAGTGTATCTAGCAGGTGGTGGTTGGTGATGTCAAATAGCTGCATAGAGGTCAAGAAGCAGGACTAAGAAAAAAACATTGGTGAAAAGGGTATTACTGGTGACCTTTGGGAGAGCAGGTTCATTAAAGTAGAAGGGAGGGAAGCCAGTTGGCAAAAGGCTGACAAAGGAGTGGCTGGTGAGGCTCTGGAAATAATTTTTCTTTTAAAAAATAATTCACAATAATCTTGCATTTTTTATGCGACATTCCATTGCTTAGTTTTATTTCCTTGATTTCTAACTTCTTTTATTTTTCCCTTCCTTTTCTTTCTATGGTTTCCCTTGGCTCAAAAACTGTGAAGTGTTTTTGGCTGAGCCCTGAAAGAAAATGAGGGTGGATGCCAATGTACCCAAAGGGAAGAGAAATATGTTGGGAGGAAATAACAACAAAAAACCCCAGCCACTAAGCTGATTCTATATTCCTGTTTCATTCTTTTCTTTATCTCTTAAAAGTTCTAGTGTAGTAGAAATTCTTAATATCCAATTCTAAATTTAAAGATACTCTCTCTAAAGAGAGGAATTTTTCTAAGTTATTGTTGAGGGAAGAAGGCAGACTAAAAGGAAGGTGGAATTAACTAACTCAGCATGAAATAATTTCCACAGTTCCTTGGGTGTATATCTGCAGAGCCTAAGAGAAATGTAATTATCTAGTCAACTCAAGACAAGCAATATAGTTGGCCTTTGTCATATCTTTTTATTGTCATATTGATTTTACATAATCTTGAATTCACAGAAAGATTCTGTGATGGTATTTGTCTTCATAACCTCAGAGTCCAGAAAAGTGCCTGACACATAGTAGGCTCTTAATAAGCATGTGAGAGAGTTTTCTTTGCCCCATTTCATTTGATATAGTAATAGAAAGCCCAAAATGCAATCATAAAGTATGAATGAAGTATTAAATTAACTTTAGATATGTGGCTATGCCCTGACTCTTTTATCAGGACCTCAATGACTGAGTAATAATTAGCTGAGAAAATAAATTAGCCATGCCTATGCCTCTGGGGGCTTTAAGGCTCTGAAAAGTTAACATTCATAGAAGAGATGAAGGTAGCTATAGAGGAGATCCTTGTACTTATACATATACATATCTATCTATCTATATATATATATATATATAAACACAATAAATGGGATTTTCTCTCCTGCCCCTCTTCCATTAGCCTTGCTATTAGATAGAGCTAGTTGACCAATAGAAAGACAGGATATTCAGTGGGGAATAGAGACACAGTCTAGACAGACAGAAACAGGGAGATAGTGACTTGAAGGAAGAAGAAGCTTCTTAGCAATTGAGAATCAGGCTGTGGAGAAGCACAGACCCTGAGAACCAAGTCTGAGGACTCTATGAAGAAAGAAAGGTCTTCCAGGTCTTATAGTGTCACATGTATCCTATATACATGCTGCTTTATTATTATATTCTAAGTATGAGCCCATACATCTATTCTTCTTATGTACCCTGTCTGTGTTTGTGGGAGAGGGTACCACTGCTACATGAGGGGGGAATGTTTTCTAACTATTGTTCTTGAGCTGGCATTTGAGTAAATGCCTTTGACAGGAGATAATTATCTATAGGGTGAATGAGATATAGTGTTAGAAGTGCAGCCCCACAGTTTTATCCTTACAACTCCAGGTAACACCTTAATTTAGAAAGGCCAAGATCACCCATTGCATCCTGGGCCATCACCAGTTGTCTTGACTTTTGTCTTACCATTGGACTCTGATGACTCTGGAGGAAGGAATGAGGCCTCTGGACAGAGAATGAGGCTAACTATTTTTCGTAGGTCTGCCTCACTTAAATAAAATTCACACTCAAATCAAGACATCACCTTTGTGATGTTGTTGGTCCTGTTTCAAGAAAGGAAGAAAAACAGCAACTTTCGGTAACAACCACCCACTGAGTATTCGGCCTATGAGCTTAAGTGCAAACTGGACTTGATGGCCTCCAAAGTCCCTTCCAGATGTACCTCTATAATTCTATGATCCCATGGAGTAGCCTGGAGCAGGTGACACAAATGCTTATTGATTGAGTATGTGCTGGGATTCAGTGATCACATTTTATGTGGTTTAATTGTCTACGAGTTTTGTCCTCTGTGAGTTCCTATAATTGTATGCTATAGTCATCCCTATAGTAGAGAACTGTCAGACACTGATTCCAAGTACTAAACTATCCTCTGCATAACCTAGCTACCTCTGCTATACCTGCTAGCTACCTAGAATTATATCCTCAATTCATGGGAGCAATTTTTTATACCTTTGCATGGCTTTTTGCTGGAAATTTCCTCAAAAGTCCACAAAGGGGCATCTAGATGGTGAATAGATAGAACACTGGGCTTAGAATCAGGAAGACTCATCTACGTGAGTTCAAATCTGACCTCGGACAGTTACTAGTTATGTGACCTTGGGCAAGTCACTTAACTCTGCTTGCCTTAGTTTCTTCGTCTATAAAATGAGCTGGAGAAAGACATGGCAAATTACTCCAGTGTCTTTGCAAGAAACCCCAAAATGGGATCAAAAAGAGATGAACATGACTGAAACAACTAAACAACAAACACCTCCCCCTCTCATATCATCATCATTATCATCATCATCATCAACATCATCATTTTATCACCAAAACAACTTCAACTCCAATTTTTATCTATGGTGACATATATATTTATACAATTGTATATATATCCTCACACCGGTCACATGGTGCATGTGTCCATACTACTCACATAGTTCAAAGCTAGTCTTCTGATAAGAGAAATCCAGTTTGTGGCCTGATCCATTCATATTCAAAAGCTTTCTAACTTGGTAGGTTTTGATAGACTTTGGGCTTTCTTGTCATGACCTTGAAAAACATAGCATCTCCTCCATTTCTCTCTTCCCTTTTTGGAAGAATAACAAGCAGGAGCGGTTTGTCTTCTCCAGTAATCATATTTGAACAAGCAATTTTTCTTAGATAGCCACCATAAAATCCCCATTTTGCGGATAAGAAAACTGAGACACCTAGAGCTTATGTGACTTGTCCAGGGTCATATGACTAGTAAGTGTTGGAAACAGGATTCAAGCTTGAATCTTCTTGATTTCAATTCCCAAACTCTATGGTAGAAGATGTATATAATGCAATTAATACAAAATGATGATAAAATCTTAGGGCAGAATAAGCAGTGATGTTATTGGGCTAAGAAATAGTCATGTCTCTTACCTATAGAAAAATCTAAACAAGATGAAAACCATATCCCTAAGAGGATTAAATTACTAGGGTCATGAACTATATATCATCAAAGTAGCTTTAACCATAAGCACACCGGGGTAAGGTAAATGGAATACAGCAGGAAAATTGTAGTTAGTGAATAGGGAGCTAAGTGAACTCCCCTTACAAGTTCAAGTTTGGACCTTCTGCCTAACTTTTGTCTTGGAGTTGCCTAGACTTGTTCAGGGTCACACAACCAGTAACACAGAAGCAGGGCTCTAACTCAGCTCTTCCTGCCTCCAAGGCCAGGTGTCTATCCACAATGCCTTATTACCTCACTATAGAGTAAAGGTTTATTAAAAAAACAAAAACAAAAGAACAAAAACAACAACAACCTTTTGTAGTACATAGTTCTTAGGTACTTTAATGATTATTTATTGACTATTTTTTGGGGGGTGGGCTAGGCAATGGGGTTAAGTGACGCCCAGGGTCACATGGCTAGTAAGTGTTAAGTGTCTGAGGCCAGATTTGAACTCAGGTCCTCCTGACTCCAAGGCCGGTACTCTATCCACTGTGCCACCTAGCTGCCTCTTACTTATTGATTATTAAGCATTTAATTGATTTATATATTATATTAATATTCTAAATGAAACTACATTTCATATTTCTCTGCTAAAGTTCTATCCTGATGCACTGTCATGAAATAGAGGTGATGCTTGTTAGAGGTCCATCTACTTAGCAATTCCTGGCCATATCATAAGCATCGTAATGTCAATTAATTATTGACTAAAATCTTACCTTGTCTGGAATAGAGAGGAGCATTACAACGTGCCTTATTTCCAATAACCTCCTTCAGAACGATAGATCCTTGACAATGTAGCAGGGATGGGCCATGTGACTGGGATGAGGACGTTGCTCTCTTGTTTCTAGCCATCTCAGTTCAAAACTAATATGCCACTCAAAAAGGGGAAGCACATCAAATGACCCTTAGATCTCCCGTGGAGCTTGTAATGCACAAGGTTCAATTTTGTTTCCAACCCTCGAGGGGAGCAGAGACGTAATCTTTAAGGATTGTAGCAAGACAGCAATTAGACATGACTGTACTAAGACTAGAAGCATTGAGAAGGATGTCAGGAAGCAAAGGACTATTGACCTAGGAACATGATCATTCAGTTCCTTTCTCTCTTCACCTTTTGGAAGAATAACAAACAGGAGAGTTTTGTCTTCTCCAGCAATCATATTTGAACAAGCAAATTTTCTTAGACAGCCACCATATAAGAAATTGCTTTTTCTCTTTCTCTTTTTCTTTTCTCCTCACTCAGAGGGTGAGTTGTTTCACATCAAGGGAAACTTGACAGGGTCAAGGGTCTAGAGCAGGAATTGATTTGTGATCTCATTCCATGTGCTATGTACAAATATTTGCATGTCTGTATCTTTAGGAATATTGTGAAGAATAAAAATAGATAGCATTTATATAGAACTTTTTATATAGAAATTTAGGGTTTGAAAAATGTTTTACATATATTAACTCATTTGATTTTCATAACAACCCTAAGAGGTAGGTGCTGTTATTATCCCCATTTAGCAGATAAGAAAACTGAGGCACCTAGAGCTTATGTGACTTGTCCAGGGTCATATGGCTAGTAAGTGCCTGAAACAGAGTTCAAGCTTGAATCTTCTTGATTCCAACTCCCAAACTCTATCCACTGCATAACCTAGATGCTTCTATGACATCACCTAGCAGTATTCATAACACCCTAGCTTCTCAAAGGCAATGCCAAGAAAGCATAAACACTGCCAAGTCCTACCAAGCTAGAAGTCCTTTAAGTACCAATCCAAAGAGACTGTATTTATGATATGTCATTCAAGGATGAGACTAGCTAAATTCAGAGAGGCTTACCACCAGTAGTTGGTTACCAAATGATGACCTTTTTCAGCCACTCATTAAGACTGTCCTGTAAGGCACTGAGGGGTTCTAATATGCACTAATGGAGAGAGTACTTAATGAAATCACACATCCTTTAAGGATTGAAGAAGTATTTTTTCTGATGGCATATTCCCTGGATGCCCACACGCAACAACTGTATTCCTTCACATTAGTTTTTGTTTGTCTGACTCAGTCAATAAGCCCAAACCCGAGAATGGAAAGGGAAAAAAAAAAACAAAAACAACAGAACAAATATAGCAATTCTTAATGTTTTGTTCAGTGCCATAACTTAAATTATCTTAATGCTCTATCAATATCACTAATTTTTTGTTGTCAATGTATCTATCAATTATAGTCAAAACCTTGTCCTTGGTAAAGCCAGAGTTTTTTGTCCTGAATTCCACACATTTTGTAAGACCCATGATTAGGGGATTAGATTCCTGACAGTCTTAAGACTCTACACACAAATCAAGTTTATCTGTATTTGACTTCATCTTACTCTCACAAGACTTTTGGATGAAAGAAAGCAGATAGCAGGTCAGCTATTTCTGAAGTGTGAACAAGATGATGTCCAGCATGCATAAGACTGAGCACCAATAGAAAGCAAAGATGGCATTTTCTGCGTATATCTTCTGCAAACAACTTACAGTTGATGACAGAAAAGGGGCACCTGCTTCCCCCAAACTACTATTTCTCAACCATTGTATCAGGACACTTTGATACTTCCCCCAAATGCTCTTAGTGCATTATGATGTCTTGGATTTCTACCATGCTCTTAGCCATAGAAGATAGAGATGATAACACCAATAACAGAGGAAGGAAAAAAAGAATGATTGTTTTCTGTGTTTATGAGATGGTGATCCTCATTTTGCCAGGACTCATCCCAGTGCCATTCCCAAGACTGACTTTCTCCTAGTACTGGACTGAGTAGTGCTGCAGAGACATCATGAGACCTAGACTTTTAGAAATTCGTGGTATCTTCCGCCTACCTCATTGTAGCTCTCATAATATTGACTCCCAATTGCTCTGTGTTCAGGCCTGCTTACCTGTTAGACAGGGAATAATGACACCTGCCCTGCCTACTGTATTGGCTTGTGAGCATCAAATAAAGTATGTTAAATATTTTTTAGACTGAAAAGTGCAAGACAAATGCACATTACATATATATTTTATAGCTAGAGATATAGCTTTATGTTATTGATACTTCTCTCACACCAAAGAGACGACCTCATCAATTTTATTAAGATCACAGGCATTTGATATATCTTCCCTTACGCTATCAGTCAATATTGCTTTTGCCCTTTGTGGCAAAACTCCTTGAGAAGGCCATTTCCAATAGATGCCTCCACTTCTGATCCTCTCACTCTCTTTTTAATTTCCTATAATATGGCTTCTGACCTCATCATTTGAATGATCTAATCACCAAATCCAATGGCTCTTTCTCAATCTTCATTTTTCTTGACCTCCCTAAAGCCCTTGACACTGGTGATCACCCTCTTCTCCTATCTGAATCAGTGTTCTTTGTTTGATCCTTGTCCAGGACAGGACCACTAATTGTGGGTGTTCCATTACCATAAGCCCTCTTCTTTTTTCCCTCTCTACAAATTCACTTCGTTATCTCATCAGGTCCCATGGATTCAATGATCATCTCTTTGCTAATGATTCTGAAGTCTACATAGTTAACCCTATTCTCTCAACTGGCTTCTAGTTTCACACCTCCAACTGCCTTTCAGACATCTCAAACTGGATGTCCAATAGTCATCTTAAATTCAACATGTCCAAAACTGAATCAAATAAAAAAAATCTATTTGGGGTCCTCTGTAGAGGTGCCTGCCCCCACCTTTGCAGCTTTCTTACACCTTATACCCTATTCCCCATAAACTCTTCCATCCAGTGACATTGGCCTCCTAGCTGTTCCATGAACAAGACACTCCATATGTTGGCTCCAGGCATTTTCTCTGGCTCTCTCCCATGCTCAGAATGCTCTTCCTCCTCATTTCTACCTCCTGGCTTCCCAGGCTTCCTTTTAATCACAACTAAAATCTTCTACAACCCCTTTAATTCTAGAGATTTCCCTCTCAATTATTTCCTGTTTATCCTGTATATAGTTTCTTTATATGACACTGAATATTATCTATGTTTAACACTCATTTATATTTTCCTAGATTAAACTCTGAATTGTATTAAGTCTCTCATCAAAACCCTATTAGCTCCTCATTGCTTGCTAAATCAAATCTAAATATTTAGCTTGGCATTCAAGGCTTTCCACAGTCTTCCTCAATACACTCTTCTTGCCTTAACTCATGTTGCCCCTCTGTACATGCTTTGTTTCACAGTCGAAGGGCAATGCTTGGCATTCTTCATATATACCTTCTGTTATGACTTTAAATCTTTGCTTACAGTGAATAAACATTTATCGAGTGTCTGCTATGTGCCAAATTCCCTCTAAACATAATGCTTTATCGCATTTCTTCTTCCTCTCACATTTTCACCTAATGAAATTATGTCTTTTCTGGTCCAGCTCAAAATGCAACCTTCTCCCTGAAGTTTTCCTTGATGACCTCTGAAGTTTTCACTTTCCTTGCTGCCTCCTACTACACTTGGTTTATATTTCTCTTAAAGCATTCATCATATATTGATTTGTATTATAGTCATTTGTACTTGTCTTATTTTCTCTTCAAGATTGCAATTTCCTCAAGAGCAAAGACTATATGTCTTTCTTTCCTTCTTTATCCTATGTAGTGCCTACCAACACACAATTTCTGATGAAAAAAAAAAAACTTTGAATGTTGAATCAGATTGTGAGCTCCTCGAGGGTTCAGATTGTCTTTTGCCTTTTTTTTTGTATTCCTAGCACTTAGCAAAGTGGCTGGGCACACAGTAGGCACTTAATAAATGTTTATTGATTGACTGAATGAATACTACCATTAGATTTACATTCTTATTCTGGAGCCAAGCCATAGTATGTAAGTAGCCTTGTGTTCTTGAAGCTAATGCCAGCAGAGCTCAGGCTCTGACAGACTCTATAGAAATAAAAAAAAAAAAAAGGTTTGATTATGGGCCTGGGGATGAATTGTGTGTCTGTGGTCTAATGACCAGGTTAGCTAAATGGAAAGGGCTCTTCTCTAGTAGTCTGGCTGCCAGGTGATAAAATTTTTTGACCAAAATCATTCAAGAAGACAGTCAGCTGAGGTTTGGGGTTCTGATTTGTCTTGATAAAAGGAATACTCCCAGGGGCAGCTAGAAGGTGCAGTGGATAGCGCTCTGGCCTTGGAGTCAGGAGGACCCAAATTTAAATTTGGTCTCAGATACTTGACACTTACTAGCTGTGTGACCCTGGGCAAGTCACTTAACCCCAATTGCCTCACCGAAAAGCAAAATAAATGAATAAAAGGAATACTCCCAACATAGAAATTTGAATTATGGACCACGTATAAGTACTTACACACTCCTGTAGCATTTTCTTTGTGCTACTCATTTGGCATTTGCCAATGGAGTAGCTTATCTTTTTGGTTTAGCTCTGTGTGTGTGTACTTTTTTTCTTTCCCCTAAAACTAGAACATAAGTTCTCGAAGGCAGGAACCATTGATTAGCCTTTTGATTTTTTTCTTTTAGTTATCTTTCAGAGAGCAAGTACTTATTAAAGTATGTGTTGAATAATGATACTCATAATGGATGCATATAGTAGCTTAAGTTTGCAAAACACTTTACATGTTTTATCTCATTTGAATAGTGACAACAATCCTGCTAGGTTGGTGCTAATTGGAGATTACGCACTATAGATATTAATATTTCCATTTTATAGATAAGAAACCTGAGACTCAGTGACTTGTCACTGGGTAGTAAAGTGTCAGAGGTAGGATCAGATCTCTCTTGACTCCAAGTCCAGCTATCTACCCTGCAATGCTGCTTCCTAATGAATAAATACTCATAAATACATATATGTCGGAGGTGAAAAGGATGTAAATGAAAAAAGATGTTTGCCAGGTCTTGACTAGTTTACAGGAGTGAGCTGAACTGAAAAAGATTGGGAAATACTGTTAGGTATCACTTTGGGCCCACCAGCCTCATCACTGACTGCACTGAAACAAACTAGATGTAAAGAACACTTTGTATGTAAGCCCTGAACAGGTTCTCAAAGGTCAATAGCCTGATGTTGAGCCAGGCTTCAGATATAAAAGCAGATGGTACTGTTTTTGCTTTCTCCTCCTGGACACAAAACTCTTGCTAATTGAAGCAGACACTGAAGGAGCCACTTTTTAAATTTCCCTAGAGGTCTGTACATTTCATTTAAGTCCCAAATTTCAAGTCAGACACGCTAGTGTCCTCTCCCTTAACTATCTCCCCCCCCCCCCCCCCCGGAGCAGCTAAGCCATCTCTTGCTTTCATTGTTATCCAAAACCCCTCTTCACAGAAATGCTTCATAGGAAGATGAATAAATGAATAAAGTAACAACTTCTCCCAGGGCATCTTCCAAGCTTGAATAAGACTCCGTGAGAGAATGTCAGTGAGCTACTTTGAGTAGAAGTGACACATACAGTATCAGAAATGACATTCTTCACACAATCTGGATGCCAGACTTAAGGGAGATGAAGTGAACTGGGAAGGTCATCTTTAAGAGCTCTTTTCCCAATAGTACCATGGGAAATTCACAGTACTAATCAGAACAGGATTCCCGTGATGCTCTGGCCCGGTTTATGATCCTAGGGACCTGTGAAATGGCAGAAATGCTACACAATAATTCTCTCAATGTGGCATTTGGAAGTTCCCACTCACACCCCCACCCCTAAGCTAATGTGTTTTTTCTTCTTTTCTTTTTCCCTCCCTTGCAGCTCAGATTATTTTCCAGAAATGGCAACAACATTAAAAGTGTTGGGAAACTTGCTAACCCAGCTCGCTCACACATTTATATCTCTGTCAGGATACAGCATTGTATTTACCCAGATTAAATTAACTGTTGTCAAAACTCAGTGGAAATCGTGGTGTACTGAGCAAACCACACATTACAGATGTGAGCATCTATTTCCAAAATGCAAAGTGAATATTAAAATACTTATATTTCTAGGGTGGCATTGCATAGAAAGGAAACAACTTAAATTATTTTACATTTCCTATAGAATAGAGAGCAAAGATGAGTATAGGGAAGCACATGAAGCCTTGTGTCTCTCAGAACCTCTAAGGACATTCATTTCAACTCTATGAATCTAATTTCCCACCTAATAGATGGGAGGATATTTGGGAAGTATCTATCCCTTTAAAATATCTTAAATTTCCATAGTGGTTTTAGGTCTAAAACACATTCACATCTAATGCTCCACGTTATGTTGACAACATCCCTATGAGGTAGAAAGGATTAGTGTTATACTTATTTTAAAAATGAAAAACTTCACTAAAGTCCTCCTTTGGTTTCTCATCTTGGCATGGGGTGACCTAGGGGTCCTGAAGAGTATGCCAACATATCACAGGCCTTATCAAATTTAACAGGCTGGGAATATTGGGCCTGGTGATAGATTGTAAGTCTGTCCTCCAAGGATTCATGGAGTATTCCTTTCCATCATCAGTCAGGAAACCAAGGCCTAGCCAGGTATCTGGTTCTCTTGCATCTCACTGAAACAGTGATGCTTCAGGCTAGACCTCTAGAGACTATGCCCTACCTCCCTGGGGGCCTTAATACATTAAGTTTTAGAACTCTACATTGTGATTGAGCTCTCTGGATTTGTGGCTGAGTGAATAAAAACTCCCCTAATCAATTGTGTACACAACCTTTCTTCAAGCCCCCTTTCTACCTCTTGCTCTGCAAATAGTAGTCAGATTAATACTACCATTTCTATTGTAAAGGGCATGACAATTGATTTCCCTTTATCTCCACTAAAAATTCCTGTGACTCCCCAGACCAAAACTTCCTTCTCTGGCCATCACTCCCCTATATTTGTTTTTGGCTTATAGTAGAATATAAACTCCTTCAAGACATACATTGTCTTCTTTTTGTATTTGTATCTTCAGTACCTAGTACAGTGCCTGGTACACGGAAGGTTAATAAATACTTTTGAATTCCTTCATCTAAGAAAAAAAAATAGCTAACATTTATATAGCACTTTAAGATGAGCTATAAATATATACATAGAATATATGACATATAAATATCTGTAATATGTATTATAGATCTATGATAGGTAGATTGATGTATAGATAAACACATAGAGAGATAGCTTTAGGGTTTGGAAAACACTGTATATATATATATATATATATATATATATATATATATATATGCATATATAAAATCTAATTTGATCTTCATTCTTAAAAGGAGTCACTTGTAAGAGTAGCCTGTGAGGCAAGTGATATTATCCCAATTTTACAGATGCAGAAATTGACCCTGAAAGAAGTTAGATGACTTTCCAGAGCCTATAAACTTTTAAGTTTCCATGGCTGCATTTGAACTTAGGTTTTCCTGACTCCAACTATACACTCTATCTACTATGTCCCCTAGCTGCTGCAAACCACACAGGCAGAATCTGGTCAGAAACCCTAGCTTTATACTCCTAGCCTGATTCTCTTTTCATCCTAAGAGGGCCAGGAGATTTTGATTTGAGAATTTTCTGTTGCCCCCTCAAATAACTGGTGACCCAGTGCACCAAGGCACTAGATTATTCTGATTGCCAAAGAAATACTGGTTTGAATAGCTCTAATAATTTCTGCCATACGTTTCAAATGGCAATCTTATTATTCTACAAACCACACTGCAGTCGTGGCATTGAGACTCCAACCATGAACCTGGTCCATTATGACCACTCCTCATATGCTGTATACCATATGCCACTCCTCAGACCATCACAGAACAGAATTCTTTATTAGTTGGAGAATTTATTTTGAAAGGCCCAATTGCATTTGAGATTTCCAATGTATAGGCCCATGAATGAAGAGCAAAGTCCTACTTTTACCTCATAAAAGGTAAAAAATTCCGGATTCCAATACTTTGTTTTATTTAAACAATGCAAATGTTGGTCACTATTCGTCAACTAGCAGAAGACGGAGAGAGTCCAAATGTGAACTTGGACAACTTACCCTCAACTCAGTCTCTCTAGCTCAGGTCATTTTTTTTTACCACCATTTATAGAGGAAGAAACCAAGGCCCAGAAAGGTCTTATAGTCTATCCTATAAACCACCAAAAGTTCTCTTTGGTGCTCAATATGCTCAGTAAGTATAAATGCATAGGGGACCAGCCTTAAGAAGTATAAGATTTGTCTTTGGCATCTTCTGTCTCTTCCTTTCGCATTGCCCTCCTGTGTTGACCTTCTCTTCTCTCCTCTTCCTGTGTTGATTACTTCAAATTCATCCTATAACTAGTTTGATTATATATAGATGTTTTCATGTTATCCCCTCCATCATATCGTGAGTTCCTTGAGAATAGGGACAATCTTTTCCCTTTCTTTGTATCCCTAGTGCTTAGCACGGTAACTGGCACCTAGTATGCACTTAAATGTTTATTGACTGAGTAATCCTCTCATATAAGTAAAGTCAATAAACATTTATTAAGCACCTAATATATGCTATGAATTGTCCAAAGCCCTGGGGATAAAAAAAAAAAAAAAGCAAAAACAGCCCCTGCATTCAAGAAGCTCATAGTCCAATGGGAGAGACAATATGAAAATATATAAGTATATTGTATATATATCAGATATATATATAAGGTAAATTGACAGTAATCTCAGAAGGACACAAATGAAAGGAAAGTGTACTTCCTTCTATCAAAACCCATGCCTTCAGGCATCAAAGGTTTGAGGATATCCTGCATACCTTTTAGCCAGTGTATTACTTTTCCATGGGGCACCTAAATTTTATGTCTTATCTCTAAGTAAGACAAAAACAGAAATTTTATTCTTTATTAAAGGAATTTCTGCCTCAGTGAGCATGCACAGGAAGTATTTGGGGGGGGGTGGATGGGGTGGGGAAGAGACTCCTCTGAGCCTTTGAAATTTTATAAGTACCACAAGTAAAGGCTACTATTGAATATGTATTTCTTTCTGGAAAGGTTTGCATTAGGGGTGGGGGAAAGTGGGTAGGTACTGTGGGTTCTATCTAGACAATATAGCTAGAGCCCTAAGGCCTTGGCTACTGATATATCCTAGTTATTGGGCAATCACATGCACACAGCCCAGATGCAGCATTCCAATGCCCAGTGGCAAGAGACTGCCAAATATCATTATAACTCTTTAGGACACTCATTCAGTTCAAGTTGCCAAATTAACCAGGGGTTATAATTAGACAGAATAAATGTCTCTGGTGATGCTCAATTTAGGCATTTCAAGAGACAGGATTTGAACTGACTTGGATTAGTCTTGACATTTATATGACTCTATACGATATTGAACAGAAGGAAAAATATCTAGACCAACACCTTATTTTACATAGTGGTAAACTAAGGCCTAGAGAGGTAAAATAGATTGGCTGATGTCATATAATTAGTGATAGAGGTAGATTAAATCTTCTGTCTCCATGTTCAGCATTCTTTCCAAGTGGTGTTTCATGATCTAAGAAATCGGGAATAGTCCTTTGCCCACTGAGTCCATCATGTCTCCTGAGACAACCTGGCATGGGAGGTCTCTTTGCTAGGCTTATATGCTCTTGCCTGATTTCCTTATAAAGAAGTATAGTTTTGTACTGAAAACACCGGAATTTGTATTTTACTCGGGTCACAAGTGACGGCAACAGCAGAATATCAAGCAATGTATCTTGCCTTAAAGCTTGTTCAGGAATAGACCCCTGAAAGACCTTTTGACTTGCCTGAAATTGGGGGGATTGCACTTTTCTGAATAGATACAGCAAATGCTAAGTCACCACTTAAAGATTTCATTTCACTGTGTCAACTTGGAAATGATCAGCTCAATCTGGCAACTGTAGTGTTTTTCACATTATGAGTTTATTCTGGTAGGTGCTATATACTTCAATGAGGTCACATTTCTCTGGCTCACACCATGGGCTCTGAGGAGGGATAGAGCCGGGGGTGGAAGAATAAAATAAGGTATAATATAATGGTGATTACATGTGTATATATGCATATATTTGTAAAATATACACATATACATATATAACATTAGCAATCAGTCAATAAGCATTATTAAGTACCTACTATGCGCCAGACATTATACTCAGTGCTGGAGATAAACAAAAACAAAAAACATCAAAAAAAAAACAAAAACAAAAACAAACAAACAACACAGTAAGACAGTCCTTACCCTCAAGGAGCTCATAATCCAGGACAGGTATTTATATAGTGCTTTAAAGTTTGCAACATCTTTTCAATTTTATCTCCCCAAGAGAATGTAAGTTTTTTGAGAGTAAATATTATTTAATTCTTTGTATTAGTATCCTCAGAGCCTAGTATAGTGCCTGGCACATAGTTGGTACTTCAAAAATGCTTTTGATTCATCTTATTTATGTTTCACAAATCTGTGCATAGGCATTATGCATATTATTATCCTCATTTTACAGATGAGGAAATTGAGGCTCAGAGAGGCCAATGCCAAAGAAGGATTTGAGCCCAGATCTCCCTAAATCCATGCCCAGCATTTTCCCCACTGTATCACATTGCCTTTAAAGATAAAAGATATCTAATGAGGGGGCTTGCTGGGAAATGATACTGAGAAGCCAAACCTTTATCCATAAAGGGACATGGGTGGAATTTTTCCCCTATGTATTCCCTTGCACATACTCTAGTTTTCCTAAGCCCAGAAGAAATCAAAACCCCAACTAGAGGGTATGTCCAGAGAATCTTATAAAATGCGCCTGGTAATAAACTCTTACACAAAGGCAGTGACTTCTGTTATACATTTGAATACATGTCCACTTGTCCTTGAGACTCATTATTTCTACCATTGCTATGGGAAATATGGCACAGCAACCTAATTGTAACTATCGCTAGAGGGTAACAGGTACACCAGGGTCCATTAGACATCGCTATATAGGCCGAAGAAGCCACATCAGCACTGGCTTCTAATTGAGGTAATTATCATTAGTGGCTCACAGAACTTGAGTTTCTCATTTAAATCATGGACTAATAAAATATTAAGCTGGGCTGAGTGGGGTAGCATCAATATCTGAAAGCAGGTGAAAACTGAGGAAGATCAGCAGTTCTGAAATCATTCAGTGCCATTACAAATAGGTGTACTCTCAAGACATAGGACCTAGGATTATATCTGATGTTTATATGCTCCCACAGAAGAATAAGAAGTCAAAAACATCTTACAGGGGTGGGGAACCTGTGGCCTCGAGGTCACATGTGGCCTTCTAGGTCCTTGGGTGTGGCCTTTTGACTGAGTCCTAGTTTTACAGAACAAAACCTTTTATTAAGGTCATTTGTTCTGTGAAGTTTGGATTCAGTCAAAGGGACACACTTGAGGACCAAGAAGGCCACATGTGACCTTGAGGTCGCAGGTTCCCCACCCCTGATTTCTAGATTAAAGTCATTTTATAGAATGGGAAACTGAGACCTAGAGAGGTGAACTACTTCATGGCCAGCCTAATCCTGTGATAAAGAATTGAACCATATATTCATCATTCAGAGGATGAAGAAACTCAATATTAACTGAGTCACCTAATAACTTTAATGAGTTCTCCCTGTAGACCATGTTCTCTCTGTATGAATAAAAGGGAGAAACGGCAGCCCCACCCCTACCTCTCCCTTCCAAAGAGGGAGGGAAAGGGAGGATAATCTTAAGAAAAATCCACTATTTATTTGTTTAGTACTTGCTAAATGTATCATTGACTATTTCAAGTTCATGCATGCTGGTGTCTAACCTACTAGAAAGGAAGGGGGGGTTGTCATTGGGCAATTTCACTTTTTTTGGAATGAGAAGATGATTCCATATATGGCTTCTAAAGTTAGAACAGCACAGTATAAGCTATAATATAAAGAAATGTAGACTTTTTCTTCTATTATGATTCATTTGGATGGTACAGGCTTTACAGCAAGGGGATTCCCTGTCTCAGAGGCTCAAGTACGTTTCCCTTCTGGAAGAACCCAAGCCCTCAGAGGCAGCTAGGAAATGAAATGGTTAGAGTGCTGGACTTGGAGTCAAGAAGACCTGAGCTCAAATCTATCCTCACACATCTGCTAGCTATGTGGTCCTGTACAAATCATTTACCCTCTGTTTGCCTCAGTTTCCTCATCTATAAAACGAGAATAAGGAAAAAAATGAGGGAACAACACTTACTTCTTAGGGATGTTGTGAGGATAAACAGATAATATTTGTGAAGCACTATGGAAACCTGAAAGCACTAAAGAAATGCTAGCTATTATTCTTAGTAGCAGTAGCATTAGTAATATTTAAGCATGGATTCCTATCCACCATAGATGCTGTGCAAATATTAGCTGTTTTATTATTAATTATTATTACTATAGAGATATCTGGGGTGACAAAAGTGATCACTGACAGACCAGAAGCTTGTCATAGATTCACTTCTCTTCCAAGGGGACCCCAAAGAACAAGTCCATGAGTCTGAATGATTATATAGATCCCAGAGGGAAATGAGATTCACAGGAGATGAAGGGAATTGTATTTACTGCTTTGGGGCTACTGTTTTCAGTTTTTTCCCCCGGTTTTGTTAGTGTTTTCTATTTTTTCTCTGTGGTAGAATAAAAGTTATTGTATAACTAATGTCTGCATTGTTACCGTGAATGATTATAAAAAAATATGAGCACTATCCCTAGATTCAGGAGGACCTGAGTTCAAATCCGGTCTCAGACATATAACACTTACTAGCTGTGTGACCTTGGGCAAGTCACTTAAGCCCATTGTCTAGCAAAAAAAAGAAAAAGAAAAAGAAAGAAACATGGGCCTTTTGAAACATGTCCTTTAGACCTAGGCATGAGCTTTATCCTGAGATTTCCCAGTGGTAATTCTAGGCAAGAACAACAGTATTTGAGAAGCCAAAAAGATAGTATAATTTTGTTGGGATGTCTATAGGATTGAATTTGGTTCTTATAAAGAGCCTGGGGTGTCCGTTATTTGGGATCATCTAATACTGGGATTCTTTACTTGAGTCCATTACTAGCTTTTTAAATAACTATATTTCAATATAACTGATTTCCTTCACAATCCTACACATTTTATTTTATTTATTTAAAGAACATTATTCTGAAAAGAGGTTCATAAACTCCACCAGACTACCAAAGGTATCCATAACACAGAAAAGGTTAAGAACCCCTGCTTTAATATGTATAATATCCTCAAATATGAAGTGATCATCATTTGGCATTCATTGAGAAGAAGCATAATAAGAAGTCAAGAGCCAATGGGCCAGGACTCGATAGCCTTTCATTCTGGCCTCTACTCTGCCACTATTTGCTGTGAGGCTTTAATTTCTTCACCTGTAAAATTAGGAGATGAGTTAGGATAACCTCTAAGTTTTCTCTTTCTTCTACTAGTCTAAGCTTACCATGATTCTACATCATAATCCTTAGAAGAGTTTAGCACAGAGCTTGTCTTAGAACATCTATAATCACTTGAAGCCCTAGGATGCTTACCTCAAGTGATTTCCATTGCCTGCTTTGGGAAATTTTTATTGAATTTATCAAGGTAGACTACAGATACCAGTATCATCCGATTACCAAAGAATAACAAACTGTGTATCTACTAGTCAATATTTGGCCATTATTTCATGGATTTTTAAAGGTAGACTAGGGATGTCAGTGTTACCTAACCAGTAAGGATTAATTAACTAACTAGTCTTTTTCAAAGGAATAAATTTAGACTTGATGTAAGGAAAGACTTCCTAATAATTAAAGCTATTGAAAAGTGGAATGAAATGACTCAAGAGGTAGTAGGTTCCTCTTTTCTGGAACTCTTTAAGAAAAGACTAGATGAACATTTGCAATGGATACCTAGGGAGGATTCTTGTTTAGATATGGGTTGGGTCATGGATACTGAGGTCCCTTTTATATCTGAAAATATGTGATTTACTTATTCTTAGAGCTCTACTTCTAATAACTGAAGTGCTGAATTCTATTTTTTGCTTACTAGTGGTGATGGGGAGATTATTAATAAATGATCAAGAACTTTTCAAGATTTTCTCAGAGTATGCAAAACGGATCATTTAATAACATTTCACCATTCAATAATTTACCTCGTAGTTTTGTAATTTATATTACATGAAATAAAGCACAATTGTTTAATTTTATCTTTCACATATGCATTTAAAAGCCCATCCAATGCACATGGGGAGATGTACTTCATCTTACAGCACAACCATTGCTAATGGTTATAGTCCAACCAGTGACTTGTTCAGATGCATTCTTTCTCTTTTATTGGACTTTTTTTCAATCAGCTTTCAGTCATTTCAAGTGAAGAAAATAAGAATATTAAACTTTCATCTGGATCCTTCTGTAGTAGTTAATTTCTCCATTATAATATTCTTGGGCCATATCTTTCTCACCAAATTAAAAAAGAAATATCATTATTCTGTGAAGAATTCAGTATAGTTTAAGCAAAGTCAATCAATTTAATTCAGATCAGGCTGAGGTACCCCTCCCCCCATTCTACTAATTTTGCCATCTGTCTCAATTGTCTTGGATTTTAAAATTAACTACACAAATCACATATTTTATGACAAACAGCAAGTTAGACTTTCTCTGATTTATTTCTTCTCTGCTTCCTTATACCCTACTTCTCACTTCCTTCCTAATTGATCTTTTAGATGATAACTGGGATTAAGCAGATAATTCATATTTCCTGTTTTTTTTAAAATAAGTTCTTTCAAGATGTATAACATTTGACAAAGGTTATTGAAGTAGAAATGTGAAACTTTGATGGAAAATTATAATCAGGGTAGTTTGTATTGGTTTTTTCTAACACTTAGTTGGAGAGGGAGAGGGTGTCAGAATGAAGGAGTTTCCCAAGAATTTCCCAAGAAAATAGGATAGAGTTATGAATTTTCCCATGATCCCTACTTTACCATTATATCAAAATACATATATGACTTATTCCTGATTTTTTAATTTCAAGTATTAATCATAGAACAATGTAAAAATATAGAGGAGCCATTGATTTACCTAACATTTTTTCTGTGATTTTACTGGGATATCAAAAGTGGAAATTTCTTTGTATATTTCTGGAATTCTGTGCCAAATATGATCATTACTAAGAGAACATACAATAAGAGCTAATACACTAGATGGCATAATTAGAATTAAAAAAACAGATCTAATGGGTTAAAACAAGAGGCTTAATCTAATTAGATGGAATTTAATAAGGATAAATATGAAGTCAGTATTTGGGTTAACAAAAAATCAACTATGCAAGGACAAGATGGGGTAGTCAACATCAGGGAGCAGTTTGTCTGAAAGAAATCTGGTGTTTTTGGTGACTACAAGCACATTATCAGTCGAGAATAGGCTATGATAAAAAATCTTGGGGTTGATTAAGAGAGGCAGAACTTATAGGAATAAGGTAGTTATAGTCCTTTTGTACTTTGCCCTGGTCAAGCCACATCTAGAGTATCATATGCAGCTTTGGAAATGACAATTTATTAAGGCAACTGATAAGTAGAATGTTCAAGGAGGGAAATCAGAATGGTGAAGAGCCTCAAGTGCATGAGGTTTGGTTGAAAGAAATAAGGATGTTTAGCTTGGAAAAGAGATGATTCAAAGTGAACATTACAGCTGTCTTCATGTATCTAAAGAGCTGTCATATGGAAGGAAGATTAGACTTGTATCATTTGGCCCCAAAGGGCCAAATGATGAGAAAAATGGGTGGAAGTTGCAAAGAGGCAAAGTTAGGCTTGACATAAATAAAAACTTCATAGCAAAATCCACCAATCCCCAAGTGAAATGTACTGCCTTAGGAGGTGAGAGCTCTTAGAGCAGGGACTGATAGAACATTTTTTAGTTGTGTTGTAGTGGGGATTCTTTCTGAGTTAAGGGTTCAACCATATGGCCACTGAACCTTCATCTAGTTCTGAAGTTCTAAGACTGATCTTTCTCTGCTTGAGAGGCTTGGAGTATAGATATTCATGTCACCTCATCTCTGCTTACAAACAAACAAAAAACAACAACAACAAAAAACAAAGCATGGATAGCATCGTGGAACAATGTCAAGGAAATCATAAACTTTTTTTGTAGGATTTGCCAGCAGACTGTGGAATTGGATCCATATTCTTTACTGCTCTTTTCTTCCGGTTGAAGAGTTCTCTCAATTTCAGACTCACTGCAATAAGTTAGTATTCCAGATTGGTGTCACTACTGTCACCACACCCTGCTGCCTTTCAATGTTCCTCAAATCAGAGAGTGTGATGGGATACCCAAATTTCATTTTTTGAACCTCCAGTTTATATACAATCTCTAGAGAAGAATTGCATTTGACAGATATCCTCAAACTTTCCTTTATATATCATCCTTTCTGGTCACAGGTAGCAGGCTTTCAGTCAAACCTTAACTACACAAACATTTTGTATAAAGGTTTGGGTCCCTTTCTGCTTTTATTTCCCATAAAGAATTATTATTATTATTATTATTATTATTTTTAAATTCTAGCATTTCATTGCTTATAATAATTCTGGTGATTCTCTACTTCAATAAATGACATGTTCAGTACATAAACACATATTGTCATTGGTCATGTTTTAAACTAGTCAGGAAGTGTGGTGCACCAAAAGAATGCCGGACTTAGAGACAGAAGGGAATGGGATAAGCATTTCTATAGCACTTATTATGTGCTAGGCATTATGCAGAGCTTTTAAAAATATTATCTCATTTGATCCTCACAGCAACACTAAGACTTAGGTGCTATTGTTATCCCCATTTTACAGTTGAGGAAATTGAGGCAAACAGAGGTTATGTGACTTGCCCAGAATCACACAGGTAATACATGGCTGTGGTCAGATTTGAACTCAGGTCTGCTTGACCCCAGGCCCAGCACCCTATCTACTGTGCCACCAGCTGACAGAAGAGACTATTTTGAATCCTTGTTAAGTCACTGACCATCTATTTGACCTTGAGCAAATAACTTATCCTATTTTGTTCTCAGTTTTTTGATTGGTAAAATGAGGGGATAGGCTCTAATCTATCATACCATATATCCAATTCAACCAATATTATCTAAGACTTGTTATGTACAATAGAAGGTACTCTTTCCATATCATTCAGCTAATTCTTAAAAGTGGTACAGGATTGATATGGAATATAAACATTTTTAAAACATTCATGTATTAAGGCTAAAACCCCCATTGTTCACTCTCTAGAAGAATATTAGCAAATTCATCAGAGCAGCATGGTATAATGGACTACCCTAGATTAGTAGTTAGGAGAAGCTAGGTGGCTCAGCGGATAGAGTGCTGGGTCTGGAGTCAGGAAGACCTGAGATCAGATCTGGCATCAGACACTTACTAGCTGTGTGATCCTGGGCAAATCACTTAATCCTGTTTGTCTCAGTTTTCTCATCTGTAAAATGAGATGGAGAAGGAAATGGAAAACTATTCCAGTATCTTTGCCAAAAACAAACAAACCCAAATGGACTCATGAAGAGTTGGACATGACTGAAATGAACAATAGACTGGTAGTAAAGAGCTCTGAGTTTTAGTACTGGTTCCTTCATAGGTTGATGTGTGACATTAGGTCATTCACTTAACCTTTCTGGTCCACAATTACTTCCAGCTGTAAAATAATATTATTTATAAAATGTTTTGATTGAATTTGTTTTGTAAATAATAATGATATCTTTGTTCTCTCTCTCTCTCTCTCTCTCTCTCTCTCTCTCTCTCTCTGCCTTCCTTCTCCTTCTTTCCTCTCCACCAATTATTGGGCTAAAGTCTCTAGCCTCAAAATAAATCCTTTTCAAAGTCTATTCTTAGTTATCTATGGGAATGTTTTTCTTTCTTTCATTTTATCATTTTAATTTTTTTAATAGTTTTAATACTTGGATACTTAATTGCAAAAATGTGCCAAGAGATTCTGGGGCATAAAATGTAGAATTAAACATAAAAATACTGGAATTTTTGGTACAGGTAGTGTGCTTTGGATCAGAAAACAATACTTCTGCCCACTACATAGTCATCAAGGATTTTTCACCTCCTCCACTACTTTATGACTTTTAAGTGTGCTCTCTAAATTTCCATCCAGTGACAACACAATCAAAGAGGAGTGATTAATCTCCCCCTCTCTCACCCCCTTTACTTCTTTTATATAAAACCTTAGCCTTAACTAGTTTGGACTATATCATAAGGCATTTAATTTTAGCCATGGGGTATACATTCTCTGTCACAAAAATAAATATACATAAAATAGTACTAGCCAGTAGAGAACTGTCTGTGATGGAGTTGTGTGACTTTAATTTTCTGAAATGAGAGTGGATGCAATTAACTCTCTGGGGATGATTAGCCAGTTGATAGTTTAGTAATCTCAGTAAATTACAAGCACCCATAGCACCCAGCATAGGACCATACTCTTGATTTCATTCATTTCTATTCTGATCGACAGCACTGTAATCTAATCACAAGCGTTGTGGACTGATTGTGAAAAGACCCAAGTTGCAGTTTCAGCTTTACCCTTGCTGGAATTATTTGCAAACCAGTCTCCTCATTTTAAGAAAACATTTTACCTCTAAAATAAGTGGGGGTCAGGGGAGGAAGGCATTAAATAGTAATATCATTTCCTCCCTGGAAGAGCCTCTGAAGTCTTGGTCAGAGTAGCTAATCACTGTTAATATTTTCAGAAACTCAAACTTTCTACTAACAGGTTCAAACAAGCAGGAACATACTGTAGGGGTGGAAAAAAGAATCACAATTTCTCTTCAAAATTTGGTGGCAAAGAAGAAATAGGAAAGGGGAAAAATGCAAATTGGTTAGGTAGCTAGATTTGAATAAATTAGTTAATTCTCTTCTCTTCTCTTCCTATCAAATAGGGATAAAATTGTCTGACCTTTTCTTCTTTCCTCTGGGAGCTCAGAAGAAAAGACTGGGATCAATCCAAGCTACTATTTTTATGATCATTTTTTTTTCCAAACTCAGGAGAAAAGGAAGCAAAATTCTGAGCAAAGGGCTATGAGTTTTGTGTGTTACATAACCTCATTCCCTCACCAGCATTTTGCAAAATGGTCAAATAACTCTATAAACAGAGCCTGGCAGAGGCAGTCATGAAACCATCTCCAAAAATGTCTAAGCTGGGACACATTTATTTTTAATAAAATACTTATGAATGGTCAGAAATATACAAGGCATCCACCGCTGAGAGCACTCACTGTGTGCCCCAGTTGGAACATTTATTGCCTGCAGGAATACCTGAAGCACTTCCTCTATCGATTGTGCTGTCTGATAGAGCTACATAGAGAGTGGCCAAGTTTACAGAGTATCAGCACAATAGGCATATACTAACAGGGCAAACTAGAGCTTTGTTGTCAGCCATTATAGATCATTCTCAATCAAATCTTGATATCTTTAGTACTTAGGCAACTATCTATAAGCCTACTTTCTTCTGTTTTCTGTGAACTTCTCTTCCATCACACTTTTGTTTCTTCATTATTTTTTTGGAAGAGGATATAGAGGAGGGGAGAGGCAGCTGGAATAAGATTAATTACATAGCCTCAATTCACTGGATACTAATCAACTCTCTATTCTTGTGGTTCTATGCAGAAGTCCATATTTTCAATTTTATTTTAAGTAAAATATTATGCTACTTCATTTGGGACACAGGTTTGGAGAAAATTCTATCTCCCATTATCTATCAGGTATCATTTACATTTGGATAGTTTGATTCAACCTGAAATTCAGCTCTCCCAAATAGAATTCCTCATTGTTCTCTACAAATCATTTCTCCATTACAATGTCCCTGCTTCTATCAATGGCACCACCATTCTCTCAGTCAGCCTGACTCAAAATTTCGGAGTCATCTCCCTTTTGAATGTCTATGTCCCATTTATCATGAAGTTCGGTGAGTTTTTTCTTCAAAATTACATTTTACTTCAATAAAAAGTTTATTATGTGACTGCTATGTTCACAGCACAGAAATAAATGCTATGCACCAGTAAAGATAAAGTATCATTTCTCATGATCACCATCTCTTAAGGGGATATAATATATACGTAAAAACTATTGTGCAAAATGAAATATGATCTGAGTTCAAATCCTAGTCCTATTATGTATTACTTACTACCCATTTGACATTAGGCAAGTTGCTTAACCTCTCTTTGCCATAGTTTCTTCACTAATAAATGAAATAATTGCATCAGATAATCTCTAAACTCTAAGGTTCACTTCAGCTCTAATTATGATTTAATTGTATAAGAGGTGCAAATCAAGTGCTTTGTAAGGTCTGACATCAGAAGGATTCTTATTGACTAACGGGATTGGAGAATACTTCTTGGAGGAAATGGCATTTGAATTAGAGATTAAAGAATGTCAGGTTTTGACTGTGCATATCAATGCTTTGCTCAACAATTCCATTATCTGTCATGGAAGGTCAGATCCTAATCCCTCCACACCAATGTTAATCTAACAGCCCAAAGCAGATTAGTGTAATAGCCCAAGGTCTCCCCAAAAGCTCTTGGATCACATTTACAGGGTTTGATTTTAATGGAGGAAGAACTGGGGTTGGGAGAGACTTGAGATTGGAAAAGCAATTAAAAATAGTAATTGTAGGGGCAGCTAGGTGGTAGTGGATAGAACACCAGCCCTGAAGTCAGGAGGACCTGAGTTCAAATCCAGCCTCAGACCAAACACTTGACGCTTAATAGCTGTGTGACCCTGGGCAAGTCACTTAACCCCAATTGCCTTAAAATAAATAGTAATTGTAATAGTTCTGTGAGAAGTGATGAGTGCCTGTAGTAGAGCAGTGGCTATATGAATGGAAAAAAGTGGGGTATTAATGAGAGATGGTGTGAAGTTAGAAACCAAAAGACTTGGTTCTGATAGGATATGTGGTATGAATGAGAGAGAGAAGTTGTAATGACATGGAAGATAGAGCAAAGTCCTTAGCTGAAAGAGGTACTGTGGGAGGCCTGAAAGATGAAGTTTGAACTAGTCATTGTGGACAATGGGATGGAATGGATTAGGGAGGAGTAGACCTTAAGACTCAAGTCACACAAATCTCTCATCCTCATGCTGAGTCAACCAGTCATCTCACTGTCATTTTGCTTTTTAAGATCCACCAAGACAAGGTACACTATCTTTAACAGTAATAGGATGAAAAATTTTGCATTGTGAAGAGCAAGTACCACTAAGACTACCACTGTCCTATATTTAATACTGAAGCTAATGAACCAAAATGTAAAATTTCTTTTTTTTCAAATTTTACTACAATCTAAGAATGTAAATTACAAATACATTATTAGCTAAAATTGAGTATTACCTTGTTTATTACATATATGTAGATATATATGAGAGTAAGAAATCCTCTCTGTGTACATATTTACATATATGCATACATGCATATGTGAATGTGTCTATATATCTATATTTATATTCATATCTATCTATATATCATCTATATCTATATTTCTCTCAGAACAGTTTGGAGGTAATGGTGGTTAGTGATCACGGGGAACAGTAAAAGGCTTTAGATATTAAAAAAGGTATTTCTCCAAATCTTCATTCTATTCTTATGGCTTTTCACAACTGGAATGCAAATCTGCCTACAAAAAAAAATAATACAGAACTTCACTAATTTGCACTAATGATGGTGGAAGCCCACTATGAGGTTATTAAATATGAGAGATGTGTGAACAAACATGATAATGAGCAAGTGAATTGCATCATAAAATAGTTTTTGTTCATTTATTTTGACAACTGGGGTATAATTTGATTAAGAAATGTACTGAAGTTTAGTCAGTAAAAGCAATAAAACATGAACACATGAGACCTGACGGCAGATTGTTACTATTGAACTTTTTTTTCTTTTATCTTGAGGAGAAGGGTGGACAAGCTAAAAATTTAGAGGGAAGATGAGGTTTATGGATTGTCAAAGTGAGAATCAGGGAGAATCAACTGCAATCTATAGTTATGTTTTCAAGATAACGTTTCATTCTTCATTCAGTGCTTGTTCAGTGAGCATCTGTGTATGATTTCATTACTGAATAACTGTCGTGTTTCATTTTGTGTTATGGTACAATTAATAGTGCTAATATAATATGTACTAGTTACCTGATTAATTACTCCTCCTCCAATTAACAAAGTAAATTAAAAAAAAAATTCTCTCTTACATCTGAGCTGTCTTTAGAAAGTTGCCCAAAGGAAAGTAAGTAGACCTTTCAAGGAGCAACAATGAAACCAAATGTACCAGGAGATGATAATGTTGGAAGGTCAAGGGTAATGAGGCTAATGAGTTAATGGAAATTAAACAGAAATGTTGGTGATGGGAAACAGAAATGTGGTTGTAGTCTGGTCCTCTGCCTTTCCCAGCACTGGATGCTATGTGGAAAAATGTAGTTTGTGGCTGTTGATTGATTTTTATGACACTTTTTTTTGGTAAAGATTAAAACGCATATCTTTTTACAACCTTAATAGTTTTATGACCACTGCGAGATTTACGTGCAATGATACACCAAGAAGCATATGCAACAACTCCCTGAAAAGCACCGAAGTGGATTACTATGGTTTCCTTTTGTGCTTTGGCAGCAGACAATCAAGACCGTAATTACAGGAATGGTGCCACCTGCCAACTCAATTGAGCAGAACCACGTGGCTCTGCATAAAATAAAAGCATTTCTAACATTAAAAAGTAAATGAGTGTTAAGCCAGAAGGGCCTTCAGGGACAGCCTATTGAAAGCTGAGTATTTCTTCTGGGCTCCAAATGACTGACTCTCACTATTATGCCATTTTACTGGCCCTGAAAGAAGCAGCTCCTGCCAGAGCCTTTCTCATTAAACTAGCCCAGCTAATGAAATGCCACCTTTTTGAGCTACTCAGGAGAGGTCTGGTGGAATCCAGACTAACAGACGGGTTTGCATTAAAACCCAGTTTTGGATTAAAAGTCTGTTCCTATCAATGCTGGAAAGAAGGAATTAGATTCCGCTTGCTAACACTGTTGTCTTGGGAGGCCTTAATACTCCATCGTCTTCTGAGTTGATGGAAGGATTGTCAGAGTGGTGGAGGAAATAGTGGTGGAAGTGGCAATAGTGCGGGCAGGTATTGGAAAACAAATATGCAAAGGATGAATCAATATTTCAAGTCAGCTATTAGTGTTCACTATATCAGCCAGTCAATCAATAAGCATTTATTAAGAATTTGCTATGTGCTAAACATTGTGCAAAGCTTCAGAGATACAAAGAAAGGCAAAACAAAGCAAAACTAAAAAAAAAAAAGTCCCTGTCCTCAAGGAGCTTATATCTGAAAGTTAAGAGAAAATGTGCAAATAACAATGTACGGTGACATTACATACTATTTACATGGAAGGGACTAACAATGGTGGCCTTCTTCAGAAAGTGGGATTTGAGCTGATTAGTACAAATTAATTCTCCCTTAAAAAAAAAGATGAAAAGATACCATCAGTTTTAATATGTCTGGTAAATCTGAAAATACCTGGAAGATGGAGTGAGGGCAATATCATAGGTCAATGGAGAAAATGAAGAGGACAAATTTATAGAACGTCTTACAAATGAACCAAATCAGCCTGGCAATCTTTGGCCCTTGGAAATCCTTCATTAATATAGGTGTTTTGCCAAATTAATCTTAGGGGTAGAGAGGCAGAGAGGTGTATGAGAGAGAGATTAATCTGATTTTCCTTTTCTATTCCTTGTTATACCATAAAACTAGGTTCTATGTTTCTCAGTCAAAGAGGTGGCTTAGGGAATAGAGCCTTGGACCTGGAATCAGAAAGACCTGGGTTCCAGATCTATCTCTGACTTTTATTAGCTGTGTGATTATGAGTAAGTCTCTTCATCTCTCTACCTAAGGCAACTTTCTTAGGTATAAGCTACACATAGATGAGTTGCTGATCTCCATTTGTGGGAGATGTTCCTTATGGTAATGAAACTAAAGGTCCAGAGTATAAACAAACAAATAAAACTCCTTAAGACTATTTAATAATATAGTAAAAAGATCTCTACATTTGGAGTTGGAGGACCTGAGTTCAACTCTCAGTCCTGTCACTTACTACTTGTGTGACATTAGACAACTCATTATACTTCTCTCTCAGCCTTACTTTGTAATATATCATGCTAATTTTCCACCAAGCATACTGAATCTTTACAAAAAAACTTCGGAGATATTCTTGCTCATTTTAGTGTTGTTTGAGATTCAAAGCAGGCTGTTACTTTAAAAAAAAAAAACACGTTTCCAGATCAGTTACCGAAGGTAGGTGAATTTAGAATCAGAGATCCTTGGTGATATCATTTACTGATGGTATGACTTGGGGAAGTTACTTAACCTCTTGCCTCAGTTTTTCTCGTAAAAGGTTTGTACTAGATTCCATATAAGATGTCATCTTTGAGTTCTCTAGGTAGATGATCCCATTACCTAAAATAGAGATAGCTGGGTGGGTCAGTGGATAGAGACCTATGATATTGCCCTCACTCCATCTTCCAGGTATTTTCAGATAGGCCTGGAGTCAGGAAAACCTCCAAATCTGGTCTCAGACACTTGCTAGCCTTGTGACTCTGGGCAAGTACTTAACTTCTACTTGTCTTAATCCACTGGAGAAGGAAATGGTAAATCATTCTTTGCCAAGAAAAACCTGTGGACAATATTAGTGTGCCATGGTGGGGTCACAAAGAGTCGGACATGATTAAACAACTGAACAACAACAAAATGACCTACAATAATATATAGCAATGAGAGGTGGTGGACGACTAGCCTCAGGGTCAGAAAGATCTGGATTCCTGTCTTCCTTCTGAGACATACTGGTGTTGTGACCCTGGGCAGGTCAATTTAGCCTCTTAGTGCCCTAGGCAACTCTCTTGGACTCCTAGTTGCAGAGCAGATGTAGGTTCTGCATTGGTAGATAGAGCTTCTCCTTAGAAACTCTGTACACTGACAAAATTAAAGGTTTAAACCAATAATAATAAATAAACAAAATGTACAATACAGAATAGTAATGGCAGTACCTAACATTTACATAGTGCTTATCGTATGCCAGGTGCTGTGCTAAGCACTTTACAATTATTATCTCATTTGACCCTTACAACAACCCTGAGAAGTAGGTGCTATTATTATCCCCATTTTGAAGAAGCGGAAAATGAGGCGGAGAGAGGTTAAATAAGTTGGCCAAGGTCACAAAGAGAAGAAGGGTCTGAGGTCATATTTGAACTTAGATCTTCCTGACTGCAGGACCAGGTATCTCTCCACTGAACCATTTATTTGCCTTAGAAATATAGAATTTAGTTTTATGGCATAAGAAAGAATAGAAGAGGAAAGTCAGATCAATCTTGCTTTATAACAATTTTTCCTAAGGTGGTGGTAATATTTTGGATTGTACATTTTCTTTTAAACCAATTTTAATACATCCAAACTGGAAACAATAATAATAATCTATTAAATCTGGATATTTTACTTCTATTATCCCTGCTCGGTTTCATAAGTACATAGATAATTTAGACTATGATCATTATAATCAAAGAACAATGGGGATCTTATTTAGCTGCTAAGCACAACAGTATGAGAGAATATTGTTTTCTTCCCTAGGTGTCAACAATGCCTTGAAAGAAGTGCCAAAGAAGACTGAGAACCATATTCTCCAGTCAAGATCCTACTTAATGTATTGTAGAAGCAGTTTCTACCAGCAGATATCAACCTGCTTAGCTCATATTAGTTCCTTCCATCCTTCTTAGTGACTATAGGGAGACTCAGACTAGTATTTTCCATTTATACCCTTCCCCTTCTTCCCCAGCTCCTGGTATTATTTGAGCTTCATAAAAAGGGTTTGATATGAAGGGGTTCTCAAAGGTTTACAAAGAGAACCAGTAGAAGGGATCCAAGACACTGAAAAGGAAGCAAATCTTAGCACAAGTTCCCATCGAAACATCCTGATGGTAGAATCACAGACTTCCTACTCACACGGCAAGCTGAGGGAGGCAAGCCTATCAGATCACCAGCATCAAGAGTCCCTGATGCTGCTACAACATACCTTCAGTAAAACTGCTTTCAGTACCAATAGCAGCTGATATGAATGAAATCCCACTTGTGCTAATCATGCGGCTCCTCTCTACCTGCCTTGCACCTGTGCCCTGGCTCCCTCTTGGCTTCACTACTGGGATAGCTGGTTTCATGACATTAATTGTTGGGTATGCATGGCTTTAGCTGGCAACACGTGAACTTGTTTACTCCCTGCCAGACACCTGTGTCCTAGAGCCCCAGTGCATTGAAGTGGTCGACCCAGTGTCCTGGCAATGAAAAAATGATGTCAACAAAATTAGGTCTATACTATTTTCTATAAGTGGATTCATAGGAAAAGTTCCGGTTACCTCAAGATGCCAGTCTAGTCATGTTATTAGCAAGTAGAAAATTCTGTCCTTAAATGGACTTAATCCATTGTGTTCCTAGGCTAGGTATATAAAACTGTACTCAATGGAATCAAGATTATGTGTTTTGCTTGAACTTAGCCTCCTCACTCACCAGACAACTTTTTGGCTCAAAGTGGAAATTTCCCATGGTAAATGATAGGTAATGGAAACTCCCAAAGAAGCTCAAGCAGCTAAATTGTTTGACCAAATCATAATTTATTCTGACTATATCAAAACATACAAGAGGTAATCAATTAAATTCACCTCATTGACTCCTATGTAGTTATTAAAAATTTATTATGGCATTAGTACTGAAAATTATCTAAAAGATCTAAAACAACCCCAAGTTTCATATATTTACTATTTACTAAGTGAAAAAATGCTTCCATTATTAAAAATGACTTCATTCAAGTCTCCAGATGTACTCCAATCCCAGTTCTAACATAGTGGGATTTAGAGAACAAGCCTGTAGTCATGCTTTTATAAACTTTGGTGATATCCTCTTAGCCTTCATCATCTTTATTACAACTAATGTCTTTGGAAACTGGTTGCTTAACAATTGCTTTATCTAGGCTGAGAAAGGAGGATTAGGAGGGAGAAAATGTTTCCTGTCTTGCCAAAGGTCTACCTGTAAATGTCCCCAAATTTAGAAACCTCAACATTTGATGTACTTCCAGCCCCTGCCACCATCTTCTGTTGATGTAACAGAATTTAGTGGAATGGGTGAGAGGGAGAGGGAGAGGAAAAGGGAGAGTGAGAGGGAGAGAGAGGGAAAGAAAGAGAGAAAAAGGGAGAGAGAGAGAGATAATAGCATTCTCAAGTTGGAAGGAATCTCAGAGTCTAGTCTCATGCTTACATTTTATGTATGAGGAACTGAGATGCTAAGAAAATAATTGATTTGCCCAAAGTCACCCAGATAATAACCACCAGAAGTAAAATTTGAACCTAGGACCACTGATTATTCTTTATCATTCTTTATTCTTTACCACATTTAACAAAAACAACAGCAACAACATGTGGAATTAAAAAATCATTTATTTATTTATTTATTGTATTCTCCTTTGCTTTGTGAGTCTAAATTCCTTACCCTCATTATAAGTTTACTCATGTAATCTTAGATTACTTGGATCAAAATTCTATTCTTGTGCCTTGTACTTTCATCCTTGTCTTACGACTTGTATGTCCACCCTTGTAACTTCACCACAATCCACATTCTGCAGAAACTAAGATCGAACTTATTTAATCTTTGCTGTTGTAGAAACTCCCCAAGTTCCCCATTCAGTGTCTTATTTCTGGTTAAGGGGATTTCAGTTGGTGAGGTGCAAATGTTCTAATATCAAGCTGATGTTAGAGGGTTTTTTTTTTTAAACTTTTTAGCCAATCAGAAGAAGGCACACTTAATGTTGTTGGATTTTGTACTGTCATCTTGTAAATCACTTTAAAAGATCCAGCCAGCCCTCACTCAAGGTCTTTGGTTATTAAGAATCATTTGACTCAATTTATTGACAGCTGTTAGTTTTACTAACAAATGGATCACATCCAGAACTTTGTCTCTCAGAATTTCTTTTGTGACAAACACCACTACCACCACTACCACCACCACCAACAACAATTCAATATTGCTCAGTCAAACAAGGATTTTTTGTCTATATAATCACAAAATTAGGAGCATATTTTTCACTTTTTGGTTGGCTGTTTTAGTAATTTGTAGAGTTATGGACTTAAAAAGAAAGTATTTTAAGGAACTTTCCCAGAATGCTAATGTTCTAAAGCTGGTACACTAGAGAATCACATCCTTAAGAGAAATGATATTATTTTGCACAGAAAGGTTATCTTGGTTGCCCCTAGAGAAAGCAGTCCAATATTCCAAAGTATTAAAGCTCATAGATTAAAAAAAAACACTAAATGAAAGATTTTTAAGTTTCATATTCACTTTTTCATTCCTTGGGAGATGATAGACTTGAAGGAAATTAAATTCAGTTATTTTGAAATAACTGAAAATCCTAGTATTTTATAAATCTGATTTGATGATAGGAAAGTTAAGTCATGGTAAAAATAATGAAGTGTATGAAAATTATGGTACTTCCCCTTTCTATACCCTACTTTCTCCAGACCCCAATAATATTCCTAGCAAACTTTATCCCACTAAAACCCCCAGGCACACCCTCTGGGTATCCTTCCTGACCACAACAAAACAATCCAACAAATTTACTTTATATTTGTAGGGAATGAATTTCTTATTCTTTAAAGGTGCATTAGCGTTTTTAAATACTCCTGTGTGGAGGGGGAAAGATTGAAACAAATTACTAATGAGAATTTAAGCATCACCTAATCAATTAATACATATTTACCTACTTTATGCCAGGATGGGGGTGGGGTGGGGAAGAATACAAAGAAGTACAGGGCCAGTTCCCCAGAAATTTCTAATCTAAGTAAAGATGTAAAACACATATAAATTGGAAAGCTAGTCAAGAGTATAACACTAGTAAATGGTAATGCCTGGAGAGTTGTACAGAGCAAGAACTGTTGTAGTCCAGAAGAAGGAGAGATTGTTGGGGGTTGGGATGGATAGATTGGGCTTTACAAAGCAAGTAAGATTTTAATTGTGTTTCCAGAGACAGATGGGACTTCATAGGGTTGGGGAATCTGTGTGTATTCTAGTTCAGCTAATACTACATGCAATGGTACTGAACCAAGATAGCACAAAGCATGCTCCAGAAATAGGTCCTGTTTGGAACTGAAGGTTGCCAGAGGAGTTAAGTGACAAGACTAAATAGGTAGGTACATTGGAGCTAAATTATGGAGGACCTTGGATGTCAGGATAAGGAGTTTAATCTCTAAGTCAGAGTTTCTTAATGTGTGTGTGTGTGTGTGTGTGTGTGTGTGTGTGTGTGTGTGTGTGT
>NW_020954556.1:42682571-42795549 GCF_900497805.2 Vombatus ursinus | reverse complement strand
GTGTGTGTGTGTGTGTGTGTGTGTGTGTGTGTGTGTGTGTGTGTGTGAAGGACTTCTCCGGTAGTGTGCTGCTGTCTATGGATCCCTTCTCAGAATAAATGTCTTTAAAGGTGTAAAGTAAAATGCATAAAGTTACAAAGGACATTAATCGTATTAAAACATTTATCAAAACATATTAACTAATACACACATACAGATATGTTTTGGTATGTATTTGTATGCAAAAATACAAATGCATATACATATACATATGTATAGGCATATTTATTGGCACATGCATTTGCATATATGTATTTACATGTGTATATGTACATATATACAATACATACATATGTGGACGTATGTGTAAATATATATACATATAGTCTAGACAATGGGAGGAGACACAAAACATTTTCAAAGCCCTGTTGCTCACATTACTTCAAGAGATTTTTTTTTTTTTGTGAAGACCTTGCCAGCTGTCACTTATATAACGTGTAATAGTTCTTATCTACTCCTGGCTTCCCTATATGTAATGTTGGTAATGATTATATACATAGATATACAGATCTAGAGTTTTCGTAAACTCAGTTGAAATCCAATATCATATTACACAATTTACAGCCACTCAATTTCAGAGTGAGAAGACAGTGTTCAAGACCACTCAGAAAGAAATGTCTGAAACTGCCCTTGGTAGATGAATTTTAGGACTGTAGGATTTAATTTTAAGACCTCAGGTTTTTATCTTTATCACTTCAACAACACTGAAAATGCTTCAAGGATTTGATATACAGAATTATTGTCACTGTCAATAAAAGAAATGGGCCTGACAAACCCAGATCCAGTTTAATTACTCCTGTAATGCTTCCTGTGGTGGCAAGAAATTGGTGTTTTTCTGATACTGCTCTGCTTTTAATTTGCTAAAATGGAATAGTTTCTCGCAATTGGACCTGAGAGAGTTGATTCATGATTGATGCCATCCAAAATGTACACACAATCTAAGTGATGCTGTACTGTTATTACCATCCAAAGACTTCCCCAACTGGAGCTACCTCTTGTGTGGAGCACATCAGAACAGATGTTCCTAAAGTGACGTTTTGGAATTGTGCAGGGCAATGCAAGTAGGTGCTTTGGAAAGAACAGCCTTCAAATGCCTTGTAAACCCAACCCTAGTGCAAATTGACAGTCAGATGCATGGGAGGCCAGCCAGAGCACCTCTGTAAGCTTCTGGAAATCAGATGAGGTGCTGGAAGCTTCCAAAAATCTTTCTGAGCATTACAAAAGGCTTGCCAAATATCAAAATATGCACTGCACTGCTCAAGAAAAGGAAGTTGAACAAAATGTAGTCTTTATTTTCCGCTACATATCCCATCTGTTTCTTTCCCTAAAGGGTCATATGTTATATATTTATAAGAAGCGTTTACGCCTACGCTAACACAGTTTCCACAGTCTCTGTCAAACACAGCCTTCTCCTTGTTCGTGACACATTTTTTTAAACATCTTTCTGTATCAACTCATTCTTTTATGAAACTTGTTCCTCTCTGATATCATTATTAAGGCTTTGATACTTTTCTCTTTTTTGCCATCATTCCAGAGAGATTAAACTCCAGGCTGTATGGAAAAGTTTCTGAGGACTGTGAATTTGTATCCTTTTAATACAAGAGAGACATTCCATTAAGTTCCTATACAGGCAGATACCCTTTCATTTCCTAGGCTATAAAAAAAAAGAAAAAGCCAGAGGGGTAGCAATGCAAAGAGATGGGGCTCTTAAAATTAGCTCATAGGTCTTTCCTATAAATTAATCCTATGCTTTTAAATTTATATATTTAAATCTCTTGAAAGACACAGGCCTGTGGTGCTACAGAACCAAATAATTAGACCAGTGGTATTGTTTCCCAGAATGCCTTTTCTTTATGATTTGGATCATTCCTTAATCTAGAATTTCTTAATCTGCGTTCAACAAAATTGGTTTCTTTAAATTTTGATAACTATTTCAAAATATTTGATTTCCTTTATATTCTTTATATTATGTATTTGAAAACATTCTAAGAAGGCATCCATAGATTTCACCAGACTGCCAAAGGAGGCCATGACACACAAAATAAGGTTAATTACCCTTGTTTCAATACAACCCCTGCACTAATTCTGTCTTGTCATTTTTCCAGATGGACTAAACATTTCCCCAAAGACTTTCTTCCCTTCCCCTCCCACATTGTACTCCTACAGCCCCTTCCATGAGTCCAAAGTTAGCTTTCCATCACCCTCAGACCTCCTCTATGTAGTTTCTTGTATATTAAAAGGTTCCTCACTGGTCCATGAAGGAAGCCTAGATTCCATCTTTCCACATCCTAGGCAAAAGGAACACCTTGATATAACAAATAGAGTGCACCAATGGGCACATTTTCATTGACCAAACCAAAAATGTCCTACTGAATGTTTATCTATTTTAATTGGATTCAGTAAACATACCTTAAGAAATATTTTACTAGATTATTTGGAATCAAATTGTTACTTTTTACTGTCCCCCCCAAAAAAAAAATCTCTGGAAAATAATGGAAAACCTCCTTCTATCTTTCACTCAGAGATATCTAATTTATACCAGTACTAGTGGCTGGTCATCGTCATTGGCGACTGACCCTGGTTTCTTAACTCATGGTTAGAAACGGGACCTTTGAATGTTTAAGGAAATTCAAATCTATGATGTAAATTCAAATAAGGCCTCAAGAATTAGTAATCTTATTACATAGCTTTGATTCCACAGTGAAGAGAGAGCCAGGGAAAAAGGTTTAGCATGAAATGATTTTAAAGATTAACAACTTCAGTGACTTTTAAAGTTGACAGATTCAGGTAGTTTAGATGTGGATACTATTGTAACTCTTTGGTGAGTCTACATGAAAAGACATTGTCAGTCCCGTCGTTTCCCTGGCCAATGATATCCCATCATTGAAATGGGTATACAACTATCATATCCCAGAAATCTACCTTTCTCAAAAACTCAAGTAAACATGGAGCATAAAAAGACTTTTTAAAACTCAATGACTATTCTATCCAAGAAAGGCATGAAATAAGCCAATGTCGTTATATCCAAGGTGGACTTTTTCTTGATCAGTGAATTAATGATTCATATGTGCTAATATTAAAACGGATGTGAAAGGAAGGATGCCACATGATTCCCTATCCTTAAAGAAGTTATCTTAGAGGTTTTTAAAGCATTATGCACTGTTGTTGTTGTTTGGTAAGAAGGGATTTAAATTTATCCAAAATTGAAAAGTAAGGTAAAAGCCTTAAAAATAGCATGTTAGAACTAAACAGTACCATCTTAGTATTGTAACTGCTATATTATCATAAACTGGGTGTCAAAGCAGAAACTGGAACCTATTAAAGCTCACCCAGAAAGGAATTCAGAGAGAAACTGCAACACCATCTGGTGTCAGTCTGGATTTTCATCCTAGCAAAAAAGTTTACAAATATAATTTGGCAAAAGACTGTCTCATTCCTGGCCTAGGTAGTTCTGCTTTAGAGTCTGACTTTCAAAAGTGATGTTCGAATGTAACGGGGGCAAACAGGAGTATGAATTAGAACTTTCTATCTCTCAGTTTTCCGGTGAGGATTTGGGTCGTTCCTCCCCTCAGTGGAAATGGAGATGGCTAGCATGTGAGCAATAAAGCAGGGAAACCCGAATTAGGATCTCAGATCCTGGTCTATTTGCTGTTCCTTACCTAGGCTGCTTCCATTTCCTGAGTCTGCATTTTCCATTGACTATCCCATATGCCCATATTTCCCTCCCTTCTCCACTCTGATGACTAGCTTTCCTAGATTCTTTTAAGATTCAGCTCACACGAAACTTTCTTTGGAAGGCTGCTCCTAGTCAGTGTCCCCATCTTCTACCTTGTTCCTTTGCTTCTCTAAGACAATCTTCCATTTATACTGTATACATCTTATGTATAAAAAGCTGTTTTCATATTGTCTTCTCTATTAGAAAATGAGCTCCTTGACAGCAGAAGACAGGTTTTTGTCCCTCTTTGGATCCTCAGCACTTAGCACCGTACTTGTGAAATAGCTAGTGCTTTTTATATGGTTGTTGCCTGAATGATACGGGAGGTATATTCACTGCAGCAACCATGTGAGTTTGAGTTTGGATAGATGACTAGGCTGTTGTTAGGTATATGTACGTACGGTTCAAAAGGGCAAAGACACATGAAGAAATAACGGGAAGGAAACCCACAGATAAAATGGAAACATTGCAATTGATTTCTGCTCTCTAGACATTGGTAGGCATAGTTCAGAAGCATCAAATAATCAGAGAAATATTCAATCACTTAGTTATGATTAGTCAATGGAATGAATAGATACTTCAAGCTAAAAGAAAACAAAACACTTTCTCCTAAAATGTTAAGATACATTTCCCAAACTTAGGTGATTTAAAAAAAAAATTTCCCATCTTATTTCTGTAGGGTGTTATGAGATTTACTTAATATTCTTAGTATTATTAGAATAACAGATTATTAGAACTGAAATGGATCTTGGAGATTGACTAGTACAAACTCTTTATTTCTCATATGAGGAAATAGGATCCCAGAGAGATGCAATAACTTATCCTTGGTTCACACAATAAGTTATTTCCCACTCCAGTGCTCCTTCCCACTATACACTGACTAATTACAATATGAAAGGGCATAAGTTGCTTTTGTGTGCCAGTTTTTATAGCTCCTATTTCCATAAGACAAGAAAAATGATTAAATAAACGAGAAATACTATGGCAAATAGTACAGCCAGTTTTTCTCTAGTCTTTTTTATTTCTTTATGAATAATATTTTAATCCTTTACTAATTAAATTTAGATATTTCTGACTACATATTTCTCAAAGATACTGTTAAGTGTTCTTTTAGATTGCCTCGAACAACTACAATGTTTCAAAATATTTGATGGACAAGATTTATCAGATCTATCACAACCACAATGAAAATCTAGTGGTAGATATGGATATTTATCTAAGTTTTATTCAATTCTAAGGAGTAATGTAAAGAAACAGCTTCCATATTGTGCTGTTCTACTGCCTGATTTAAATTGAGACAGAAATAATGCTCCTTGGACTCCACATTCTTTATGAAATATGTTATGATTTATAGCCAGAAATCTTGATAAAACATTGATACCAAAACACTTGATATTGGATTTCCTTTTTGAACAATATCAATAAAGGATGACTTGAAACAAAGCAGACAGTATCTTTAAGTGCCATGGCAACAAGTTACAGTCAGCTGTATTTCATCATCCCTGTTTCAGTGAAAATCTCTGAACATCAAAGAATAAAATATAACGAGTTTCTACCAAAAGGAATTTCTTTGGCAGAGTTTACAAACTCCAGAAATAGTGTCTTTGTGGAAGTGCCTATACCATCCCAAGCTACAGGCTTACAAAAGCAGTACTATGATATATTATTCCCCTATGGTAACAGACACTATTGAAGCTCAACTATAATTTGGCACAGAACATTTCTATACTAATGTAATGTGACAATGTTATTATGTTCGCTATTTCCCATGCCATCATAGCCATATTCATCTTCACGAACATGACATTATGCTCACTACTATGATTATATTATAGTTGTGGACTGTGGGGTGAAAGTATATATAAACTTAGAAAAAAGGACTCATGTATAATACAATATAGTGACGGTGTGGTATCTGTGTACTTGTGTTTGTATAGGCTGAACTCCACAATTTCTATTCTACAATATAGCAGATAGGTTGCTATACGACACAAAGTTAATAACTTATGTCCTTGAACAGACTAACAGACTTGAACAGACTAATGCCTAACAAATTCTGAGATTGTGCTCATGTTGACATTTTCTTCTTATCCTTATGATTTGTTGAATTGCTGTGCCTGGTAGAATTCTTTAGCACATCAAAATAAACTTAATCTATACACATATTTTACCTAATATCATTCACTGTTTGTCTGAGGCAAAATATACATTAGGGAGAGGGTAGTTATTTTAATAGGAACAATAATCAAAATGAATAATAGGACAAATGATGTGACAGATTGGTCTTTCACCTTTACAATCCTGTTTGTTAGTATGGGTTAATTATATTATTGAGAAGCATCATTAGTTTGGGTAACCTTATGTGGATTGTAATTATAATTTGGCCTAACAATAAAAGAGTAAAGAGAGAGTGATTTGCCACATTTTACTACATTTCAAGTTCAACCAACATTTTTGATGTGATTGTTCTCATGAGGACAAATTTCATTATTAATATAGACAAACTATTTAGCCTAGAATAAAAATTTCAGAGTTGGGATTCCTCACCTTCAGGTATGCTGCCTCAGATAAGGCACTATACGACCAGGTGAAGCATCTGCCCTGGTTCCCTGTCTTTTTCCTTATCTTGGTAAACTTGCCTGGGCAATCTAGAAGAAAACCTCAGATTTTCCCATCTAGAGCAAGCCTTGAGCAGACTGCCATTAACTTGTTTTGCTCTAGCCCAGAACACAAGTTCTTCTCCCCCAAGAAAAAAAGACCTTATCATGTCAAAAAAGAAACTCAATTTTCCTTCCCCCCTCACCCCCCACCCCACCAAACAAAAAGGACTCTGACAGCTCAAAGGTCTAGGACTCATCCAGCTTTTATAATTCCTTCCTTTTTTTTTCCGGTGCTTTGAAACAAGCATATGATTTTTAAATATAGACATTTTGCTGAAATATTTTGTCTTTACATCGGGGTTATTTTAACCTTTTCTGAATTCAATCCTCCCTTGTGAAAAGAAAAAAAAAAGTGAAAACATCCAATATTATGATTATGTGTGATAATGTATAAAATATGTATTCTGTCCTCATTTTTCCAACCTCTTTGTCTTTAGATTTTTTGAAACTCTTGTAGTCATTGTGTATTTTATCTTGGTTCTGCTTATTTTTTGTTGTATCACTTCCTGTAAATCTTCCCACTTTTACTTCCCAACACTATATCACATTCATATACCATAGTTTCAAGCCATTCTCCAGTTTGATACAGTTCTTTGCAACCACAAAAATTCTTTTATTAAAATTTTAATACTTTCTGGAACTGTTTGACTTTGAATTCCTTGCAATAGGATAGTTGGGTCATTGGATCAAAGGGTATGGAAGGTAAAGTCACTTCTGTTTTGGGATTCCTGGGTGCTGTTCTCTTCTCCCTCTATGCTATTTCACTTGGTGAAATAGCTCCCATCAGCTCCCATGGATTCAGTTATCATCTCTATGCTGGTGATTCTAAGATTTACTCATTGAGCCTTAATTTCCCTGCTGACCTCTCATCTCACATCTCCAGTTTCCTATTGGCACCTCAAATTAGAAGTCCCACAGATGTCTTCAACTCAACATATCCCAGCTTAACTCATTATGTTCTCCCCCACAATCATCCCCTCTTCCCAACTTCCTTGTTATTAGTGAGGATACTACTGCCCTCCCTTTCATCTAGTCTGACAACCTAGGTATCATCCTGGAACCATCTCTCTCTCTCTCTCTCTCTCTCTCTCTTTCTCTCTCTCTCTCCCTCCCTCCCCCTCCTCCCCCATATTGAATCTGTTGCCAAAGTCTGTCAGTTTTGCTTTTTAAACATCTTTCATATGCCCCCCCTTTCCCTCTGACACTGTCACCACTTTAGTACAAACCTTCATTACCTCATGCATAGACTGTTGCAATAACCTTCTGGTAGATCTGTCTGCCATAAGTCTTTCCCCATTCCAGTACAATCTAAAGTGCAAGTTTGACCATGTCACACCATTCCCCCTTCCCCCATTAAATAAACTCTATCAGCTTCCTGTCACCTCCAGTGTCAAATATGAATTCCTCTATTTAGCCCTCAGAGCCCTTCATGACCTCTCCCCCACCTCCACCATTTTTGTGTTCTTCTGCCTTATAATCCTTACTCTGCCATTCCACGATAATAGCCTTTTTGATGTTCTCTTAACAAGACAGTCCATCTCCTGACTCTGAGCATTTTCACTGACTGTCATGCCAGGGATGCTCTCTCTGCTCATTTCTACCTCCTGACTTCCTTGATTTACTTCAAGTCCCAGTGAAAATACCACCTTCTACAGGAGGCATTTCTTAGTGCCATCCCTCTGTTGATTATTTCCCACTTATACTTCTTATGTATCTTTTTATCTTGTATATCTGTTTAGATATGATTTTTTTTTGTGTGTGGTCTCCACCATTACACTATGAGTTCCTTGACAGAATGGACTTTTGCTTTTTTTTTTCATCCCTATTGCTTAGCACAGTGTCTGACACTTAATAAATGTTTATTTATGGAATGACTTATTCCAAATTGTTATTCTGAATGAATGGTCCACTTCACAGCTCCATCAACAGCACATCAGCATGTCTATATTTCGATAGCCCTTGTGATGTTGATTCCCATTTCTTGTCATCTTTGCCAATTTTCACAGTGCAGCAAAGCCTGGGAATTGTTTTAATTTTGTATTTCTATTACTGCTAATGATTTGGAGTTTATTTTCATGTGAAGATTTATACTTTGTGATTCTTTTGGGAAAAGTTTACATTTTATCTATTGGGCAAACAGTCTTGTTATTTATATATTTGTTTCTATTCCCTAGGTATTTTAGATATATAGAAAGACTTTTAGCAGTGATATTTATGCAAATAAGCTTCCATTCTAATTGATCCTCTTCTAATTCTAGATGCATTTATGTTACTCATGCAAAATTTTTAATTTTGTTGTTAGTGTCTGTTTTGTCCTTTCTTATCTCCTCTCTCTCTCTCTCTTATTTGGTTAAAAAGTTTCCCTGTATCCATAGTTGTACAATGGACCTGATCTTGTTTTTTTTTGTTTTTGCTAGGCAATGGGGTTAAGTGACTTGCCCAGGGTCACACAGCTAGGCATTTGAACTCAGGTACTCCTGACTCCAGGCCTGGTGCTCTATCCACCTAGCTGATCTTGTTTTTGTTTAATTTTTTTTTCTAATTCTCTAACATTTTACATGTAAGTTGTGCATCCACTTTGAGTTTATTGTGTTATATTGCATAAGATGCTGTTCTAAAACTAATTGCTGACAAAGCTGCTTTCCAAAAAGTCTTTATCTAAGTAGAATCCTTGCTTACATAATTTATATTCATGGCTTCATCAAATACCTAGTCTCCTATTTTATAGCTTCTGTTTATTCATCATTTATTCTGTTTTATTGACCCATTTAAAAAAAAAAACTGGTAGTAAATGTTTTCAACACTGCTATACGATATAGTAACATATATAGTAATGCTATGCCCCCATCATTTGTATTTCTTCTCATTATTTCCTTGAAGTTTTAGACCTTTTTGTTTGTCTAAATTAATTTTATTATCTAGTTCTACAAAGTAGCCCCTTAGCAATTTGATTGGGATAATAATAAATCTGAAAATGACTTTGGGTAGTATTGTCATTTTGATTATATTATTATGGCCCAAACATGAACAATGAATATTTCTCTAATTATGTGTATCCCTCCACTCATTTTTTCTATAAAGAGTGTCTTGAAGTTATATTTATATAAATCATATATGTCTTTAACAGGTTACCTTTCACTTTTTTTTTGCATTTTGTAGTTTCTGAAAGGTATTCATTTTTTAATTTCTATTTTTATTAATCTCTTATAGAAATGTTGATGATTTTTTGTAAACTTATTTTGTATTTTTCTATCTTTCTGATGTTATGAATCATCTTAATTAGCTTCTTAACTTTTTTTTTTTTTAGGTTTTCTACCATTATATCATCTGCAATTAAGTCTAATTTTGCCTCCTCCTCACCAGGTTTTATACCTTTAATTTTGTTCTCTAGTCTTATTGCTATATCTTATATTTCTAAAACTATGTCAAACTAATAAGAAGAAGGAGCACCTTGCTATACCTCTCTTTGTGCTAAGAATACATTTTGTGTTTCTCCATTGTAAATAACGATAACTCTTGTTTTTAATTTTTAATTTTTTTTGTAAATTTTTGTTTTCAATTCCAAATGATCTCCTTCCTTCTACCCCACCCACAACCATCAAGAGGGCAATAAATATGATACCCATATACATATGAAGTCATGCAAAACACATTCCTACATTAGCAGTGTTATGAAAAAAAAGCAAGAAAAATAAAATGAAAAAAGATATATACTTCAATCTGCATTCAGAGTTCATCAGTTCTCTTTCTGGAGGTGGATAGCATTTTTCATCACAAGCCCTTTGAAATTGTTATAGATCTTATATAGATCAAAGTAGCTAAGTCTTTTACAATTTATTATTACAACATTGCCATTACTGTGCACAAAGTTTTCCTAGTTCTGCTCCCTTCATTTTGCATCAGTTCGCGTAAGTCCTCCCAGGTTTTCTCTGAAACCAGCCCCCTCATCATTTCTTATAGCACCACAGGATTTTATGACAATTATATACCATAAGTTGTTTAGCTCTTCCCTAATTGATGGGCATCCCCTCAATTTCCAATTCTTTGCCACCCCAAAAATAGTTCTTGTTTTAAAGTATATATATATATATATATATATATACATACTGATGTTATTAAAGAAGTCTCTTTCAATGCTTTTAATAGAGATTGGAGCTATAAATTGAAAACTGCTTTTTATGAGCCTATTGAAATAAATAAGTGGGTTTTTGATCTTTTTGTTTATATGATGATGTTAATTGTTTTGGATGCATAGGATTCTGGCAGACAAGGAGGAGAGGAAAGCTTTGCTGATAAAGAGAACAATACGTGTCTGGTAGACTCTGTATAGTTTAATCCAGTTTGCTTGGAACTTGTAAATGTGCATGAGAATAGCAGAAGATTAGGCTAGAAGAGTGAATGGAGATTGCATTGTGTTGTTTGTCCTTGAAGAGGACCAATGGCATCACAATTGCACTACTTAGTCTGGAATTTATTTGGAAGGAATTTGAGATCCATTGAAAGTTTCTGAGTAGGGAGCATGAAATAGGTTCATTTTTAGGAATATCACTTTGGCAGCTGTGTGTAGAAGAGATTGGTGTGGGAAGAGCCTGGACATCAATTAAGATGTTATGACCATGGTCCATGTGAGTGTTAATGAAGGTTTAAACTAGGGCTTTGGCAGTGGGAATGGAAAGGAACTGATTTATTTGAGATAAGTAAGTACAATATTGTAAATATGGTATTGAAAGTGCGATATAGTTGATACCTGTGAATAGTTAGACTATTCAAATGACTTTTTCAGAAATTCTACTATACACAAACACGTTTGAAGTACAATCTCCTCTTGGGGGAGTTTTAAAAATTGATTAGTTGGTATGATTCAATAATAATAATAACATACTCATAAGCAACAAAGTTCGTCTATCACAATTTTTTTGTTTGTGTTTAAGCAAACTCAATTTCTTAAAAGTCCAATTATATATTGAATTGGAGAGACAACTTTTCAAAGATTTGTATATTGGATCATAGTAAATCCTAAAATTCAGAACTGAAACGTACTTTAGAGGTATTTGAAAAGACATCTGAATTTGTTTTTTTTTTTTAAAGGTCCATTTCTTACTATTGTTTGCCATACAAGCAGAAGTCTGAAGTTATACCATGCAGTGATGAACGCATAGACTAGAGATGGGATTAAGACCACCTTACTGACATAGTGAAAATGTCAGCTTCAATGTAGAAAGGGTTTTGTCTAAAATTTCAGCAACAATTTGAACATTTATGTAAATTCTAAAAAAAAGGTTGAGAAAATAGAGATAAGGCATATTTTGATTACCCTAAAATGATGAAAATGCTCTATTCTGTTCCTACTATGTTAGTAACAAATAGCCAAAGTGATTGTCATTATTTTTTAGTATTTACCCGAGGAAAATGAAACATTTGGATGTTATCATTGATATCAAGATAATAATCTTTTAAAAAAGGCTTTGTTTTAAAATATTGGTTCACACCAAACTAATTCTCATTGCTAACACCCCAATCTTTAAACCAAGTGGAAATCACAGGCTTTCACAAAATCCACTAGGAAAAAAAAATTGATTTAATCAGAATTTATGTACTCTAAGAGTCCTCCAAAGTCATTTTAGTGCTGCTTTGTGCAACAGGATTATCAGGAGGCACAATTATTGAATGACATTTTCTCTATCTGCAAGCAATAACCAAACAACAGCCCTATCATTGTCATCACCATCCCTATCTTTCCAAAGTAACATCCAAGCCATTTTCTCTATAAATGAACCACATACAAACTTTGCTACTTAGGATTACATCATGATGCTTCTTAGAGAAAAGGATAATAAATACACATAATAAGCAAAATTCTTACAATTTTACCTAATGCATAAGCAAGAACAACATGACATGACCACATTTTAACCTCTCCTATGAATCAGGAGGATATATTAGGCAACATTTTGGGGAGTATATTCTGCAGCTAAATGAAAGATATTTTTATGTGAAAAGCATTGTTAACCATGTAACAGATAAGTCCATCAAAACTACATGTGCAGGTACAACTCTGGTCATGAATTAAATGATAAGCTATTCAAATCTTTATCTCTTCCTGAAACCAAGGTTAGGTCTCTTTCCCTTGGAGAGGGGATGACAATATAGAACTGCCACTGTCATGATAGTGATTGTCAATCGTTGAGAAAAATAGATCACCATTGCGGATTGAGGACTGAGGACATTGAGGATTAATCTCATGATTTATCAGTTTAAAAAGTGTTTTTTCCCAATATCTACTATATTTACAGAGCTTTAGATCAGTTTTTGCAGTATGGAATAGAATAATGAGTTTCAACAAATGTCTCAAATGCTTAACTAGAAACAGATATTAGCCCTTTGTAATCACTAGAATGACACAAAAAATAATCCTGATATGTTAAAAAATGAATTTCAAAATAGATTATTAAGGCTTTTTATTTTACCTTAATTAAAAAAAAAACAACATAATTTTCTTTTACTCCCCCAAATGCCACAATATTATCTTAAACAGTGATCTTGATTGCTTTACAAAACTCAGTGCACACACACACCACTCCAGGAGTAAAGTTGTTTCATAAAGTAAGTTATAACTTGACTGTATATTCCACTACTAAGTTGCTTTTTATTTTAAACTGAGTCTGCCATTCTCTCAAAATGACAGAACTGTCAGAGAACTACAGGAAGTGTAACTTTCATCTGAGCCAATTAGCCGTGATTTGTTCATAGGAAGCGTGATTTACAGGTATTTGAAGATTGGTCCAATGCAGCTGTCATTTAGTTTGTCCAAGGTTGTTCAGATCAACCAAATGCTTGAAGAAGAACAGGTTTTTACCATTGGATAGATATGTAGATAGATAGACATAGTCTCAAATATAGAGATAGAGACAGGACTGGTGAATTCATTGGTATAGGGAGCTCCTAGGTGAGGGATTTCCTTCTACCAATGCAAGTTAGCACTTTCTCAGCAATTTATAGCCTCATAGTAGATATTCTTAAGTTGGGGTCCATGGTACCCTAAAAGATCTATGGATGGATTTTAAAGGGTCCATGAACTTGGATGAGAAAAAAAAATCTCATTATTTTCACCAACTTCTACTGGAAATTTGGCATGACCTACAAATATTTATGTGAGCAATAAACATTATTCTGGGAAGGGATCCACAGGCTTTACCAGAATGGGAAAGGGCACATGATATTAAAAAGTTTGAGAGTCTTTGCTGCTTAGAACATTGAGAAATTAAGTGCCTTGTCCAAGATCAAAAAGGCAGCATATATCTGAGACAGATTTGAATCTATATCTTCCTGAATGTAACATTCATTTTCTATCCACAATGCCACTCTGCCTCTCAGTCTCAAATAAACATAGAAATTCTATCCTTCCTTTGAATCTCTCTTATCTCTGAAACCACCTCTTCCATTCCATCACATGATGATATCTCATTCCTCTCAAATCATACAATATATATGGCTTACGACACTTCTGAAGTAGATGTTTATTTTGGTTATCTTTAACTATGCCATCTTCCTAGTCATTTTCCCCTGACTAGATTGTAAACTTCTTGAGGGGAGAGACAAATTCTTATATGTCATTGTTTCCTCAGTACCTTTAATGTAGTAAATATTCAACAAATACTGATTCACTGACTGAATGATGCCATGCAAACCAAATGTCCACAAGGCTTACAGTATAATCCTAAGTTGGACTGCTTTGGAAGACACACAGTATTTTGAGACTTTCAAGATATGACTTGAGTGAGACTTTCAAAATATGACTTGAGTATAATAAATAGTATCCTAAAGGCTCCCCAAATTTCACAAAACATGTCCTTTCTACCATGCCACTCTTGTTCTCAAGGTATACTTGATGAGCTAAGAAAATGCAGATCAAGTTTACTGGCAAAGTTTGCAACTTATTTTAAATGTTCCAGAGATAAAAAGTATATTTCCCAATCATAATCAGATATTTTGAAAATGAGGGGGAAATGTACTATGTGAATATATAATGGGGCATATTCCCAGAAAAGATGGCAAATGATCTGTTTCACTTTGTTTGGATACAAACATCCAAAGGGGCCTAAAACCTCAAAGGAATTGAAGGCCTCCAGTTACCTAGTCTACATGACATAATTGATTCCAAATTTGACCTCCAATTTCCTACCTTCTTTCACCTAACCGCTAATCTTGCCTAATAAAGATATTGTGGGCTATTAGGTAACAGGCATGGTGGGATCTCATTTACAGTCAACCAAGAGGTGTTAACCTAGAACATTTTTCTTAAAACTGCAAAAGATAATGATTTGAGCAAATAATTCAACAAAATATTCCATGAGGCAGAACTCATCCTTTTCCTAAGAAACACCATCCATCACATCAATATAAACCAGTTAATTTTTTCCCTTAAATATCTGTTTGCTATCCTAGAGTCTTGACTCAGTGAAAAAAACCAGACCACTATTATAGAATGTGCTTGGCCATATTCAAACTCCCCTAGTCCTAAGGAGGAATAAAATCCAGTACTTGGTTGAAACTTAGGATAAAGAACTTGGAGGATGGAATGTGAAAGAGTCTGTTTATACAGGGAGAGGGAGGGAAATGCCTTAAGAAGTGTAGAGAGAGAAATAATGAGACCTGTCAACTGTTCACTGAAATTACAGGCCTCAGGATATAATGTTATGAAATTAAATATCACTTAATATAATGCAATTTGAAGGTTCTTTTAAAATCAGAAAAAGAAATTGTCATATTCAGGAAAGGAGAAAAAAAAGCTCTTTTCAACAAGGTTACTATCATTACATTAGGAATGCACACAAACAGCAAGGAAAATCGGAGCCTCTTTTTCTCCACACAGCATTTACAAATCAACATCCTTGGTTCATAACACAGCATATACATGTGTGTATAGATATGCATATCAAGAGAGAGTATGAGAGCTGGTAAGGTACTCACGGTCATTGCATAGTGGGCCACTGAAAGAGGTCATGCTGCAGTCACAGCTGAATCCATCCCACTGCTGCAAGCATACGCCTTGATTGGAACAGGAGTCCTCTTGGCAAGTTGTACTGGGCCCTGTAAGAAAATTCAAAGCAAACTTGTACTTTTTACCAGCAACAACTGTCCCTCTTGCTTGATCTTTGCACATGAGCTAGATCACATATAGTAGTTGCCAACACCTCAAGCTGCTTGAACAAACTGGTTTTAAAAGTTGTCCTTCCCACTGTTGACTTAGGAACCAAGGAGCTGTTTTGCCAAAGCTTTCTGCAGTTCCCAGAATACCACACAGTTCATTAATGTCATTGATTGAAAGGAAGCAAACAGTTAATCCAAGAGCACCATGGCTATTCTCATTATAGCAGCACGTAATCTCATTATACCATCAGCTGGTTCTATAAAGTATTTTGGTTTTCATAAAATGTATTAATTTCCTCTAGCTGCATCCTCATGAATGAATAGTGGCATCATGAAAATGGGTATTAAAACTTCATGAAATTGAGATAAACATTGAGAAAATAATGGAAGAAAGTGATGCAAAAACAAGTTACTGAGATTCCAGGAGTTACCCTGCAAAAATGGTCTAGCACCATGATACTGTTTTGTTTTGTTTTGTTTTTTGGCAGGTATGTTGGCAAGTATCAACTCACATGCTTTAATGATAACATGCAATTAACAAAAATCGAAAATCTCAGTAATAATGACCTGGCATGCCCCCAAATGACAAACAAATGAAAAACAAAGCTAGACTATTTCTAAAGAATCATAACTAGATCATTGAAAAACAAACAAAAAAACTAATAAGTATGATTAAAGCACTAGGGCAATCACTGTACAAACATATTCAAGACTGAAAGCCTTTATGCAAATTATGCTGCAAAAGCAGGCTTAGCGTAGTATATTATGTACGGGGGCAGGGAAGGAAATCTGAACCCAAACAACATATTCTAATACAGAAATTCAAAAACAGTTTGCGTTGGGTTCCCACTGTGCATTGTGGGGTTTCAGTCTCATTTTGATACACACAGGGCTATCTACCTTGCAAGTCAGCTTTCATCAATGCAACTTTGTCAGCAAAATTAAAAAAAAAAAGCAAAATATATTAAATGTTAGTAAGCAATACTGAAATGGGAGCAAACAGAGAGAACATTCATAGTCCAATGCATGCTGCTATAAAAGGGGAAGAAATGACATCAAAAGCAAACAAATTAATACTAACAGCCATCAATCTTAAGGCAAGCCAGAGTGAGAAAGCAGTAATTTGCCAGTATTTTACTACAAATATAATGGTTAATTGAGCTGATGACATGTAATGAAGGAAAATTAAAAGGATTTTTCCCCCTTTTGGAGTGATATGAATGTATTACCAGAATGATTGCCTTGCTTGTTTGGAGGGGCTGCTCCATTTGTCATTTTCAGATACAGTATGTTTTATGGTCATTAATGGGCCAATTACCCCTTCCCATCTTTTTTCCACTATCTCTTTTATCTTGCATTTGCATTTAAGTTTTAAACATGTCATGTAAACTACTCACTGCCAAATAGACTCCATTAATAGTGTTTTACCAAATGCAAAAAATGACTATACATTATAGGAGGAGGTGGATTAATAGTGTATATAGGTCAGGAGGAAAATAATGCCATTTGGTCCTTTATTGAGGAAACATCTCTGCAGGATTTCATTAGACAGTTTGCTACTTGGTCTGATAGAAGCAGCTTCTGTGGGCTATAAGCCTTGAAGATATCTATAGTCATTTTAAACTTGTCAAAAATGTTTATGTTTTTATTATCTTCAGCTACTTTGTTAATTATTATTACCATTAAACTTTATTAATTTTGGACTAAATAGGGAAGGAAATAGTCTTCTTAACTAATAAAAATCCATGTACCAAATTAGTTTTAAACAAACATAGTTGAATAACTCTCAAGTACAAAAGACAAGAAACTAGGCCAATAAAATGCTATAAGTAATTATTCTTTGGGGCCAAGTTTTAATGAATTATTTGGAATTAGATTAATATGTACTTGTATCTAGATAGTTTTAAGGCCTGGGCAATTGTTTATCTTCTTTTTAAAAATCTTATGATAATTTTATTTAAAATTTTGGGTTCCACATTCTATTCCTTCCTCCCCTGCCTCTCTCTTAGACAAAAGGCAATTAGATATGGGTTACACACATGCAATTATGTAAAACATTTCCATATTAGTCTTTTTGTCCAAGAAGACTTGAATAAAAGAAAAAAAATGAAAGAAAGTGAAAAATATCATGCTTCAGTCTGTATTCAGTCAATATCAGTTCTTTCTCTGAAGGCAGAGAGTATGCTTCATCATTAGTCCTTTGGGATTGTCTTGGATCATTGTATTTCTGAGAATAGTTAAGTTATGCATAGTTCTTTATCAAACAATATTGCTGTTACTGTGCATAATATTCTCCAGGTTCTGTTCACTTCACTATGAATCAGTTTCTGTAAGTCTTTCCAGGTTTCTCTGAAATCATCCTACTTGTCATTTCTTATAGCACAATAATATTCTATTACAATCATTATCGTCTGAATTATACCACATAAATATCCCCTTAAGATCTTATCTATAATATTAATTTATTTAGTAGACTAATTTTTTATGTACAGTGGAAAGGGAAATTCTGGCTCATATTACATTTTAATATTCCCAAATTTTGATTCAGTAGATAACAAATTAATGAATCACAATACATTATTATTCCTATTGTATAGGTAAAGGCTCTCAGACATCTACAACATTACTCTAGTTTGTATTAGGTTTGTATCAAAAGACCAAAAAGAACTGAGAGCTTATAAGTGGCTTAGTTTTTTGAGATTACCTGTGAGGATGAAATGCTTTATGTAAAACTATTATTGAGAAACAGACTGAGGATAACATTATTTGAACGTTCTTAGAGCTATATTTAAAAGATCAATTATTGCCTACTAGAATAATCAAAAAACTAGACAGTAGAGGAAAAGTCACATTTCTGTCCAGCTGCTGATTTACACAGGGACTCTATGTGTTGTTCTTCACCTGGCAAGAAAGGTAAGACTAAAACTTCTAAGATTTAACAAGGATTTCAAGGTTATTGCACTATTATTTTTGATAAATGAATGCAAAACTGTTGACAAAGTGCAATCCAAATGTTCATCTCTTAGTCTTAAAACTAATTCTTCATCTGTATCAAGCAAAGATAATGGCATCTAAGACATGAAAGGTTAGGGGCACACCAATAGATGATTATGCTTAATTTAGATTTGGGAGAAAAAAAGAACCATTTGAAACATTTTGCTATTTGATCTCACTGAGAATTACAGATGATACAACCCAGTGTCTGACAAGACATATTTTTCATCCTATTCATCTTCTCACACATTTTCGAGAAGCACCATGTAAACATCTGCAGGTATTTGCACATGACCTATCCCTGAATTTATTTGCACATTTCCTTACATAATGCCCCACTTATTTTATCACTGAATTAAACTGAGACAACAAGTCACAAGGACTTTTGTATTAAGCATATAAAAACATCAGGGAACAAGATGACAAAGTAAGGAAGGCAAATGAAAGACAGTTTTTGCTGTGGGGAAATAAGGAAGATTTGTCCTTTACTACATGTGAAAACTGCATCTTGGTTAGATACTAAATCAGATTGAAACTGGTCATGAATTATAATAATCTAACACTATCCTCTCTTATAGGCAAAGGAAGATCAGTTTGAAATTGGTATGACCTTCTCTAGCAGAGTTGGAACCTGAGAATGATATTAGTGAATCATCACTAAAGTGGGTTTCCCATGATTGGAGACTAGTGACTATTGAATGGAGTCTGGGAAATGTTTCCATCCCTAGATAGGCAGAGGGAGAAATGTTCTTGGTAGGCGAGAAAGATATAGAATCATGATAAGCTTTTGTACTGATGATATCGTTTACAATTTTCCAGGCAATTTGGAAGATGAGTGATGCCAATTTGGTTTGGAGATATGAATTTCAAGAATATTAAGGGCAATGCTAAGGGGAAGTTTAGAGAGCTCATTTCTTCAGGATCTAGAATTTGATTAGCAAATACAAAAACATAATGTATATTTCTTTGATTATGTTTGTAGTTGTTATAACTGATGTTATTCCTAATAGTCCTAGAGCCTGGAATTAACACTGAATTGTGTTGCAAAGATGTTAACCTATAAATGGGAAGAAAATCGTCAGGGAAGTATGGAGGTTGAGAAATCAAAGTTTTGAAATACTGTGAATAAAGAAGTGTTTGGGCATGAGAAAACTGGAGAAAAAATAAGGGTCAAAGGGGATTTTTTTGGCCAGATATCAAAGGAATATTAGAAGGAGAAAAGTAGACACTGATGCCTAGTACTCTATGTTAAAAGGATTTGGTCAGATATCTAAGGAATCCCCAAAAGACCAATCTGGGGCAGGGGGCAATGCCATATGCCATTGAATTACTAAAAATGATTAATAGGCAAGGTAAATAAGAGATTATATAATAAGTCCTCTGAACTAGGTTACATATTACACCATTCTGGCAAATAATATAAATAATATAACTATTATAAAATAATTCCACCAGGAAGCTCTTACCCTGGTAAATAATGAGGGAATAAAATATCTCTCTCAATTCTTCCCTCTCCTGTCTCTAGGGCAAGAGGCTGTTTTAAAACTGCTGGCAGAATTCTGTCTTTAAATCACTACAAGTTCTCCATTAGTTTTGTTTTTGAAGAGTTTTCCCATTTTTCTTGAATTATGTCTTCCATTCAATTTCATGAATTGTGTCCCCCAGCTCTAGATCATTTCCTTTATGCCTTATGTTCTATGTATTTAATCACAGGAGTTTATTCATTTGAAGGAGAGATTTTTCCCCCTGTGTTAGTACATTAAAAGTAGAAAAAAAAATATATGTGTATCTGGCTTGGTAAAACTTGATACGTAAACAATTGAAATTATAAAGCATATAAATTAGTGATAATTATTCACATTTCTCTCTCTCTCTTCCACACACACACACACACACACACACACCCTAATTACAGGTTTCCTCTAAATAGACTTATCAGTGTGGTGAAAATGTGATTTTATTTAAAATAGAAACAATTTTTTTGGAATCCCTGAATTTCACAAAGCAAAGTAACTCTGAGTCTAGCAATTAAACCCAAGGTAATTCTGTATCTAGTAATTAAACCATAAGGAATGGGCAAAAGTAATTCTATCTCATTTTCAAGTTGCCATGTGTGAAACAGTCAATGTTTTGGTTGAGCAAAAGAGAGTAGTGATATATACTCAAGGATTTAAGGATAAGAATAAGGATTCTTTTTCCTTTTCCCTTAGCATGAACTTTCCTTGTAAGAGACTAAAATTTCAAAAGTGCCCCCAAAGTTAAAGGAAGAACAGCAACAAATATAGTAGACCAGAGCAGCTAACTCCAGGATAAGTGAATAAATTACATTTATGGAGGGAGAATTGGTTAAAATAATCTGATGGGCTGAATTGAAAAAAAAAAAACAACTCTGAAATAAAGGCAGGATTCAAAAAAGTACTCTACCAAATGACTCAGATAGAGGTGTGCTTGAGAACACTTCTGAACTGGATGTTATCACTTCAGATTAATTCAGGCAGTGTACATAGAACAAATGGGACATAGAGCAGCCACTATTGACAACATTAAGAGAAAATGCTCACGTAGTCAAATGTCCATTAGAGACAGAGGGTATCAGAAATTATTTTCTAACTCTAGCCTATTTGAAGGGGTATTTAAAACAATATGCTCAGACTGATTGTAAATATCAGTCTTAATGTAAATATACGTTTGTTTGTTTTTTTTCATCCTCAGAGGCAATGATTTGTTATGCTAAAGTGAGGTGAGTTATAAGAGAAAGATAGCAATGATTAGGTGAACTTTAAAAACACTCTTTGAAGAAAACATAATATTGGAAACTAACAATATGTGTAAACACATAATTCCTAATGAGGTATAAGCATTTCTGTTGGGATTCCAAAAAGCCGAAGGAAAGTCAAAGTTGATATAATGAGAAGAAAAGTAAAAAAAAAAAATTCTAAAGATTTCCTGTATGCCATTTTTTTTTGTGAGGGGAGAAAGTGAAGGGGAAGCATGTGCAAAGATACTTTCCTAGCTAGTAATTTTTGTACTTATTTCCAATATCACAGCAGAAATTTCTAGTGTGTGAAAATGGAGATGTCATACCTTCACATCCTCTTTCTATCTGTCCATTGCAAAAAAGAGCATCAGAGATGAGGTCAGGGAGCCGTCCATTTAAATCCACTGATGCCAGGCAGCCTTGAAAACCTTCCTTGGCATGGACTAATTTTGGCAATGATTTGTACATTTCTTTGGCGACTCCTCCTATATACAAGTCGCCTGCGGATAAAGAAAAAAAGACTTAGTCAGAAAGGAGCAAGAAGTAATTGACTCTAAAACCGAGCTGGAGAGGTAGAGAATAGGGGCTTATTCCTTTAATTATAAAATCAATACAAACATTTGCATTTTGATTTTTTCCCAAAAGTGTGCCACCATCACAATATTTAGATAATTCCTGTATTGATGCCTACAGAACCACAAAATAAATGGCTACAAAGATTACATGAAGGTGACATTATTGTAGAATGATAACTCTAGCCAATGATTAACAAGCTCTCAAAGTCTACTAGTGTCTCAAAAGCCTTCTATTTAGGAAATGTGTTTCTAAATCCAATTCTCTTGCTACATCCGAATCTTTTTCCTCTTACTTTGTCCTGCAGATTTAACCACAATCTTAATAATACGTTGTGTATACCTGAAGATTGTTATGCCCTGCCTCAGACCTCACTTCTGTTTAATCACAAATCCTTTATCTACTCTTCAAAAGTTCTAGGCTTCTGTTCCAACCTGTCTCCCATGCCTGGAATGCTCTGTCTCTTCGCCTCTGTCTCTGTTTCCTTGGTTACTTTCAAGAATCAATTCAAAACCCATTTTCTATGAGAAACTGATTGGTTCCCTGAGCCTTTCTTGTTCATATATTTTCCATATATTCTGTGTATATCTTACAGGCACTTAATCACACACCCTCATCCTTAGTAGAATGTACTCTTTTTGAGGGCAGGGACTTCTGTGGGTGTGGAATAGGGGGGAGGGGATTCATCTTTCTTCGTGTCCTGTTGCTTAGTACAGTGACTTGCACATAAATATTTAATGTTTGTTGACTGAGTTCTCTCCACCAGCTTTCTGAAGTTACATAGCCCTTGAATTAACCACTTTACTTTTTATTCACCTGTATGTTGTTTTTTCACAACTTTTGACTTTGTGTTTTGTCTTTATGTAAAATATATATATGTATGTATATTTCTAGTGACACAGTATGCTTATTAAGAAAATAAACCATGATTGAGTCTGTTTCTTACCTTCCAAAATCTATGCTTTATATTGTAATCAATCAATAAATTTGGTTGACTGATGTATTGGGAAAAGTAGTCTATGTGATGTGCTTTGTTTCTGTTATATTTTGTATTATACAGTGTTTTGTTTTGTTTTGTTTTGCGAGGCAATTGGGGTTAAGTGACTTGCCCAGGATCTAGGAAGTGTCAAGTGTCTGAGGGCCAGATTTGAACTCAGGTCTTCTGACTCCAGGGCTGGTGCCCTATCCACTGTACCACCCAGCCACCTCATATTATAGTGTTTATAGGAACCCACTTCTCTAACTTTTCACAGTTAGTTGGAATATAGGTTCATAGGATCATTATTATAGGATCAGAGATTTGAACCTGGAAGAGACCTTAGAGATTATATAGTCCAAACCATCAGTTTCACAGAGAAATAGTGGGGCCCAGAAAGGTTTAAATGATTTGCCCAAAGGTCACACTGGTAATTAAGTAGAGAAGCTAGGATTTGAACCCAGCTTCTTTAACTTCAATCCAATAGTTTAGATACCCCAGCAATGCTTTACGTCACTCCCTTTTCTTAGGGTAGCTCTTATACAACTTTCTCACTATTACTTTGCTGATCACACCAGATATCCTGGGTGGAATTCAGCCCTGGAGCCTCCCTCTCCTGATTGATGAGTACCTCTCCTGATTGATGAGTACCTCTCCCAGAACACTATTTTCAGAAATTCCTTATCCTTACTTCACTTCATACCTTCTGCTCTGGCCTCATCTTCTACAATTTAATTGATAATAACCTCATTGTCATATTGTTTCCCACTCCCCCTCTGCCCTGCCCCCTGACTCTCACTCCTTTGTGGCTACATGCATCATCTCTGTAATTTTCTGGACCAAAATGGCCCCTCTCTGGTTATCATTCCCCTGTATACGATGTTTCCCTGATTAGAAGACAAGTTCCTTGAGATCTAGGCCGATGCTTTTGTATTTGTATCCCCAGAACTTGGGATAGTGTTTGGTATATGGTAAGCATTTAATAAATGCTTTATCATTCTTTCCATTGCACCAATTTTCTTCTATTTCTGCTTTGAAATTTATGATCACATTTATCTCTATTCTATCCCTTCAGCCACTGGTGAAAATATCAGGCCAAAGAAAGTCTTGAAATGGTATTGTAATATATTGGTTGCATACACTTCATTTACCCATCACAGTATATCTCCTTCCCATAGTTCCCCTTTCCTGCATTCCCTACTCCACTGGAAGCAATTTGTAGGATAGTTTAGTTGTAGAGAACCTAAAATCAGGAAACCAAGAAGAAATTATTGAACAGATGTTAGAAGTAAGCACATAGGAGACTATACCCAAGTTGCAGTAGTGGAGACGTGAAGAGGAAGGGAGTAATTTGTAGTATATTATAATGGAAGAAACAATGGCAGGACTTTATAACTCAATAGATATATGAGATAAAGACTACAGAAGACTCAAAGAAGACTCCAAAGTTAGACCCTGGCTTTATACTTTCTCTATGATTAAAATATAAGATCATTCTGGCATTTAAAGTTGTCCATAACCTGGCTTCATGCTGCCTTCCCAGATTTACTTCCTACTTCACTCACTTTATGTTCCAGTAAAACTGGCCTGCTAGATATTGTCTGATTTTGGCATTCCACCTTCTGTCTCCGTGTCTTACCATGGACTATCCTCTACGTTTGTGATATACTCCTTTCAAATCTCAGCCTCTCAGAATCTTTATCATCATTCAGGATTTAGACACTGAAATTGAGTTATCAGGGGGCTTCTAACTGGTCAAGTCCAGTAGGTTGCTAGTGACATGAGCCTGGAATTGAGGTATAGATTAGGTGATGGCTGAAGGCCTGAGAGATTATTCTCTTCAGAAAGTGAATATAATTGAATTAGGGTAGAAACTTCCCAGTCTGATATTATAGCAGTAGAAATTATTTCAATTCACATTAATAATTTTAATTAATGATATTAATTATTCATCTCAATTATTCAATTAATATAATTATTATCTAGGTTATCTTTTTCATCCACATCTACTTTTTGTACCTCTTAAATATCTTTTACTTTAGTTAAAAAAGCTCCCCAAAAGGGCAATCACTCTGAGGACACAGAGGTAGTACCCTAGGGAAACTCAAAGTAGCAAAAGAAATAAGAAAACAGAACAAAACAAACAATAGCAAACACCTCCTATTGCCGTGTGAGGGATGGACCACCATGCCTCATAATTGCCTCTCTTTCTTCTGGCTAGACTGTAAATTGTGCCAGTGCTAGAATTTACTAGCTTCTCTAATGAAGCTGATATCCAAGCATTGGTACACTATGAAATTTCTCTCAAATCTAGCTGTAGCTAGAAACACACACACACAAAAAAAATGCATGCTGCTTGGGCTAATTGTGAAATGCTATTTCAGCAGGAAGAGCTCCATCTTTTTATCTCTTGGGAGCAATCAGCTCACACTCTGAGGTTTAGAATTTCATTGCTTCCAGTTCAATCTCTTTTTGCATAACTACATATGAAGTGCATAAGCAACTCTAAGTCAGGTACTGCCTCATATCCACCACAACAGCCTTACTCAAGGGGGAAGAAGTAAAATATAAATCTCATTTAAAAATAAATATGATAGAGCATTCTATGAGCACCCAAGAAGAAAGTAAATGTTTGAAATAAGTAGGTCTTACTAACATTGCTTGCTCTCACTTATTAGGAAGAAAAAATTGAAGTTACTTTTTCCTTCAATTACTTAAATGGATCATGTTGGTCTACTGAAAACAAAACTATAGGTGAAATTAATTTCCCCCCATAATTCTATAATTAAGACACTCAGGGTAGAGTTTAGGATCAACCAATGGTTCTAAACAATGATTTAGGAATAAATGGTCAAATGTAACCGAATGGGAAGATTTCTAAATTCAGGACATGTGAAACATTCAGTATTGAGAATAAAGTAAAGCTGATCTTTCAAATAGTGCCCCATTCTAAGAACAAAACAAACAAACAAAAAACCAACACAACCCCAATTCTAAGGTTTTGATAGGCTATATTTCTTGTGAATGAAATTAGAGGATCAATGTATAATGAATACCAGATTGTTTTAAAAATTGATTTATAGGAATTCAGAGGTGAATGAGAACTTAGAGACTAGAAAGTATCGCCACCCCCAACCCTCTTCATTTTACAGATAAAGAAACTAAGATGTAAAAGGTTAAAAATTTTCCCCAGGGCCTTCCAGGGTCACACAGGAAGGAAAGAGTAAGCAAGAATTTATTGAACACCTACCATGTGTCAGGCACTGTTCTAAGAACTTTACAAACATTTTGTCAATGCTGAAAACAACTATGGGATATAAGGAAGGAAGAAGGGAAAGGAACATGTATTTATTAATTGCTTACTATGTGGCAGGCGCACTCTGCTAAGTACTTTAGAAATACTCTTTCATAACACTGATATCTCACATTATTGATCCTCACAATACTGTGAGGTGGCTGCTACCATGATCCCCATTTTACTGAGGCAGACAGAGATTAAGAGTGTTGCCCAACATCACACAACTCGCAAGTGTCTGAGGCTAGATTTGAACTCTGACCTGTCTGACTCCAGACCTAGTGCTCTATCCATTGTGCCACCTCACTGCCCACAAAGAGTTTGAATACATGTCAGCTTGATCCTCAGTTCAGTGTTTCTCTGTTTCTCAATCAAGAAACCTCTTCTTTAGTAGTTGTTCTTTAACGTTACCTATACCTGAAAATGAGCTAACATCTGTCCCTCCATGCTTTGGATAGGTATTATAAAGGCATGAGAGAATACACATTGAAGTATAGATCATCAGATTATATGGCTAGGTAGGGATTGCCAGAGTTAGACGAGAGAGTAGAGATCAATCCAGGGACATTTTTTCATAGACATAGAACAGAATAAGTAACACATGGATAGTTTCATTCTTGTACTGTAGAGGAAAACCACACACACACACACACACACACACACACAATCTTCTATAGCTGATCTCTAGTTTAAAGCTTCAATACATGTTTGAAGGTACATCCTTGTGAGAGAAATAAAACTTTAAGCTGTTTATAGTTTACACATTAAAGTAAAAGGATTTTGGATCATTATACATAGGATTTGAAGGAGAAAGAGCATAGAATGCTGTACTTATACCAGACAGTAAAGAAAGGAGATCAAGGGATATAACTGGTTGACTGAGGGCACTGAAGACAGTTTTCTACTTTATCATATTACCTGTAACCTGCTGTGAAGCACTCAGATATATTTAGAAGGAAAGATCAGAGTCTTCTGTATATAATATGAATGAATGCTTTTCTTTAATAGAACTCCACTCCCTTCGACTAACATCATTGAGATGATAAAACCTCAAAGCTGGATTAAAAACAAAAGGATGCTTCACAATCTTCTCTATCTGGTATTAGTAGCAAAGGATGTATTCAGTCCAATTCTTTGATGAATGGTGGTGGCAGGACTGGCTGACAGACTAAAGTTGGTACCCAGACCAAAGAAAACTGTTTCCTTTATACCTTTCAATTCTCATACTTTACTCTCTCCTCCATGTTCTATATACCAGAAACACTGGCCTCCTTATAGTTCCTTGAACATAACACTCCATCCCTTGTCTCCCTGCCTTTATACTAACTGTCGCCCATCCATGGAATGTTCTACCCTCTTCCATGTCTTCATGTCTTCCTTTCCGTGACATCTTTCAGGACTGAGCTCAAGTCTCACCTACTTCACAAAGCCTTTTTCAGTCACCCCAGGTATAAACACCTTCTTTTTCCTGAATCCCTTCCATCTACTCTGTTTATGTCTTATGTTTACCTAAATGTGTATATGTTATCTCTCTTAACAGAACATAAGCTGCCTGAGGAGTTTTTTGCTTGCTTTCTGTCTCCCACCCTTACCACAGTCGTGACACATATTAAGTGCTAAATATATTCTTATTGACTTGAGTTGGGTATTTTTCTCCAAGACATTTAGTGAGGAGGCACTAAGATACTATACAACCTTCACAATCATCAACCATAATCTGTGGCATATGAGGCTCTAGGTAAGTCTACCTAGCTGTTTGATGAAGCTCCTTTCTCTATGGGACACCACCTTCATATTCTCCACCTATACTCAGAGAGACCACATATTTCTTCTTTTGTAATCCTTTGCTGAAAAAACAAAGCCAATCAAATCCATAGCAGGTTGACATGGAAGGCACAGGACCTCAATTCTTTTTGAAGAGCTTTTCTAAGAACTGTTTATGAATATGTTATATCAATTTCATTTATTTCTCTCACCATTCCTTATTCTGCTGAGGCACAGAAAATAATGTACAGGCTTTGCTGTTGCTTGGACTGTTCATGGCCTAAGGGCAAAAATACTATTGTCAACAAACATTTATCCAGCTCAATGACCACTCCAGCAATCTCTTATTTTCTTATTTCATTTTTCTCCAAGTATTTAAAAGCATCTTATAGTTGTTACTTTGTCATGTTTCTAGGACAACTGTACAAGTCAATATAATTAGATTTATTATTGCACAATTGTTATTTGTTTTTTAAAATATCACATTTATCATTCTGTTGGTAGTTATATAAAATCATTGAAATCAACCTTTATTTTTACGGACCCAATTATCATTTTAACATCTATCCTTACCACATATCTTAGCAATAGAGGTTATTATTTGCTCCAGATAGATTGATCTGCTTCTGTCTCCTATGAAACTCTGAATATTCCTGCCTCTGGACAGAGAAATCTCCAAAATATAGTTGAGTTACAGCTTATGTGTAAGCTTCCCAAAATGTAACAGGGTTTCCAACTCCATCTTTCCATTTAGTACATACTCAACAGAATCATGACATTTTAGAGCTGGTTAGTACTTCACTGTCCATCTAGTTCAGGGACTCAACATTTTTTGGTGCCATGGACACCTTTGGCAGTCCAGATAAGCCTTCTCATAACATTACTTTTAAATGTGTAAGACAAAACACAAAGGATTATAATACTATGTAAAATAAATCATATGGAAATACACACCTACCAAGTGAATATCAGGCCTTTGAGCTAAGACTTTTCAGTGAAAACTAGGAGCTGGTTTTATTAAAAAAATTAGGAGCTGGTTTTATGAAAAGTTTTATGAAAATGTGGTTTTATGAAAAAAACACAATAAAATACACATATCATTGATCAATTTGATTAAAAAAGAAATGAGAAAATTAAATTATCAGTATAAAAATGAAAAAAGTGAGTTCACCAACAATGGACGTGAAATTAAAGCAATTATTAGGAGCTATTTTGCCCAATTGTATGCCAATAAATCTGACAATCTGAAATGGATGGATATTTATGAAAAATATAAATTGCCCAGATTAACAGAAGAGGAAATACAAAACTTAAATAACCCTATCTTAGAAATAAGAAATTGAACAAGCCATCAATGAGCTTCCTAAGAAGAAATCCTCAGGACCAGATGGATTCACAAGTGAATTCTACCAAATACTTAACAAACAGTTAATTTCATACTTTAGAAATTATTTGGAAAAATAGGCAAAGAAGGAGTCCTTCCAAATTATTTTTACAACATGGTGCTGATACCTAAAGCAAGAAGAGCAAAAACAGGGAAAGGAAATTATAGACCAATTTCCCTAATGAATATTGATGCAAAAAAATTAAATAAAATACTAATAAGGAGATTACAGCAATGTATCATAAGCACAATATACTATGAGAAGGTCTGATTTATACCAGGAAAGCCGAGCTGGTTCAATATTAGGAAAACTATCAGCATAATTGACCATATCAATAACAAAAACAGTGATTATCACAATAGATGTGCTCATTCCTGTTAAAAAATACTAGAAAGCTTGAGAATAAATGGAACTTTCTTTAAAATGATAAGTAGTATCTATCTAAAACCATCAGCAAGCATTATCTGTAATGGGGATACGCTAGAAATCTTCCCAATAAGATCAGAGGTGAAGCAAGGATGCCCATTATCACCTCTATTGTTCAATACTGTACTGGAAATGTTAGCAATAAGAGAAGAGAGAGAAATTGAAAGAATTTGAATAGGCAATGAAGAAACAAAAGTGTCACTTTTTGCAGATGATATGACGGTATACTTGGAGAATCCCAGAGAATCAACTGAAAAACTAGTTGAAATAATTAGCAACTTTAGCAAAGTTGCAGGACATAACATAAACCTATATAAATCATCAACATTTCTATATATTACCAATTAAGTCCAGCAGCAAGAGATAGAAAGAAATTCAATTAAAAATAACTGTCGATAACATAAAATACTTGGCAGACTACCTGCCAAGACAAACCCAGGAACTATATGAACACAGTAACAGAACACTATTCACATAAATCAGGTCAGCTCTAAACAATTGAAAAAAATATTAATTTTTCATTGATAGGTTGAGCCAATATAATATAATATAATAATATTATATAATATTTTATATATATATATACATATATGTGTGTGTGTGTGTGTGTGGATATATATATATAATATAATTCCTGACTCCAAAGGTCCAACATTTTATCCTTTGTTCTTCCAAAGTAGCCTGTAGTGACTTGCCCGTAGTCACATAGGTAATATGTCAGATCCAGGGTTCTTACTCAAATCTCTTGGCTTTCAGTTAGTTGCTTTGTCCACTACACCATGTTTCTTTCTGTCCTTGTCCCCTTGTGAACAGTGGGACCTATTTGTTTAGTCTATGGCTACTGAACAGAGCAAATGGAACTTCTTCCCCCAGGCATTATTCAGTTCCTATGGTTGTGGCTATGATTATGGCAGTAGTTTCACCACCTGAGCTTATTTAACCCCAGCTATGGCATTAGTAGGGCACCAGATGTGTCACCAGGCACTTCTTCCTAGAAGGCCCTTAACCCTTACTTTGAGGCCAAAACCTGCAGTGTCTCAGGATTTTTTTTTTCATTGTGGCCTGGTTTTCATTATCTTTTCTATGGCAGTGGCATACACACATCATTCTAGCAATGATGGACAGGGGGAATTTGGTGAGGGGGAGGGTCAAGATACTGAATTTTGAGACTATCATTGAGACCACTTAATGGAAAGTGTTGAAGCACCCTCCTCTAAGTAATCTGGGATACCAGTCTTGTTGCATTGGGTCTGTGGTAATCAAAATCAAAGATTGCAGTGGCTAAAATACTGCAACACCGTTCAATAGTGACTTGTAAATTTTATGACACAAATGGGCTGTTCATTCCTCTCTACCTCTATAAATCTCAAGAAATTCCTGGAGAGCCTTAGCAGAGTTGGGACAGCAATTGTAATAAGTGTCAGCAAGTGTCCAGAAAAGCTAAAGCATATTCTAAAGGTAACTGGGGCTTCACCTTCATGCCAACTGTGTAATCTTAAGAAGACAGAGTCAATTTGCTTCTGTGATATTAAATATTAGGCACCAAAACACTGAAGAGTACAGCAGAAGTCTTATTACAGCAAAATTAGATTTTAGATCCAGCTGTCACATTGCAGCTGCCTACCACAGAGAGGTTAATCTGCCTCCTGCCTACATCCAGGGGCCAACCTAATACTCCAATCATAGGCAAAAGCCCCACTGGTTTCCTACCAGTGGGAGTCTGGCTTATGAAGTGACTTGACTCCAAAGAGATATCTTCTCCTCTGTACAGAAAACAATTTGAAAGTTATTAATGGAAGTTATGTATGTTGCTTACACAGAATATGCTTCCAAGGTTCTGAAGTTCCTAGCTTGGGTTGAAAAACCTTTGGTAGAAAAATGCCCTAAGTTAGGAATGTGGGTGAGTAGCACAAGATTCTTAGATTTTTCAAAATCGTTTAGAGTCTCCTTGATTACCTAGGATCTGCCATAAGAATTGTGTTAGGAAGATAAAGTGAAAGTCATCTAGGCTGATAGTGATGAAATGGATTTAAAACTGAAGCAGTCTGTTTGTCCAACAGACTGTGAGGGAAAGTTGGTGGGGCATGCTAAATAGTAAATAATAAAATCTAATTTGCCAGGGTAATTCATCTCCTGTAAAATCGACTATGTGCCAATTACTCTGCAGCAGATGGGGTGAGGAGTTCAAGCATATCAAATTCATTTTGAGCAACCTCCATCTTATTGCTCCTATAAATTGATATACACTTGAAAACAGAGACCAAAATATTGTCAAGTTTTTTATTCCCTCCCTTTTTTCCACTAACAATCCTGCCATCATCACATCTTCCTCTCCACTCCTTTGCCATATAGTGTAAGTAATAATATATAGGCTTATAATTGGAATCCTAGAAGTTCAGTTCAATTTAATTCAACAAAAACTCTTGAATAGCTACAATGTGAGATGAATGCCATTGGTAGTCAAATGTAGAAACTTTTTTGATCAACATGCATAATAGGGTAAATCTTGAAACATAGGCAACCCTAATTCATAGGATTCCTTCCTATGTTCTTGTGTATGCAAGTATCTGGTTTTCTTTCTTCCACAATAATCAATACCCATTTTGGGTGAGAAAATGACATACAATGTAAGATACAGAAGCATAGACCTTTCCCATAAAAATGACCTGTTTAAAGAAAATAGGTCTTTCTGCAGCTGACAACATTCTCAGATGTACAGAATAGAAAAAGTGAAATCCATCACTGGGTTTATAGATAGCTCTAAAGGACAAAGAGATAGAAGTCATACAAAGATGTCTGGCGACATTGTGCAAAGCCTCTACTGAGTAATGTGAACAGATGCAAGTTTACTTACTAGTGCACAAACTTTCTAGCTTCTTCTAAACATCAGTCCCACCTATGTCAGAAAGATACAATACTCTTATTTGGGTCACCTAGTACAATCAGGTCAGGATGGCTCTCCTGAGCATATGTATGAATGCTTTGTTCATCCTAAGTTAAATTATCCATGAAGAGAAACACAAAGAATTAATTATAAACACAAAAAAGGTGGAAGTGTGAAGGGGTGGAAGAGAGCAAGACTGATTGGGGGAAAGTAATGTATTAAGATAGCTTGTCTTTTTTTTTCCTCTGGCATCAGCAAATAATAGGGAGATGGCAGAATGTTCAGTTACATGGGTTGGATGATTAATTAATTTGCCAAATTTTAAATACTGTATCAATAAATCTTAAGTGTCTGTTAATACAATGCTAGGCACTGGAGAGTGAGGCGGGAGTGTACAAAAGCTGTATATGATATCATTACTGCCCACAAGGTGCATAGAGCCAAGTCGGGGAGATAAGATATACACAGGACATAACCATTTAGTGAATAATGAAGTACTTGGTGGTACTGACTGTAAGCGTAATAGGTTCAGAATAGTAACTACTCCCATTTATACTGTCTGCCTTTAATGGCTTACAAAGAAATTTGTGTGCAATAATTAACCCTGTGAAAAAAACACCTCCCCTCCCCCCCAACACTTTTTACTTATTTTGTATGTACTTATTCACATATTGTCTTTTCCCAATAGAATGCAAGCCCCTTGAGAGCAGAAACTATTTTATTTTTGCCTTTGAAGCTCTAGGACCTAGTGCAGTGCATGGGAGGCAAGGAAGGAAAGAAGGAAGCATTTATTATCTACTTAATAGACACTTAATAGGGTGTAGTTAGGTGGCACAGTGGATAGAGCACTGGGCCTAGCATCAGGAAGAGTTGAGTTCAAATCTAAACTTAGACACTTACTAGCTTTGTGACCCTGAGCAACTCACTTAAACTCTACTTGCCTCAGTTTTCTCATCTGTAAACTGGAGATAGCGACTACTTTCCAGGGTTGTCATGAGGATCAAATAAGACAATAATTATAAGGTGCCTGGTACATAGTGAGTACTATATAAATGTTGTTACTATGTGCCATGTACTGTACTAAGAGCTTTACAAATATTATTTCATTTGATCCTCACAGTGGTTGAAAAATCCTATCAGCTGAAAAAAACTGAGGCCAACAGAGGCTAAGTGACATGGCATGTAGTAGCTGCCAAATAAATGCTTGTTAGTTGATTAATTGATTGAAGTAATGTCATGCAAATATTAAAACTTCCATTCTTTAGGTGACGACAGTGACACTCAGAGAAATTTGTGATATGGGAATGGTCAAAAAACCCAACAACTGTCAAAGTCAAGGTTTAAATGTAGGCCTCCCTGATTCCAAGTTCGTTGCTTTGGCCACCACACCATGCTAGCCCATCATCAACTCTCTGCTCCAAATATACTTTGATTGGTCCATGATCTCCTCTTTGTGGGGACTCCCTCTAGGGATACATGTGCCACGTAGATGGGAATTTGTGCCTTCTCATTCCACACCATTCTCAAATTCATGTCTTCCTGGAAATCCTTCACAGGGTGTACCATCCCATAGCAAAGTGCTAGTTCTCTTGATATCAAAAGGAAAAATGGGTTGTCCATAGGTGGCCCCTTGATCTCACCACATATCTAGCCCACCTTCTTTTCTAGTCACTAATCTTTCTAGGGAGCTATCTTATGTTGCTTCTTTCACATAATCCTCAGCTATTAATTTATTGCAATCTACTGAACTCCACGATGCGTATACCATATGAATCTCCATCGCCCTTTCATTGGCTCTCAGTTGAATTCTTTGGAAACTGTAGTAGCCTATGCCTTTTAGCCATAAACCATTACCAGAAAAATATTATTAAAAAGATAAGACTTTGTTTCAGAAAAAATTGTGAGGCTGTTAAACATATTGTACAGTTTACAAAAAAAAAAAAACATTTTAGACTACTTTCTTCTTCCTAATGTTCAATACTAGGATCAACTTATTACTCATGCACCCCTGTCTGACCAAGATTTATGTAATGATGGATCAGCTCTGGATTGTTCTATAGGATCAATCCCTCTATATCTATCTACACAGATGGCTCAGTAAATAAATTTATCTATCTCTCTCTCTATTGATCCATCTGTATGGATAGATAGTATCTGCAGTGCTTAGGAGAGTGGCTGGATAATACCACTATTAGGTCTATATCCCAAAGAGATTTTAGGGATTAGAGATTTAGGTTGGGAAGACCTACTTGTACAATAATATTTATATCACGTCTTTTTATGGTGGCTAAAAATTGGAAATAAGGGGATGACCATCAATTGGGAAATGGTTGAACAGGTTGTAGAATATCATTAAAAGAGTATATTATTGTGCTTTAAGAAATGACAAGCAGGATGATTTCAGAAAAAACTGGAAAGACTTACATGAACTGATGCAGAGTGAAGTGAGATGAATTAGGAGAACATTGTTCATAGCAACGGCAATATTGTATGATGAACATCTGTGAATGACTTAGCTACTCTTAGCAATACAATGATATAAGACAATCCTAAAGGACTCATGATGAAAATTGCTTTCCTCCTCCAGAGAAAGAACTGATGTCATCTGAATACAGACTGAAGCATACTATTTTTCACTCTTTATTTCTTTTTTTGGTTAAGTTTCATTCCACAAAATGATGAATATGGAAATGTTTTATATGATTGTATATGTATAACTCATATCAGATTGCTTACCTTCTCAAGCAGGGGGAAAGGAAGGGATAGAATTTGGAACACAAAACTCTTAAGAAAAACTAATGAATGTTAAAAATTGTTTTTAAATGTAATTTGGAAAAAGTAAAATATTTTTTAAAAAAGAAGATTGGCTGAGACATAGTAGGCACTTAATAAATATGTTTGATTTATATATATACATATGTAGCCACAAAAGGTATAGTTGTACACTAGTGAGTATAAACCTCATTCTTGAGAATGTTACAATCTCCTTTCTTCTCCTCCTCAGGTATTTTGATCTGCACCCAAACACAATGAATTTGAATTATCTCTTTATAGAGGCAGGGAACAAATGATACCTTGTCCTGAAAGAAATCTGAACCAGGAATCCAGCATCTCATTGGCAACTCTATTCCATTGGCAACTAGAAAAGATAATTCAAACTGAAAAATGAACATGGAGCAATGTACCTAGCATGGGAACTAATTCTCTTGGATTGTAGGACTTGGACAATTTTGTTGGGTTTGCCAAGGCCCAGCATCATTACCTCAAGGACTTGTTCCACTTCTCCTAAAGTAGATGGCTCAGAGAAGGGATAAAATTAGTTGATTTTTAACAACTGTAATAGAGAAGTGGTGACACAAGGTGGAAACAAAGGTTGTGTATGACTGGGAAAGAAAGAAACTTATATACCTTAGGGATTGCTTTATTGGGGTATGCTTTTTTAATAGATAAGAGATATGAATTTTCTTGGATTTTTAGGGAGCAAACCATGAAAGAATTAAAGAGGGCAGAGAGTGGTTGGCTGGTAACCTGAAATTGATCAAAAAGTAGCAGGATACATGGCTATGCCTTTATAATATATTTCTACCTTGGACACTATAGTGGAACTGAATGATTTCATTTTTTTTTAGTTCCTATTTGTGTTTTGTAGTCTTTGAATGATCATAATTACACTTTAGTGATTTCTGGAGTGGTTTTGGAGAAGTAGAAAGCAATCGTATTGCAGGACCATTATTCCTGTGCCTTTTTTCCCCCAATATATAGAATAACATTAATTTGGACAATGAGGATTGGGCACAGTTAAAATGGATTGCTATAACTTGTTCAATGCAACTCTCAAGTAATCCCATTAATCAACTAAATATGGTTTTTATCCTGGAACTTGATCAGACTTAGACTGCCCTAAAGCATTCTGGAATTTACTCTTCATTATCCAGCTTCCTTAGATTCATAGGCAGAATAATTTGCTTCTATTTGGAATCAAAAAAAGAGAACTCTAAACAGAAATGCCTTAAATTTCTAAAAGTTTTTGGGAACCAAACACGTGTCATAATAAAATGTTTCATCATTCCTGTTTTACCCAAGACTACAACATTCTATGAAACTTGTTTGATTATTGAAAGCACACTTTTTACTAGTTCCATCAGTCGTTATTCTGAGATTTAAATTACATACCTCAAATCAACAGCCTGATGGGGATGTTGCTGATTATACTGAAGAATTTTGACATCTACCTCAACACTGCAATTTTGGGTACTTCTTAGATTGTATGGTACAGAGTCTCCTTGTATGCAGAATTCACATCACATTTCTTTTGGTAGTATCAAATTTGACATTTATAATTTCCTATGACAAGGTCCTAGCCAGTGACACTCCTTCATTACATTTCACAGAAATTAAAAACCTCGCTTCCATTATAAATTCTTGACATAACACAGACAATCCTTGTTAAAAGGGTCTGCAGAGCACAGGAAATGCAGACCATATTATATGTATCAGTATATCTGTGTAGACCTACCCATCCATGCTGAAGATTCTAATAGGTTATACTAATGCTTTGCTCACAGATTTCAAGATGCAGACTGGATTCCATAAGAATAAAAACCACACTAAAAAAAGCATAATACTTCAAATATATCAAAATGAAGTACATAAACTGCCTTAACAGATCACAGAAGCCTGTGGCCTCAGTAAAGATAAGATACAAGCAAAGAAAGAAGAGATGGCAAGTCCCTAAGAATGAGAATTTCATTAGATGAAGAAATTCTTGTAGAGAATTGATGAATATTTTTACTGTTTGCTTTAGGACATGGCCAAAAAAAAACCCTATTAATTGCTAATCAATGGGAACTAGGAAAAATAGCACTAGATGATGCACAACAGGTGGGAGAGTCTCTTTCAGAAAGCATGGTTTAGACATTGTCACTGACAGAACCTGTGCTACAATGAACAGACCCTGTGGCTTTGCTTTGTGAGGGGTGCCAGTGAGAGACAAAGATACCTATGGGTCTTGATTTTTCACAAGTATTCAGGATAAAAACAATTTGCCAGTGAAGGATATTATGTTATATCTGTCTTTCAGGATCACTCAAAGGCTTTGTAATAGGTAGTTTGATCCCCGTGGTGGCATAACAAATGAATAAATAATAAGTCATTTATTAACAGCTTTCCATCTTTCACTAAATGGTGAATCTATAAATGGGGGGAGGTGGAGAAATAGATGGTCTTTGCTCTCAGGGAGCTCATATGGCAGACATGAAAAAAAGTTTGACTAGTAGGCAAAAGGCAACACTTAGCAATTCTAAGGGTTCAGTGGGAGTGTGGATGCCTGGGTCCATCTCTTTAGGTTGCAAAAATATATTAAGTGGCAATGCTTGGGAATTGTAGGCTATAAAGGTAGGATAGATATTAAAGTCTATACCAGGGCTAGGGAACCCGCGGCCTCCATGCTACATGTGGCCTTCTAGGTCCTCAAAGTGCGGCCCTTTGACTGAATCCAAACTTCATAGAACAAATCCTCTTAATAAAAGGATTTGTTCTGTAAAACTTGGACTCAGTCAAAAGGCCACACCCAAGGACCTAGAAGGCCATAGGTGGCCTTGAGGCCCCAGGTTCCCTACTCTGGCCTAGAGGATGTTAGAATACAGTGGCAGGGAATTTAGTGAGATCCAGTGGTATTTAATGTCACCTGAAAGCAATAGAATTGTTGCCTCTAATCTCCCCCAAATTAGGTAAGAGGGTTAAAGCAGTAAAGGACTACTTTTCTACTTTCTGGCCTATCAGAGAGAATGAAATGTTATTTTTCCAGCTGGAAGAAATGGTTCAAGAAGATCACAATGGAAGGGAAAGAAATCAGAGGGGGCACATTTAAACCAGTTTCATGAATTTGGAATATTGACAAATATGATGAAAAGGAGAGTAGGAAGAAGGAACCCTGAGGTATTAGAGTAACATATTAGGTTTGAAGCTTTTCTATAGAGAATGGATCTGTATCCTTTTGAAAGAAGCAAAAAAGTGATAAAGAAGAGATACAGGTGCTACAAAAAAAGAGGGCATCTGTTATTCAGGAAGGAGAGATCCAAAACTCCCTGTTGAGGGATACATAAGTGGATATAAATCAACAGACTGTGATTAGTGGTGAGGTATTTTGTCGTATCAACAATCTATCTTTTCTAGGCTATGGTGGAGAGATTCCCAACACTTGTCAAATCCAATGACTAATACTCAATTCTGGTGATTATGGGAGGAAAAATTGTACCACCTGAAAGAAACTGCTGTACCTTGAGTAATAATGAACTTCTGGATAAAAAAATGAAAACCTTAAGCATGCAGGTTGATGCCTTTTTAAAAAAAATAGTTATGCCCCCTAAAAGGAGAGGAAAGAAATGAAGATTAGATTAGAGAAATGAATAGCTGATTAAGACAATAGTATTGGAGGATAGGATTTAGATTTCTCAACTATGGCTTAACATAAAAGAGCGATGGGTTTTGAGTCAAAGTTAAACGAATGAGAACTAAAAACTATACTTGCTTAGAGACTTGTAGACCCTAAAAGGGAGGAGAGAAGGTTACCTTTGTATATTTGCTAAGAATTATACTCTCATAATTAGTATATATGACAAAGAAAGGAGAGTAATCAGACAGTCAATAAACATTTATCAACTACATACTATATGCCAGTCACTGGGCTAAGTGCTTGGGATTCAAAAATGAAAGACAGCCCCTGCTTTCAAGAAGCTTACCACCTAACTTGGGAATTGGAAGAACACAAGATCTCTGCATGAATTCACAGAATCTGATAACTTGGAAGAGAGTTAGTAACGATTTTACTCAGAAAAGTGACTGAAGCTACAAGTTTTAGTTGTCAGCATACCCATGTGAAGGCTATTGGTGATAAACAAAGAATACTAGATCTCAGCACAAGGAAATAAATAACTCATAACTACAACTGAAACTTAGCAGTGTGTCAACTAATCACTACAACAAGACAGTGGAAGGATGCAACTTTTCAAAATGAAACAATCAGGTAAAAAGAGGGGGAAAACACTCTATATCATGAAAACATGCATCTAGTAATAATAATAAAAGCTAACGTTTATATAGTGCTTGCTATGTGCCAGATACTGTGCTAAGAGCTTTACAATTATTATCTCATTTGATCTTACAACAGTCCCTGAGAGATAGGTGCTATTATTATCCCTATTTTACAGATGAGGAAACAAGCAAACAAAAGTTAAGTGAATTGTCCAGGGTCACACAGCTTTTAAGTATTTGAAGCCAGATTTGAACTTAGGTCTTCTTGACTCTAGGTCTGTCCCTCTAGCTACTGCACGATCTAGCCACAAACTTGAAGGGGAAAATATGGTTGTACGCTTTTGGGTTAGGGTCAGAGAAGGAAGAAGCAAAAGTTTTATAGAGGTTTATATAGCAATATATAGCAAAGAGTATATAGCAATCTCTCTGACAAGAAGAAAATGGCTAATGAGTTCCTGACATACAACAGATCACAAAACTGGCCCAAAAGCCTGTTGTAGTTGGACTTTAAGTATCTGTACAACTACTGAAGGCCTCTCTCTACTGAAAGAAAAGCAGCTGAGAAATTCTTGACTTGCCTTCTTGATCATTTCAGGTTCATAGGAAATGATTGGGGCCTGTATGGTCAGGAAAACCGAACCTGATTCTGACAAATAAGTAGGAACTAGTTGGTGAAGTGGAAATTTGGGAAATCTTAAGAATCAGTAAACACACCACTTCAGAGTTCATGATAGAGATAGAGGTAGATGCTGGCAATAATCTATGAGCCCAGGGGCCCTTAGTCCTTATGTGTCAGAAGTCACTCCTTTGCTTTCCATGATGTGGGTCTCTCCCTCTTGTTCTTCTCCTAGATGCTTCTGCTTACATCTGGGCCCTTTTCTTTATCTATATTTTTTTTCCTGGCAAGATCATCAGCTCCCATAGGTTCCATTATAATCTCTACACAGATGACTGACAAATCTATATTTCCAGTCCAAATCTTATTCCTGAACTCTAGTCTTGCATTGATAATGCTGAAACAGCTCCATCAAGATGCCCTATAATTAACTCAGATCCAATGTATCCCCCCAAAATGATATTCATTTCTTAGTACAGTGCCTGGAACATAGCAGGAACTTAATAAATTTTAGTTGACTGACAAACATCTACATTCCTACTTCTCCAATATGCTCTTCCTTCAAATTTCCTTGTGAGAAGCATCTAATCACCCAGGTTCACAAATTCAGAGTGATTCTTATCTCCCTCAGTCATCATTTCTAATTCTCTCTCAGTCTTACTCTTCTGCTTCCCTCTATCTCTCTCCTTCCAAACCTAAACCCATTCTTCTTCCTCATCCTAACTTCTGATCCTTCTAGTCCTATCTCTAGATCCCTTTAGTTTTCTCTCTCCTCACCTGTTTTGGCTTCATATCTCTCTGCAGAAGAAGCCAGTTCAACTATACAACATCCTGTACCCTTGGATCCCTTAACCCTTCATCCTATTACCATTCATACCTTGAGAAACCCCAATCCTGGGGGTACCCTTCTCATACAATTCAATCTAGTACAACAAATACATATTAAATAACTACAATGTGGGCAACTAGGTGATGCAGTCAATAGAGTACCAGGCCTGGAGTCAGGAAGATTAATCTTCCTCTGTTCAAAACTAGACTCAGACACTTAGTACTTGTGTGACCCTGGGCAAGGTACTTAACCCTGTATGCCTCAGTTTCCGTATCTGTAAAATGAGGTGGAGAAGGAAATGGCAAGCCATTCCAGTATCTTTGCCAAGGAAATCCCAAATGGGGTCATGAAAAGTTGGATGTGCCTGAAAAAGTGAGTGAATGATAACAACAAAATCTACAATGTACAAGCAACTGTTCTAAGTGCTAGGAAGATAAACACCAAAAAATGAAACAATCCCTGCCCTCAAAGAGCTTTTATTCTACTGGGAGGATACAACATGTACACAGATAAGTAACATGAAGTACATACAAAGTTATTTAAAATAATTTCAAGTGAGAGAGTTCAGTAAAAACCCACAAGCATAAGGAACGAACTCCCTTCAACTGTAAAATGAAAGTCCTCAAATGAAAAATAGGGATAATGATAGCACCCATCTCACAGAGTAGTTGTGAGGATCAAATGAGTTAATATTTGTAAAGTGCTTAGTACAATGCCTGGAGCATAGCAGGCCCTTATATCAAAGCAGATTCTCTTCATTTCCCTCTCCCTTCCCCTTTAGAAGGTAGGACTTGAATTATTCTCTGAACAATTCTAGGGAATCTAAGAGGCAAAGGAAAGGAGAGAGTGAATTCCAGATATAAAAGACAATCTCTACCAAGATCAGAGGTAGTAGAGTGTTATATACAGAGAACAGATAGGACATGAAGGGGAGTGGTAAGAAATAAGGCTTGGTAAATGGGAATCAAATTGCCAAGGGTTTTAAAGTCAAGGATGTTTCCTGCTGTAGCCTATTATCAGTGGTGACTGGGACACAAGATGTAGATGATTTGAAGATCTTTGGTATCTTCAACAGAAATACAGAAATTTAGAGGAAGGATATGTTTTGGGGAAAATATAATGAGCTCACTTTTGAATATGTTGAGTTTGAGATGTCAATAAAACATCCAGGCTGACACATCCATGAGACAGGTGGTCATACAGGACTAGACTTCAGAGAGAAGTTATACAAATATTTGAGAGATATCTTCATAGAAATGATAATTGAATCCACAGGAGCTGATGGAATCATCAAGAGAAGATATTTACAGAGAAGAAGAGGGTGTAAAACAGATTCTTACGTGATACCTAGTTAGAAAGTGGGAAAAAGATGATAAAACGTTAAAGAAGATTCAGAAGAAGATTCAGGTAAAAGAATAACCAAGAGAGAAAAGTGTCTTGGAAACTAATGGATTTCTAGGTATGTGGTACAATCCTGTGATTCCTGAGGCTAGTGGAACTCTTGAACTCAGAAGGCCTGAGCTGCAATGGCCTAAGTTGATTGGGTGTCTTTGCCAAGTCCTCCATTAATATGGTGAGCCCACCAGTTTGCTTAAAGAGGGGTGAACCAGTCTAGGTCAGAAAAGGAAGATCAAAGCTCCTGTGCTGATCAGGGAGGGCCTGAACCTGTGATAACTCACTGAACTTTCAGTGTGGGTGAGATAGAGAAAGAAAAAAAGAAACTAATGGAGGAGTACATACAGGCTACAAAACACAAGAAGAACATTAATGCATTTATGTGGACTAAATGCACCACAAATTTATGTAACTGTACAATCTCAACGTGACCCTCAAAAGTCCAAGGGAAACCTCTATGTTTTTTCTCAATTGACTCTTAATTATACTTTTCATAGATATCGTTCTAAACTTCTCTTCTCAAGTTCCCTGTACTCTAGTCCAATAGCATCAACCAAATGCCTTGCCATATCAAACTGGAAGCCCCACAGGTGTCTCAAACTCACCATGTGCAAATGAAATGGATGTTCTTTCCACTCAAACTCAACTCTCCCCCAAACCTACCAGTTATGTTGAGGATACCACAATCTTCCCATTGTCCAGTTTTCTAAGTGGAATCATCCTTTATTCTTTCCTCTTCTTCATGCCCCATAGCCAGTAAGCCTTGTAAATTTTATACCAGGGTCTCTTATATTGTCCCTCTACTTACATGGTTATTGTCCTACTTCATATTCTCTTCACCATTCATTTACCAGGGCTATTATAAGAGCCACCTAATTGGCATTCCTGCTTTTGCTTTTTCCTTGCTCCAATTTATCCTCAACACAATTCCCAAAATAAATCTTCAAAAGTCTGACCATGTCACTCTCCTACTCAAAAATCTTTGATGGTTCCCAATTTCCTCTAGTATAAAATACAAACTTCTGAGACTGACATTTAAAATCATACATAATCAGTCTCAAGCTTTTCTGGGCTTAAGATGATAGCCTTTCAAAAATCACATGGAAGAGAGTATGTTCTCCTCACTAAAGAGCTTCAGGAAACTTTGGATGATCACTGGTGGCTATATTGTGGATGTGATTTTTGTTCATCTATTGGTTGAATTAGTGATCTCTTCTGATCTGAGATTCTGCAATCTGGTGACTTATTTCTCATTATGAAAAAAAACCAAGAACAAAACAAACAAACTAACAAACACAAAAAAACCAAAAACATATTCTACCTTCTAGCCAAACTGGACTCCCAGAACTGTATTCCTGTCTTTATGTCTATCTCCATGCTTAGAATGTATTATTTTATCACCTCAGATTCCTTCCATACTTAGCTCTTTCCATTTATGAAATGAGGTCTTCTCTGAACTACTTCTCAAAGTGTAGATGTGAAGATTAAATGAATAATATTTTTATAATGCACTTTGCAAATCTTAAAGCGTTATATAAATGTTAGGCATTATTGCTGTTGTTGTTGTTAAAAGCCTTGTTGGTGGAGATGATCATGAGGTCCAAGGGAGGGAGGGAAGCAAATGAAACCAGGACTGATTGTCTATGAGTTGTCTGGAAGTTAGAATGAGTGAGTAGGATGAGCAGATTAAGTAGGTACAGAAAAAAAAGCAGTATTATATTCAGTGAAGATGAAGAGAGTACGTTCTTGTTGAGAGGTGGTGGTAGAGCAATGGCTTAGAAAAGAGGTGTCTAACCTGATGTATAAAATGTTTCTTGGGGGTTTGGGGAATATTTTGTAAATAACTGTTATCCTACTGATATTTATTTTAGTTTTATTTTTATGTGGATATATATGGTAATCTTTGGAATTTATTTCATTTCATACTGAATAGAGGGTATGGAAAGTTGTTGAAAGACAAGGGGTGCAGGTACCAAAAAAGCATTGGGACCATTGGTCTGGAAACAATAATGGGGCCCAAGGAGAAAGGCAACTTCTCTTCCTAGAGGTCTCTAATAGAAGCTAAAGGACCAGCCTCCCTGGGGCAAGATTATAATAAGGAGAAAATAAGTGCTATCTGGGGAAGGTCAACTTATAGATAGAACCAGGAATGATCATTAAGGAAGGAAAGGGCAAATAGAGCAAATATTTCTAGAGAGCAAATACATATAGACCCTCTGTTTAACTATGTGATAATATGGGATTCAGCAGCAACACCCTCCAATTCACTTGTATTTCCACTATTTGTATGATGATGTCATGCTATATAAACTAAGCTCTTAGATAACTGATACAGGAATGGACAGCAATATGACACAATAGAAAAAAACCACAGGAATCTGGGTTAGAAAACCTCTAGTTCTGGCTCAGAGAATAGTTAGCTTTTTGATCTTGGGCACACTACTTCATCCCTTGGGGCTCATGTCTATCATCTGAAAAATGAAAGTGTTGGGATAGATATCATCTGAGGTCCCACTCATTCAACAAATATTTATTAAGCCTCTATTATAAAATAAAACATAATGTTAGACATGGTGGATACAAAAATAATGAGATCAGACACAGTCCTTGAGAGCCTATAATTTAGTAAAAGAGTGAGATACAAATAAATATAATGCAGGATGAGATAAATACATGGGCAAAATGAAATAGAATAGCATGAGAGTTTGGGGAGAGACAGACTTCATCTGGTTGGTGGATCAGAGAAGAGTTCCTGAAGGAAGGAGCATTTTAGCTGGACTTTAACATTCTATATCTGTATTTCTGGGTTTACCAAAGAAAATGGTCACTAAAGAGGAGATTTAAAATAAGTGAAAGTTTGGGGGTGACAGAAAAGGTAATATATTGGAGAAGACAGGTGGAACGGGATCATGTGAATAAAGGTTAGCCTTGGTGAGGATGAAGGCCACTTCATTATACAAAACAGGAGTCAAAGCAAAAAGTGTCAGAAGGTAGCTGATAGAAGATGAGGAAGAGAGAAAGTTCACAGTGAATGTACTCAATTTTTTTTCTGTAAAATAAGAGGCAAGGTTCTCAGCTGAGAGTGGAAAAGGGGAGTCATAGGTTGTTTCAGGAAGTATGTAAAAGTTTGAACAGAGAGGGATAGTGAGTTGATAAGAGAGGTATAGTGGGATTGCCCAGGAGCATTGAGGGCCTAGTTGAGGCTAAGTAACTAATTTGTAGTGGATCCAGTAACAATAGTTGCATGATTTTCTCTACCTTCATTCAGCAGCATATGTACAGACCCAAGGATGATGAGTGGTGGGAATGATCCAAGGCTGAAGCTTGATTGGACTTAAGTGGTCATATGATAAGGGGGCAAGGGATTCAAGAGAGGAGTACTGTGTAGAGTTGAAGTGGTTCACCAAGGAATTAAGATGGGGAGAAGAGGATAGAATGGTTAGTGCAGAGGAGATGGCCTGGGAGAGAATTGAGGGGTCAAGGAATTAGAGGTCATGGTGTGGATGAATAACAGGCTTATATAAGGGAAGGCAGAGGGAGAAATATAAAGCCAAGACATTGTGGTTGGATAAGGGGATTTCAGAATTCTGGATTATGGAGTCGGTACATGTGTGGATGACGGTGAGATAAAGGGTATGACCATCTTTGTGTGTGGCTGAGGTAGAACGGAGGAGTAGATCATGGTTAGGGTATTTAAGGGAGAGTCAATATGTATGCTGAAGTCCCCCAGTCAGGGCAGGAATTGGGGAGAAGAGAAAAATGTAAGCCAGGTATCACACTCATTGAGGAAGGAAGAGGAATGAGAGGGTCTGTAGATTGCAGTTAGCAGAACTTGATTAGGTAGTAGATATGAACAGCATGCACCTCAATGGAAGAGAGGCTACAGAGCGACGGAGGAAGGGGGAGAACCTGGAAGTGACAGTGGGGAGTGAGAAGTATTCCAACTCACATACCTCAAACAGTGAGCCAAAAAGTCTGAGTGAAAGTGAAGCCAGTACTGGAAAGGCTATAGCATAAGGGGAAAGCCATGTTTAAGTTAGACACATTAAATAGAAGGAGTGGTTAAACAATAAATAAATTTAAGATGAAGGGAAGTTTGTTGCCTATGAAACAGGCATTCCATAGGGTACAATGGAAGGGCTAGGTGACATTAAGATGAAACTTTAGGGTGAAAGGGTGAGGGGCATGGGAACAAAGAATTTAGTGGAAGGAGGTATAGAGTAGGGTTTGGATGATGATTTATGGGAGTTTGGAGTCACTGGGATGTCATGTGTGAGAATCTTCATCATTGAGTGGGAGATACCACCCATCTACCCTCAAAGACAGTTGCAGCAGCAGAAGGGAGGTCTGAAGTAAAAGGGAGGGTTATTCTTTGCACTGGAAGTTCTTCACATTATATGGGAGATCAGCCTGGCAGCAGGAGGTGTAAAATGTCCTGTGCTGGTATAGATGGTTTTGGTTGCTTTGGGGCAGAAGAAGGATGCCTAGACTAGTCCCCAGCAGACTTTACGCAGGTGACATGCTGTGCCCAGCAGGAGATGGAAGGCTCAGGGCTCTTGTGCCTCCATGATCTGAGGTCTTCTCACCTGAAGAAGCTGACTATGAGAAGACAGCAGTAAGTACCTTGCCTGGTCCCTAACAGCCTTTCCTCAGCAGACATGCTGAGCCCAGCAGGACAAGAAAGGCTTGGGGCAATAGTGTACCCATGGTCTGAGGTCTTTTCATATATATCTTCAAAAAGAATATGTGTTCATGTATCTCTTTTTGAGGTATAGAAAATTAGAGTTAGCAGGGATTTTAACAATCACTTTGTCAAATCCATTCGCTTTGGAGATAAAAAAATGAAGGCTGAGGGAGATGAAATAGCTTGTCCAAGATTACACAGCATTTAAGTGACAGAACCCAAACTTGTGCCTAGGTCTTCTGAGTTATAGCGCCTTCCTGCTCTTTCTATCTAATGCAGTTGCTGTGAAGATCACATGAACATCAGAAACTACAAAATACTCTATAAATACAAGTCCCCAAATCAGTCAAAAGCCAAGTATTTGGCAATCCATAATGAGGGAAGGAGGGGAACAAATGAAATAAGGATGCATACTGGCCAAATTGTGGCATGGTTTTGGATGGACAATACATTGAGTTTGTCCATCAAGACATCTGTCTATGATAGATGCTGTAAATGGAAAAGAGACTGGGTATAGAACTGAATAAGTGGAGACGGGTTGAATCACTTTTGGGAAATTGTAGAGTGACTTCAAGGGTCCCAAGTATCTGGATGATTTGATGAGAGACCTAATTTCACCCACTCGTGAAATTCTTCACTTCATTTTGTCACTGTATATGGCATACAAGGAATGAGATTTGTGCAGGATAACAAACATCTTCTTTAAAAAAAAGAAGGAAATAATTTTGGGAGGTTTAAGGAGCCAGAAGGCATTTATACCTTTCTGTGAAAAGCAGTCCCAAATGAAAAATGTGAATTTTAACTAGAAGTGGGGGTGAGACAGTAATGGAGGAGGCTAAGAGGAAGATAAATAGAACTCTGGAACCTGGAAAGCTCACTATTGGCAGACCTGACTGGGCCATCAAAACTGGGAGCTTTTGGTATCCAGAGGACAGGAGACAACAATGGATGCCTAGGATCAGAGCACTGTCAGGTGGAGAAAGGTCTGAGAGGTTGGAAGGCAAACAGGAAAAGAGAGGTATTTATCTGCTTTGCAGTTTTGCCTATTGTTGAATGACTAAACAACCTTATCATAGAAGTGATAAGTAGTCATCCCACTGGAAAATTAGAAAAACAAAACAAAAAACACAGCAGAATTATTGTGGCTTAATTAAAAAAAAAATCCAAATGTGATGACTACTCATCACTTCTGTTGTGCAAAGTGGCCACAGGAGGGCATTTTATCCCAATATTTCATGGCATGTTGTTGAATCTCTGGATCTGCTTTATTTTCAAGGTGTTAAGTGCAGACATTTGAAAAACTGCTTTTTGGGAAAGTTGAGTATTGAAAAGTGGTTGAAACCAATCCGTTTTACTTGGCATATATAAAGATGCTTCTCACCCCATTCTTTTTTCTTTCCCCAGCTAGGCTATCATTAGCAGCCAGAGAAAGCTCAACATACAACTGGGATTAGATAGGCAGACAAGTCGTTCTTCCAAACAAGCCAACACCCTGGGAGAAGAAGAAAGGATCAAAAACGGTGAAATCTTTTGATGCAGAATCAAGGGTTATGGAACACAACATTTTTAGAGGCCAGAATTTTTCAACTCCTTTTATTGCATATTGAGGTTTGCACAAACTACCCAGATGAATGGAATGCAAACAGCCGGTAAAGATAAAACCAAAAATAGACAAATGTTACGGTAGATACAAAGGACCACCCCTTCCATCCCAAGTCTGCTTTTCTACAAGCAAAGAACCAATTGGGACAATTTTACCTGCATTAAATCTTTCTTCTCTTTATCATCATACTCATCTTCATTGTTATTGCTTGTTTTTTTTAAAAAAAAATGAAAATACATTGGACTGTGTAGGAGATTGTTAATCATCTCTTATCAGCGAGCTGAAGCTTAGAATGGAATACATTGTCTTTTTTTATGTTTCAATGCTAAAGACTTGCAGTGATGATTTAAAAAAAAATTCCACCAGAAAGAATACATTTCTCTAAAAGGGGAAATATGGTAGAACTTCAAATATGCAGAAAATAGAGGTGCAGAAGATTGCCTAGAACAACTAAACCATATTTTTTTCTCCTACATGCCTTTATGGATGTACGTTTTGTGGCATTGTGGTGCCCTCTAGTGTCTTTTTGAGGTATAGTAACATGTGGAAAAAATAGTTGGCATTGAATCAATTCAAAACCATAAACGATCTGATTTTAGCCCAGGATTTGAAAGAAAATAGGTAAGGTCTGAGATGAAGTGAAACTCAAATGTTGGCAGGTCACAGACATTTCATGTCTTCATGTTTTTGAAGCTCATTGCCACCATATTTACCCCATGAATCTTTCAGAGACATGTCAAGCTCTTATTATATGCAAAACATGGGGTTGGGAGGGAAAATGCAAAATAAAGACACTGCCAGGTATGGGGAAAGCTAGTCAAAATGTAGCTGTCTCATTAATTTCTATTAACTCATTCTTAATCATGTTTTTTAAAGTTATTTTAAATCATTTAAAGTTCCCTATACAACAGTTTGTCTCCTTGACAATATCATTTGCATTCTCCTATTGCCACCAAGACAGGGAGCCAAAAGGATATTACAGGTTCAGGAGGAGAAGTCTATATACTTCTTATTATCCCTCGAAGCTTCAAACCCTATTCATCTGTGACCTGCCAGCAAACCTCAATAATACTGAAACTCACAAGATAGGATTCTTTCATCCTCTCCTAATTCTTGCAGTTGACACCATCTGACACTGAGATTATGTCCTCGACTTTTATGAATTACTTCAGCACCTAGTTCCCAATCTTCTGTTCTACTCTATAGCCTGCAAAATTTCTTGGGGATGCCAACATCCATATCGCTGAGCCCTCAACATGCTTTTCAATAATTTTCTTCAGATCTACCTGTTCAACTGTAAAAGGCTATAAGACATTCTTCCCACTTCAGCACTAGCATGTTGCACCAGCGATGTCACCATAGAATTGAACAGAATACCAACTAAGATATAAGAAAGATCCTGAACTAAAAAGTCCATTCCCTGACTAAATATAACCTCTTCTTCTTATACTTACATGGGCTTTTGCAATCTAACATTACCACTTCTTCTCCCTAGTTCTGAACACTATCCCTGTACTTCTTCCTTTTCAGCCAATCTACCTTCTTCACTTTCAAGCAATCTACCTGCTCTATTCTCAGCCTTGTCTCCAAGATTAGCTTCTTTTAAAATTTTACTAGTTTAGTGCCTAGTGATTTCATGAGTCACTTGCAGCACTTTTCACTCTTCACATTTTTATGTTCTGCCAATCATAAACCTTTGATAAATCACACCATTGAATTTCTCCATTTTTACTCAGAGATTGTTGAGTTTCAGTAAAGATAGTCACAAAAAATATTTTTTTAACCTCATATATGCAGGGTTCAGTGTCTGTTTGGGTCTAATAGTTAATAAATTCCACTCATATTGTCTCACTACCTTATTCCTTACAGTGACTGTTCCATATATTTTGCAATCTTCCAAAAATCCCACAAGTCTCCTTATGCTTACCCTCACCACAGATGATCCAGTATCCAACATCATTGAGTACCTCTAGAATCAAACATAAACTCCAATTTGGCGTTTAAAGACATTTACAGCCTGGACTTTTATTTCTAGCCTTTTTACTTTTATGTTACTCCCTTCTAAGGACTCTATAGTCCATTTGCACTAAAAGCCTTGTTCTTCACACATGACATTCCATGTCCCATCTCTTTTCCTTTGCACTTGCTGTCCACAATACTTATGTAACCCAGGCTTCCAAACAACTCTGGGTTGTTTTGTGTAATGATGTTTACATACACACAAAGAAAAGTGACTTCTTTTGGTGGAGAGAATGTTGAGTGCAACATAATCATGATAAATACCTGTGTAAAGGAAGGAATCAGTTCCAGAGTCTCTTAAAAGAGAGACATGTGGTTCCAGAGACTCTTGGGAGAGACACAGGGAGAGATCAGAAGCAGACATGTAGGGAAAGCTGGCTCTTCATAAGTTTTTTACCCTTGGTTTCCTTTAAGAATTAGCTAGAGCATGATCATATGCTAGTACCTTCCCATTGAAAGCTAACTTGAATCTACTTTGTATGTATCTTGTATTTATTTATATAAGTCCAATACACTTTGTCTTTCCCATTAGAAGATCAATTGAAGCATTCAGGGACTGCTTTCATACTTTTTTTTTTCCCTTTGGCATACTCAGTACAGTGTACTGACTTCAGAAATTCTTGTTCATCCACTGATTAATATCTGAGGTAAGTTTCCTCAACTTATCATTTTCTTTCTTCTGCTCCTTAGCAGCATCACCCATTATCTCTTTCTCTTCGTCCCTCAGAGGGAAGATATATCCTTGCTCATTATCAAAGGTAATCCCTCGATTTATTCCCATGATTCCTTCTCTTCCTAGCTCCTCAAGGGCCTTACTCCAGGAATCACCTTTTTCATACATTGTCAATCTCTCCCTCCCCAATGGTTCTTCCACAAATTTCTTATTCCTTTATTCAGTCCTCTCATCCTATTGCTATCATCTTAGTATAGTTTGTGATCTCTGCCTGAATGTATAAAAGTTCTCCCAAATAAAGCTACTTATGGTCACATTATATACTTAGGGGTAAGATTCTTATCATTTGAACTCTCAGTTAGTACTAGATTTTTTCATGTTTTCATGAGAACAGAGGCAAGCAGGGCAAGCCTAAGCTTGGTTTCTTTAAAAAAAAAATAAGGCAAAAATCTATGTGGTCATTAACAAATAAGATTATATATTTATAAACATTTGCACAAATATGTGACAAGTAATTTTACATTGATCTTTTAAACAATTAAGGGCTACAAATAGAAAATCTTCTCTTATCAAACTCCCATACCATATTGCCAAGCATTCCTTTCTAGTCCATTAATGTTCTCTACATAAAACATGCTTATTAAAGATTTGTTCAATGAATTAATGAATAAAAGGATTCTGGAAGACAATATGTATACTAGAAGGAGTGTATGATCTTCTTCATGTACATATGTGGTCATATCACTCTTCTGCTTAAAACCCTTCAGTCACTACGGATTAAAGTATAAACTCTTAACCCAAGGTTGAAAGCCTTCTACTCACTGGCAGCATCCTGCCTTTCCAGTGTTATCTCATGACTTCCCTTCCCCTATCCTTAAGAACTAGCCAAACTAGACTCCCACAGTCAAACTGTATACATCCCACACTGTCTGAATTTTGTGCCATTGTTCATGACCTTTCCTTTGACTAGAATCCCTTCTTCCAATTCAATTTCCCAACCCATCCTACAAAGCCCAACTTAAATGTCATTTCCTCCATGAAGTTTTCCATGATCACTCAGTTGGCACATTTTGACTTTTCCCCTTTTGAACCTCAAGGAAAAGTTTACACCTCCAGTCTATGCTTATCATATATGATTTTGTATTATAGTTTAATATATGTGTGTGTCATATACCACTACTAAATGTTAAGTTCTATAAGGAAAAAATGTTTTATTCAAATTATATTTTAGTCCATAGCACAGTACTTTTATATAGTATTGCTTGATTAAAGTGTTTTAATTGTGTTTAACTGTTCTCTAAGTCATATGTTCTTAAATTTTTTTGTGTGTATGTGCTATGGAACCTTTTGGCAATCTGGTGAATCTCTTCTAAAAATATTTTTAAATGCATAAAATAAAATATATAAAATTACAAAGGAATCTAATTATAATGAAATGAAGGCATCAAAGGATTAAAAAAAAACAATTTTATGGATTCCCAGGTTAAGAATCCTTGCAACTCTAAGAAAATAACCATTAAAGTGATTTAAAATAAAATTATGCCTCCAACCAAAAAACAGGTCAAAATCATCTTGTTACTTTCAAAATCACTCAGTTATAACAGACTAATCTGTAAGTAAAGTTGAGCAACACTACAGTTTAATGCAAAAGTATTGCAATTTAGAGTCAAAAGAATATATTGGAGTTTGAAAACCATCATTTACTTTCTGTGGGACTTTGAAAGTTACTTCAATTTTCTAAGTTTAAGTTTCTCATCTATAGATGCCTTCCTGAGCTACTTTAGAAGGGTGGTTGTGAGAAAAATTACATACATATATATATATATATATACATATCATACATATATATACAAATAGTGATATAAATAAGTGAATACCATCATCACATTTATATTACCTTTCATGATGAAGAGAATAACTTACAGAAATAGTCTTTTAAACTGGAAAGCACCTCTCTAAATTCCAATTTTGTAATGTTTGTTTTATATGAAGCAGAGAAAATATGTAAAACCAAGAGCACTAATAAAAAATGTGATAATTATTGTATAAAGAAATGCAACTTATTGACTCCCCCAGCAATAGAAAATTCTTATTTTTTTCTCCCCAGTTTAGTGATGTTTTGAGATGAGTTCTCTATACACTTTGCTTCCTGGACTGATATGCAATCAATGACATACTCAGATTTCTCATTTAGTATGAAGGTATGAATTTAGAGTTTTTCTCTATTCAAAGTCAAGTCATTTATTTGGGATCAAATAGTTTTGATTAATGTTATAGCCTACTGAGCTGACTACTCTGCCATGGTTAGCAGTTTGGTCAGATTCTACATAATTGATTACTGAGCTTCATTCTACTAATAATGATAAAGGAATTCTGTAGGAACTAAGTAGATCTAACAGTTAAAATTTAATAAGAATGATGTAGAAATGAAATTTAAGAGGGAGAATGTAAATAAAGTCTCAAACAAGTTTAAGAAATCAACTTCATAAACATAAGATGGGAGAGGCTTGAATACAAAGAAGTTTTCAAACAATCTGAGTGATTTCGTGAACTGCAAACTCACTATAGGTGATTGTTGTGATATGGTAACAAAAAAAAGGCTGCTTTAAGTAAGGCATAAAATGCAGAAATACTGAGGTGACAATCCTTGCATTCTCTCCCCTGATCATGCATCTGTATAGTGTATTTAATTCTGTGAGACATGTTTTAGGAAGGACATTGATAAGTATCAGAGTATACAAAAAATGACTACTGGGAAAATAAAAGTCTTGAGATTATGTCATATGAGGAGCAATTGTAGAAAACTAGAATGTTAAGTTTGTAGAGGAAATACTTGGCAGGGCCTGATAGCTGTCTTCAATTATTTGAAAGGTGGTCACATGGAAGAAAGTTTAGACTTTAATTAATTCATCTATCTATCTATCTATCTATCTATCTATCTATCTATCTATCTATCTATCTATCTTAGCACCAGAGGATAGAACTAGTAATAGGAAGAAATAGTAAAGAAACGAGTTTAGGCTTGATGTGATAAAAGCAAATAAATGAAAACAAACAAAATTACATTTCCTAATAAATTGGACCTATCCCAGAGTGGAATGGGCTGCCCTGGAAAGTTCCCCTTCACTAGAGGCCATTAAGCAAAGGCTGTATGGTCACTTGAGTAGTATGTTCAAGGGCAAGTGGGATTCTAGATTAAATGTTGGATGTTGGTTGCACTAGATGTCCTGTGACACCCCTTCCTACTCTAAATTCGGTAAAGCTGAGAGCTCATGAGAGGGAGCCAATATAATTTCCTTTCTGTGGACTCATTAAGACAATTCACTTTTTAGGTGTCAGAACAAAGTGTGGTAGTATATGAAGTCAATCAGTCAACTTACAACCTTTTATTAAGGGCTCACTCTGGGTCTGGATGTGAGCCTTTCTTTGGGACATTTGTTACATCTCATCCACTGGGGATGAATAGGTTAGTCCAAACTGTTGTGGGAGGGCGGAACCAATACCTTGCATTAAGATTCTCCCTCCCACCCTCTGGTTTTTTGACAGATGTTTGATAGAGAACCTTGGTCCCTAGAGGAATAGGTGCCTACACTTTGGCATAGTCCTCTAGGGAATGACTAATCCTCTTTCTCTTTAGTCCCAGAGGTGGGCCTCTTGGTCAAAGGGATGGCAGCAACTAGGATAATGGTGAAATATTAAGTGTTCCTGGTCCCCTAATTTCATGACTCAACTCTGAAGAGGTATTAGAAAAGATATTTGCCATTTGTACATGTTCTCAACCATATGACATCAATAGAAAACAACCACTTAGTCAAGTAGTGGAAATTCTTGAGAGCATGGGAAGTTTTCAGGGCAGCACCCATCCTGGGATAGCCTCTTTAGGAACCCATGTTTGAAGAGTTCCAGAATCCAGTCTTCTAAAGTGATAAGGTAGAGTTCCAGGCAGGTGTTTGTCTCTTGGGGAAAAGAGTCACCTCCGTGTTCCCATTAGTTGGAGGGGAAGCTGTAGTATGGAGGAGCAAACGGTTTGGACTTTGATTTCTACTACTGATGTAAATTATTTGGACAGGATGGGTTTGATGGGAACAGTGTTGCCTTTCTAACAAGTTCATTTCCCTTCCTGTAGAGATCCAACCTTTCATGTAGTGCCATAAAGATGGATGACATATATGATTTTGGAATGAACATGACACCAACTGGAATATTGAATGGTTGCCCAGAAAACAACCCCAAATTTATTTTCTTCCCAAAGGGAGCCTAAAGCATCGAGTGTCAATACAAGTCTGGAAGACAAGAGAGGACTCTGGAAGGAAGAAGAAATTCATTGGAAGAGAAGGGGAATTTTATTGATTGTAGGCTACTCTGAGACTTTATGTGTTTTCTGAATTTCCTGAGGGAAAATAAAGTTTATCTTATCCTCAATGTTCATGGTTACACTGAATGGGTTTAGAAGGAATCACATCTGTGGAGATATTGAGAAGAACTACATTCTGAGATATTTTTATTGGGGACATAATGAGCTAAAGATAATGTGTGTTGTAGGGTGAGTATTTAAAGAGTTATATGGATTGGCATGGGGTGAAGGATTATAGGTTACAGATACAGTATATACAGTGTTCATTCTGGTGGTACTCTGTTTCTGTTGTTCCCCTACCTCCCAAATAATTTTCCAGTCATAAAATATTATACAGTTTATTTTTTTAAAAACAGCCCAAAGGCTTCCATCGAATTTTGAAGCCTTTTATCAATTCAGAATCAGAGAGAACTTTCACATAGGGTTCTCTGATACTCCCTCTATCCTCACTTCTCAATAACTGATGGGCAAATTGAGACAGTATAGTACAGTGGAAATAAAGCTAAAATTGGAGCCAGAGGAGATAGGCTTGACCCCTGTTACTTACTATCTTTGTGATCTAGGGCAAATCACTTCACCTCTTTGGGTATCCATTTCCTCATTCATGAAATGAGATTGAACTGCATGAGATCCATGATCTCTTCCAGCCCTAGATTTTTGATTCTATGTGATCCCTTCCAGGTGTGAATAGATGATTCCCTTTTTGAAACATTTACTGAGCAGAAAATCATTCCTACTAGAGGATGCTTACCCTTTTGTCTTTTGTCTTTGTAGAGTCAAGCTATGTGTTTGCATGTAGCACCTATCTTAAAAAAAGAGACTATAAACTACTTTCATTTCAGTCCCTGGGTTTACATGGGCAGCTTCCATAAAGGCCTTTTTCCTGCTCTGTCTCTGCCTCTGTCTTTGTTTCTGTTTCTCTCTGTGTGTCTCTCTCGGTGTCTCTCTCTGTCTGTGTGTCTCTCTGTGTCTCTTTGTCTCTGTCTCTCTGTCTCTGTGTCTCACTGTCTGTCTGTCTCTGTTGCTCTCCATTCATTCAAACAGTATGCTTTTCTTCGTACCCTTTAGGTGATTTACCTGGCAAACTGACTGAGTTTCCAAGTCTCTGTTATTTGACAGTTGCCACCTGACTGCTGTGCACAATAGGCACCATTTCCTTAAGTTGATGAGCATAAAAATACCTTCCTTTTACACTTTAGGAAAGGAAGAAAGGGAAATGTATCTGCCCTTTTAACCAGGGTTTTACTTTTTTAGCTGAACCCTTTGACTGGTGGGTACAATTAGGATGCCCTTTAAGAGTAACAACTAATTCTGTGAAAGAAGGTAGGCAGCCATCAACAATGCAATTTATACGTTGAGCAGATGTATTTTCTGGAAATATGTTTTCAAATTAAATGCTGAATATTTGCTTCTCTTCTTTCTTTTACCATGTTTCAAAGAGGCATCTCTCAGCACTTAGAAGGAAGAGCTGTCCGGGTTTGTCTCAACAGTTCCCCCAATCTCCAGGGTGGTCTTTTGACTCAGAGAGGGGGAAAGGTACGCTCTTTAATACTAATGAAAAGCTAAGGCTTACCCAAACTTAAATTTGATTTCAAAGTTGCCTTTGAGCTATGGATTTCTTAGCATGTATTTCTGATACACTCTCCCACTGTTACTTTCCCCACTGGGGAAGTTTCAACTTGTTCTCCTGAGATCAAAGAAATCTATGTAGAAGGAAAACCCTGTTCAAAATTTGACCCCCTCCCTCCCCCTTCAGAGGGCAGATGTTGGAAGAGCCATTTCTTTAGCAGGGGTGAGGATCCACTGTTAAAGACACACATGTATTAGCTAAGCTTTCTGACCCTCTGACACATGCCTGTAAATATCTGTGAAAGCCTCACCAGGAAGTGCTAACAAGCTTGAAGAGAAACTTTACATATACTGGCCACCTTGACCACAAATTTGTTAAGAAGAATTGGAACTTTTTTAAGCAACCAACCAAACAATAGCAACAAACTTAAACTCACTCTCCCTTTTCTTCTAACATCAAGAAGAATATATTATTTCTAACTCTTCAAACTTTTACCATGCATGTAAGCAGTCCTAGATGTTGGCTTTTTTGAAACCTTCTATGAAAAATACATATATATTTCTGCCACATTAAAAGAGAAATACAGGATTTTGTGTTGCATTATGAATTACCTGCTGTCAATGAAATAGTAGTCAATCTGACTAGAGCAACAAAAAAAAAAAGCTTAGAACTACGGATTTTTTTATTTAAGTAGAAAGTGAAATTGTGACCCAAACTTGTATAGACTTACTTTTTAGATCTAAATTCCTGGCTCCTGCTGTGCTTTGGGTGGTGATTTTGGTATCGATCTTGACTGTGTGGAGATTGTTGGTGTCTCTGGAGATCATTACGTTATGCCACTGGTTGTCATTCAGTGGCTTATTTGAGCTCCCTTTGATGAGGTTAGCACCATTTCCCAAGTCAAAGACATAATGCAAGTACCTAAGGAAAGAACAAGAGAGGTGAGTGATAGAAGGGCTTTTGAATTTGGATTAAGTAAGACACCTGGGTGGATCATATAGCCGAAACCATTTTTAATTACCTGGGAAAAGATACTACGTTTTTGCAACAGGGGAGACAGATTATTGTATATGCAGTGAAATGTAAGCTTCTTGATGGCAAAAAAAATGCTTTTCATTATTATCTTTGTATTCTTAGTACCACACAGGGCATGATAGGTGAATAATAAATGCTTGTTGGATGGGATTACATTGTAAAATGGTGGAAACTATTTTTAGTTTAAAAAATTCCAAGCATTAGATACCATATTTCCACTTGAATTGCCAGGAAATTTGCTTTGAAATTTCATCTCTTTCCATTGTTTTTACTTCTATGATATAGAGTCAAATCCTAATTAACTGGGAACTTGGAAAAATTAAGTGTTCTGATTAATTTAATTTTCTAATTAACTTAATGATAATGATTTACATTTGCATAGTATCTTATAGAATACTTTCACATATATTATTTCATTAGAGACTTGAAATGATCTTGTTTGATCAGAGAGGACACAAGGATTGGGTGCTTCCTTTTACATGAGCAGACCAAAGCTCAGAAAAATAATTTGTTGAGACCTTCATAGCAATTGACAAGGATAGGACTTGAATCCAGTGCTTTTGACTCCAAATCTAGCACTCCTTAAACTCAACTTGCAAGATCCTTACTGAAAATCTCTCTAAAATATTTCAATTCAATTTCTTGTCGATATAATGATGGTCACTGATCAGAAATTCATCTCTTGGTTTATTCTTTTTTGTTTGTTTGTTTTGGTTAGGCAATGGGGTTAAGTGACTTGCCCAAAGTCACACAGCTAGTAAGTGTTATGTGTCTGAGGCTGGATTTGAACTCAGGTACTCTTGACTTCAGGGCCAGTGCTCTATCCATTGCACCACCTAACTGCCCCTCTCTTGGTTTATTATTAAGAGAGCATAGACAATCTATGAATGTTGACTAAATGAGTTACTGAATCTATGGGAAACATCTGGCTTTCTGAGTGCCTTTTTTTCCTAGCTAGCTATCTCTATCTTACTTGTACCCTCTTCTGCTTGGTTTCTCATCCCTCTTCTGTAATCTGCGAAGAGCCTTATGTTAGAAATTTCCATCTCCCAGGTAACCCTGCTGATTGATGTCTGCCTTCCAGTGTCCTCAAAAAATAGGAAGTCAACCAGACATGACTGAGCAAAAATAATTTCCTTTTTTTCTTCACAGAATTTCGGATGAAAGAAAGGTCATAGACTATCTAATTCAAATGTTACCTAAACGAGCATTTCCTTTATCACATCCCAAAGAAATATTTATCTAGGCTGTTTAATGATCTCTGCTAAGGGTAAATTTATAACCTCTCTCCTAAAAGTGGAAGTCAACAAAAGAATTCCATGTAACTGAGGTCTCTGTTTAGTTGTATTCTAGTTATTTGGGTTTTTAAAAATATTTTGCCATAAGATCACAAATTTAAAACTGGAATAGACATTATGAGTCCAACCCCTTGCATTTTACGAATGAAGAAACTGAGGATGATAGAGGTCAAGTGAATTACCCACAATCATAGGGGTAGTAAATAGCAGAATTGTGATTTGACCTAACCTGTGCCTCTAAATTCATAGCTTTTTCCACTACACCACGCTTGATTTGGTATACACCTACCCTTTAACTAATTCAACCACGATAAAGTCATTTCCATCGCCACTATTGTATAAAATCAATCCATCTAGGGATGTTGTCTTGAATTGGAAAAAAAGATGCATAGAGGTGTATGCTTGCAATGTAGCTAAGGCAACATAACTTGATTTGGTCTTGAAAGTGACAGGATCTGCTATGATGTTTCTGAAGCCAAATCTGGCATTTAGCTCACAGTAGTCTATGTCGCCATTTTTACACAAGTCAATATATGCCATTCCATTAAAAGTCAGGCTTTGTAGGTGGCCAATGAAATTGGAGGGGACAGAGGACAGATAACGCCGCTCTGTTATGATTCCAGTTTCTATGTTGTGGAATTCCAGCCTTGTGTGATCTCCTGCCATTTGGCCTAGAAAGAGAAAAAAATAATAACATCATTGTAGTGTTTCATTGAAAAAATATAAAAAAGAATTAGCAATTTCAAAATTACCACAGAAAACATAATTCTTTAAAACGTAAGAGATCATTTTCCCCTTGTTTTTAAGTTGTACTAGGTACAAAAGACCTTCTTTTCTCCTCCTTCTTGACCTCCTGCTTCTTCATTTGCCAATTGTGTTTTAATCTCTGGTGTGAAATTTCTGGTGATGATCCTCTTTAACCTTAGTTAGTATAGTCTTCATATAGCAGAGTTCATTGTTGGAATAACACAAGGAAGTGAGAATTGTATACAACATCTGTTATCTGTATTTTCATTTTTAACTATATAAGTCCCATTAAAAATCTTCCATTATCAGTCCAAGTTAAAAAAAAAACTAGAACAGAGTAAGTAAATGAATGATAAAGCATTTATTAAGCACTTACTCTGTGCTAAGAACTAGGGATACAAATAAAGGTGAAATCATTCCTGCTCTCAAGGGGATTATATTCTAATTGGGAGAGATAATACATAAAAGGAAGCAAGAAATCAGGGAAGAATGAGGTACAACTTCATTGACTTGGTTTGGAGGTGGACAAGGAATGACAAGTTGACCTGGTTCTGAGCAAAATAAAGTTAGAAGCTCTCATATCAGGGCCCATGGTGCCAGAGGCAAAGTCCAGCTCATTCTGGTGGGAAAAGGTTGAGGATAATTAGAGAAATAGAACACTGAAGCCATGAAAGCTGCACATCAGTCACCTAACTTTCTAGGGGCTTATCCCAACTTCATGGTTAACAAGTTCTTATTTTGCAACTTGATTCCTTTCCAATGCAATTTCACATTACCATTCTCAGTGAAAATGGAGAATAGCTGCTTATTACCACACACTTAAGTAGTCTTCTCCTTAAATTTAAAAAATTAACTAGGTGTCTGCTTCTGACTTTTTAAACAAATAACGATGATTCTTCAACCTTTTCACACAAAAATTTCCCAGTCCATCTGTAAGTGACACTATTTTAGATTGTATACATGGTCCACTTAGTGTGCAAAATCTCAGTTCCTAAATTAGGCAAATTATTTCCAAAAGAAGCATGACAGCTATAGAGCACACTAGCAAAATTATCTCAAAAAACCTTGATGTTATGTTCTTCTTTCCATTCCTGAATGAAGATGTGGTCATTTAAAAAAATCACATACAACAATATTGAATAGTTATTAATGATTCATTCTGAGCCCAGATCATTTTCTGTCATGATCCATGCAGAGTCAATCTTGTTCTGTCTTGCCTTTGTACAGATAACTATTACTTCTTTGATTTGTCCTTGCCCATTTTAGTTGACATCTTGCTTCTTCTCCAAATTTTCAAAGTCATTTTCACTTCTAATCAAGTTGTTCAAGGTACTACTCACCCCACTCAACTTGGTGTAATTTGAAAGTTTACCGAGCATACTCTGTTCCATCATCCATGTCATTAATGAAAATGTTCATCAGTTCTAGGCTTACTACCATCGGTTGAGAACTTCCACTTGATATACCAGCCAGGCTGACATTTTTTAAATCTTAGAGGTGAAGGGACCTTGGAAACCATCTAGTCCACCCTGCATTTTTCTTTTTTCTTTTCTTTTCTTTTAATTTTATTTATTTTGAGAAATAGAACAAACATTTTCGTAACATAGAATAGAAAAAAGATGATTGAAATTGAAACTATAGATCTATTATGCACAATTCCTTTTAAATATATAATAAAGTTATTATGTAACTTTTTTCCTTTTTTTTTTCTCTTCCCTGTCCCCCAAGATGGCTACCATTAAACACAAATCATTCTATACATGCTTCTACTGATCAGTTCTTTCTCTGGATGCGGATAGAAGCTCCCTTCATAGGTCCTTTGTAGTTAATTTGGGTATAATACAATCTAGTCTACCCTTCTCTTTTCACAAATGAAGAAACTAAGGTTGAGTGATTCAATAACTTGCCCAAGGTCACCCAACTAGTTTGCTGCCTTGTTTAGACTTCAAGTGTCCTGATTTCTTCTTCTAGTGTCTTTCTACTACATTACAGCTGCTTTTTAATCAGTAATGACTTCTCTGATTTCATCCCTTCAACTAGTTAAAAATACTTTTCTTTCATTTAATTAAAATAGTGAGAACTAGATCTTTAAAGAAACTTTAAAATGTTATTAGCAAAATAAAAGACCATTTATCTTATTGCATTTGCCTATTTGACAGCTGATAATTTCTCCCTATATTTAAACAAAATCCATCCCTAGGCACACATACTCCTACTCAATTTTCACCTTCTTTCTTTAGCCCCTTATACTAGTGGCCCTACATTATCACTATCCTTCGACCTGCTTTACTTTCCTTCCTATTTTATTTTTTTCTGTTGTTAAAGTATCATATTGTTATGAATAGCAGGCCACCACTTTCTCCCAACTCAGGGGAGCTATCTCAGGCCTTTTTTCATTTGCAATATCTAACATCATGCTATCTAACAGTAGGATACTTCTTTGGGTCTTTTGTCCTTTCATCAATCAATAAATACACATTGATTAATTGCTCATCATAAATCCTGTGCTTAGTGCTGGGGATGTAAAGCAAAAATAAATCAGTCTCTGCTTCCAAGAAGCTTATATTCTATCAGGGCCCCAGAATCTAATTTTAAAATATATGGTAATTTGGATTTCTGATTCTTATTTAGCTATAGTTTTACCTGTCCTCTACCACCCTTTGGGGAACCTATCTCCTGGGATAGCAATCAATCAATAATCAATAAACATTTATTAAGTGTGTGTTATGTGCCAGGCATTGTGCTAAGTGCTAGATCCTCCATAGCATGGCATGTCACAGGATTCATTCAATGCATTTGCCGCCAACAAATATTTTAACTTCCAGGAAGGATTGTGTGTTCAAGGTGTCAAAAGCTGACCTCAACATACAGTTAAGCCATTTGGAGAAATTGTTTTGTTTGACTATGCATATTTGTTACAAGAAATTTGTTTTTCTTGTCTTTTCCTTCCCTCCACCCCAAGTAGGGTGGGGGTGGGGAATGGGAGGGAAACAAAATATATTCACATTAATTGAAAAAATAGAGGAGTGAGGACTTCTACATATTTGAAATGTATACACTTTCAGTTGAGGTCACTGTATTATTACTTTTGCTTTTTATAATAGACTTTCCATGAAAAGGGAGTAATCTGTAAGTTTATGTAATATAAAAGCAAAACAAACCAATAAAACTGAAAGTGACAAAAATATGGAGTTCTCTACTTTCTTTTCTTAGTTCATTTGTTTACAACAGTCAATAATTTAAGAATATTTCATTGATTGCTTGCTGAATCATTAGGAATAACCCAAAGCAATCATTATAATTGACATTTGAAGAAATTGAGGGAATTAGGACAGCAAGTGGTTAATTGTGGGAATGGAGTGAACCACACTTACTCTATAACTCAATTCTGGAGCTAACAGTTTCTATTCAATTATGCATCTAGTTCAATTTTAGTCTTATGAGAAAACTTGATTCAATTGTGGGAATTGGGATAAAATCTTATTCAATTGCTTGAGCCTAACCCTATATGGCTGGGAAACTGGACCCCCTCTCCCTGCTGCTAAGAAAATCTTAACTAAAGACCTAGGTCATGCTGACCAGAAACTCAGTCAGATTCAAAAATTGATGCAAGGAGTTTTCTTACAATTGCACATCTCAAGTAACCCATATATCTTATCTGAAAATGGGCCGTACTGGTCAATAATTAGTCAATAATTAGTTATTATTTCCATATTCCTTTGATTGTTTGCAGACCTTTGGAGGGGAGTAGGACACTTCTTTTCCTGAATTTAGGGAATTACATCTGTTTACTCTCCTTTTCCCAACTTGGAAAGTCCCTAATATTTCTTCCAATTAGAAATCAGATTATCTAATGTTGTTTTGTTTCTTATTATTTGATTAATTGTTTTTAATGTATAAAAGTCTGTCTTCCCCTGTATTTGGGGTCCAGGCTAAGGAGGCCTGGTCCCTCATTGTCAGGCAATTGGCATGCAACGCTTAATAAATCCATGTGCTCAGAAGGTTGAACCTTCTTCCCTCAGTCATTTTATCGTTCACCTGCCACACATTTAACCTGTAAAGTAAAGGCTACAGTTATCATACCTATTTTGCTGATAAGGAAAGAGGAGCTAAGAGATCTACCGACTTGCCTGTTGATGTGGCTAGTATCAGACAGGCTTTGAACCTGGGTCCAGCACACTGCCCCCTACCTTATCCAACCTCATGCTCCATGAAGCTTTTAGACTACAAAAGGGGATCCTAATTTATGCACTATGAATCAAAGGGTTTGAGGAGCCTGCCTTTGATAAGTTTCAATCCCTTCAAAATTTGATCCATAAGAGTACTGAGCCATGAAGATCCTATTGATAAATCGAATCAACAGGAAAATATTTACATTCTATGTTACCCAAAGCTGCATAGAGCTCAGAGGGCCTTTTCCCCTAACCTTATTGCATAAGACAGTTTATTCAGTATACGTCCTTATTAACCTATAGACTCTGATTACATGAATCTTGATTTTCAGTATTTTTTAACAACGCAGCAGAGAAAACCAAAAAGGAACCCCACTGTCTAATGTTTCAGCTTCTAAGATTGCATGTTAACTGAAGCATCTGCCAGGCTCTACAGTCTGCAAGTCATGACTGGAGGGACTCTTTATTAATCAAACATTACTTTCATCCACTCAGCCTAATCCTAGGCAGTTAAGGAAACTTAAAAAATCAAAATGAGCAACATGAATGAGGAGAGGACTTGCTTGGTAAGAGTATTAAAGCACACTGGAACAAGCCCAGGTTAGGAAAAGACAAATCAGAATTTGGAGTCTAGGTTTAGGCTTCATTCACTTTCACTCTGAAAATTAAATGGAAAGGCCTAATTTTATCTTAAGGAAAAACATTCCTTGGCATCAAAATTATATCCTCTACCGCTTAGATCCCTGCCCACTTTTAGTGGCATTTAAAACCCTTTACAATTTGGCTCCCACCTCTTTCTAGACTGAATTCACATGATTTACCTCGTACACTCTGTGTTCCTGCCAGACTGGCCTGCGTCCTGCTCCTCATGTTCAACATTCTATCTCTTGCCTTCACACAGATTGTCCTCATTCCTAGAGTGCATTCCACATTCACCTTTGCTTTTGAGATCTCAAGTTCCTTTCAAGGCTCAGATGCTATAAGAGGCCTTTCCTGACCTACTTCCACATGGTAGTCCTCCCCCCCACCCACATCATCTACCCTCATAATCTGTCTAGCCTTTTATATAGGTATCCTGGACATAGTAGGTGCTTAATAAGTGCTTGTTCCCTTTCCCTTCTCTTCATCACAATGCTTAATACATAGAAAATGCTTAATAATTTTTTTCATTCATTCATTCATTCCCCTTGTAACTTATTTATTTCTGTACTTCTTGTTTTCTCTTGGTAGACTGTAAGTTCCTTGAGGACAGAGACCATTTTATTTTTGCCTTTGTGTCTCCAGTGCCTGGCACATAGTAGGGACTTAATAAATGTTTGTTTTGTTATTGAATATTAAATTCGCCATATTCCTATGCCTTGTTTCTTAGTATCTTATGACCCTGTCCTGTTCAGCTGTAACGGTCAGTTGTAAATCTTATTCGTTCTCGCTAACAATGAAGAATTCCCCATTTCATGTTGAATGTATGTGCTTTGTTCCTTCTGGCAGTTTTGCCAATAAATTTGGCAACCTTAACTAAAGGTTTGCTGAGCCAAAATATCTGTGCAGGTCAGCTTGATGAACTACTCACAAAAGAAAAATTTGGTTATTTATGGACTAAGGAGGGTAACAATGAGAGGGCTGGTACTGGAGAGGGAGAAAGAAAAAAAAAACCTTGGAAGATGATGAGGGAAGGAAGATGAATAGGAAAGGAGCTTAAAACAATAAAATTTAGGAGGAATAACAGAGTCCTGATGGTAAAAAAAATTGTCCAGTGTATAATGTATATAGTTGAAATGAACTCTGAAATTTTAACTGAAGGTGTTGATTCTTGTTAAAAATGTAAACAACCCTGACAGGAGTTAACCTTTGAGCTATTATTAGATATCTCTAGAGAAGAATGTAAGGGCACATTTTGATAGAAAGGATAGAGGAGAGAGAAAGTTAATGGTATCTGATGTGGGAAGGGGGAGGAAATGCCCAGAAAGTTGAGGCTATGAAGGGCTGAAGGCATCCTAGCGTAATGGAAAGAGCACAGGATTTTGAAGTATAAAGCTGAGGTTTAAATTCCATCTCTCTGCTACTTACTAGCTGTATGACCTTGAACGTTTCACTTAATCTCTCTAGGCCTCAGTTCCCTCTTCTGTAAAATGAAAGGATTGAATTGGATGATGTTTACAGTCATTTCCAGCTCTAAATACTCTAAGATAAATTTTATCTGACAGAGCTAAAACTTTCATTTTCTGAAAGTTCTCTCTAATGTCCTCTTCCTTTATTAAGTATATATCTTTATGGCCTCTACTGCTGCAAATACTTATATGCCCTCACAGAAGGATTAAATTCTATTTTTAGTTTTATGTGTTTAGGATCATAGGATTTAAAGCTGGAAGGGATTTTAGCACATGCCTCTCACTTTACAGATGAGCAAACAGAGGCCAGAAAGGGGAGATGAATTTTTCAAGTGAAAAGTGGCAGAGCTATGGTTTGAACCCAGGTTCCCTGACTCCAAATATGAGTTCTTTCCAACATAATCATTGCCCCCTGTCTCCTTATGCCAGGGTAGAGTTAGTAGTACACAGATTAGAAAATCAATGCTTCCTGTAAGCTCCAATTTGCTCATAGGTGGTCACTGGCCCCTGGCAAAAGGTCAAACTCTGGCATAGGTTTTAAAAAGAAAAGCTAAAAAATACAGAAAATTTCAGGAATGAATAAAAAAGCACTTAAGGGCTTACTGTGAACCAGGTAGTGTGCTAAGCAATATATATATATATATGATATATATACACACACATATATATATGCATACATATGTGTGTAAATATATATCATATATATACACATACATATACACAAACACACAGACATATATATATATACATACACCTTTAAGCACTATATATGTATTTACATAGAAATAGACATATACAAAAACATCATATACATATACGTATACATATATATACACATATACATATGTATACATGTATGTGTATCTCATCCTCTACTCCACTTTCTACCTCTTGCTCTGGGCACAATTGTCTTATCAAGACTGCCACTGTTTCTGGAAAAGATATCAGTTGACTACCATATGGATCATCTTACCATCCAGTGATGGCCCATATGAAAAATCCTTTCCCTAACCATCACTCCCCTATATGTATATGTGTGTGGTATTTGTATATGTATACATACATATACACACAAATATAGGTGTAAACACATATATACACACATATGTATATACAATATACATCCACATATACATATCCACATATGTTTATGTATATGTGGGCATATATACAGACATACATGTATAGGTGAGTGATGATCAGGGAAAGGATTTTTCATCTGGAAAGTCACAAGGATGGTAAATTGACACATAGAGTAGTCAGTTGACATTTTTTTAAAGAAACAATAGCCATATTGATAGGACAATTGTGCCCAGAGCAAGATATGGGAGTAGTTCTATATGATGATAAGGTGGATAAGCAGTTGGTCCAGGTAGATGGCTGGATGGGATGAAGATAATGGTCTGGACTAGGGCTAGCTATGTTGAGCTCTGATAAGTTTGCACTCACTCACTCATTGTTTGAATCACTCCAAAATGACTAAGCAACAAAAATGTGCCTCTTTCCTTCTTTCTTTCTTTCTTTCTTTCTTTCTTTCTTTCTTTCTTTCTTTCTTTCTTTCTTTCTTTCTTTCTTTCTTTCTTTCTTTCTTTCTTTCTTTCTCTCTATCTTTCTTTCTCTCTCTCTCCTTCTCTCTCTCTTTCTTTCTTTCTCTCTCTCTCTTTCTTTCTCTCTCTCTTTCTTTCTTTCCTTCTTTCTTTCTTTCTTTCTTTCTTTCTCTCTCTCTTTCTTTCTCTCTCTCTTTCTTTCTCTCTCTCTTTCTTTCTTTCCTTCCTTCTTTCTTTCTTTCTTTCTCTCTCTCTTTCTTTCTCTCTCTCTTTCTTTCTCTCTCTCTTTCTTTCTTTCCTTCCTTCTTTCTTTCTTTCTTTCTTTCTCTCTCTCTTTCTTTCTCTCTCTCTTTCTTTCTTTTTATCTCATACTTCTTTTCACAGAATAAGCTATCCTGGCCCTGGATGGCAGGTGGTGTGAAAACTTGACACCACCATGGTTTTCTCCACTGTTGTTGCTTGACTGCCCACATATCTTGGATGAGATGGGATCAACAACTTTACTCCTTCTGGTGACACAGAGAGTCACACAGCTTTACCATCTGCCTTGTTCCTACTCCTTCACTCTCCTGGCGATATTATCTGATATATTTATGTAATGTAAGGACCTCTGAGCCTTGCCATCCATCTTGTTGCTGGACTTTTAGCATTTCTAGGTCTTACCATCTTCTCTGAATCTGAACTTTCTTTTGTTTTTAATCATCCCCAACTAGAGTATGAGAACCTTGAGAATAGGTCCTGTGTCATTTTTCTATTTTTATCTACATGCTTAGCAGAGTACTTGGTACATAGTAGTACTTAATGAATGTTCTTTCTTTTTTCTCTCTCCCTCCTTTCTTTCCTTCCTTCCTTTCTTCTTTCCCTCCTCCCATCTTTCTTTCTTTTTTTCTTTCTTTCTTTTTCTTTTTTTCTTTCAAGACAGTTCAGTCCAAAAATGAGAGTACCAAAGCTGAGGAAATAGGGAAGCATGGTTTCTGAATATCTAAAAGAGAAACCTGCAGAAGTCCTCTTAAACAAAAATTGGAACAGAAAAGAAAACAGGTCAGTTCCTGACTTCTATTCACTCAGAGCCTGCCATTTTGTCCTCTTGTCAATGTTTGGCACTGGAAATCTCTTCTAGAAAAGCTCATAGGGGCTTTTTTTTATCATCCAAAATGGGAATATAGGCACTTATGTGCTAAGTAAATCTTTATGTTGCTTATACACTTGAACTGCGGAATTCAGCTCTGTTCTCAAGCTTTTATGTTCATCACCAACATTCTGTTCACTTCTTCGAGATATGATTTGTGTCTTTCTATCCTGGTGCCTTTATACATACCCATTTCTGTCACCTATAATACATACCTCTATTTTTCTTCTTTCCTAAAAACCTACCCATCTTTCAAGGTTCTCCACCATTCTGGCTGCAGGTACTCAGTAACTGAGAAGCTGGGTACTATTATAGATTAGACTAGGAATTATAAAACCCAGATTTTAGACCTCCCTCTGTTATTTACTAGCCAGGTCAACTCAGAAAAAAATTCCATCTTTTTGAGTCTCAGTTAGATTATCCAAAATTGGGATAAAAACATTTGTTTTTTGCCTTGTTCAGTTGTTTTAGTCATGTCTGACTCTTCATGACGCTAATTGGGGTTTTCTTGGCAAAGATATTGGAGTGGTTTGCCGTTGTCTTCTCCAGTTCATTTTACATGTGAGGAAACTGAGGTAAACAGGGTTAAGTGACATATCCAGAGTCACATAGCAAGTAAGTATCTGAGGTCAGATTTGAACTTAGGAAGATGAGTCTTCTTGACTCTATGACCAGCACTCTATCCACTGGGGCCACCTAGCTGCTGCCATTTGTTTTTACCAAACTGAAAGAGTTCTTGTGAGGAAAAATTTGGATCAGGTGTGTGGCATTGTTTGGAAAATTATAGAATACCATAAACTGCACTTCATTAATAACTTATTGATTAGCATGATCATATTGGTTTGGTGACCTGACAGGATCCTACCCAAAATAATTTTGCTATATCCATAGATCCTATTATTCTTCAGCTCATCTCTGCTAATAAATGAGGTCATTTTACTCTTTTAGGGCACTAGGATCATTTATAGCACGTACTGAGCATCAAATATTGTGCTGCCCTTCACCAGTAGGTCAGGAGTTTTGACTTGTTTTTCCAGTAGCAGGGATGAAATCATGCTCTTTCTCCTTGTTCCTAGTAGCTCGAAAGGGTTTGAGATTCCTAAGACTTGAAAGATGCTTATTCGCCAACCTGTAGAAATAACCTATAGTATTGACCTTAGACTGTTGATTTAAAGTTGGAACGGAGCTTAAAAGCAATATAGTTCAACCTTCTTATTTCACAGATTAGGAAACCAAGGCCCTGAGATGTTAAGTGACTTCCATCACACAGACAGCTGGTGCCAATGACAAAATTTGAACCATGGGCTGTGATTTTAGATCTTTCCAATTTCCAAAACTCCTCATAATAGTACTGGCCCAAACCAAATCTTTGTATAGTTATGCACTAAAGACACATCTGTGGGTGAATAGTGTCAAAGTGTCTATGGATCTTTGGTGTACTTTTAATTCATTTGAAAGAGTAAGTTAAAGAATGTGCAATAATAGAAAAAATAAATTCTACAAAGAGACTCAAATTCTCCCACCCAACTCCTTAAACACACACATTACTAACACTAAAAGTTATAAAATACCTCCATAATTGAGATTGGTCTGTAAAAATTAATCAGTATCCACTTAATTCAAATATAAATATGATTTTGTGTTAATTTGTTGAGGTAAAATATCCATGACACACATATAATCTTGTCACAATTCAGGACCAAATATTCCCTCTAATAAAATAATTCCATTTATAGGAGGTTAAGGGAAATGAATCATGGGTAGTTTCTTCCAGTCTTGAATCTTTTTATATTTCGGGCAGCTGTCAGCCACAAGTCATGGTCACAAAGCATGGGGTAGGAGTGCCTCAGGAGGTTGGCAGGGGTAGATGATACCACTTACCTGTCATGGCTTGCTGGTCATCCACCATTAACTTTAAACTTTTTCCTCGTCGAACCACACGCACTGTGTGCCACTCATTATCATTGAGGTTATAGCCAGCAAAAAGGGTCTCGGGACCTTTGCCTGTAGGATATGCCAAACAGTCATTATGGAAACTCTAAATCAGTTAACAAATGAACCTCACAGAAAGAGAGAGGTGGAGAGAGAGAGAGAGAGAGAAAGAGAGAGAGACAGAGAAAGAGAAAGAGAGAGACTCGCTGGACCAATGTTAAAGAACGTTTAGAACTATAGCAAGCAAGAAAAATGATGAGTTAACTTACATTTCAACATATATGAGTAATCATTTAAGAAATACCTTTAGCATTTGGTATCGATCTAAGAAAAGGTAAGAAACCAAGTTGTCATAAATAGGCACAAATCAATATGTTGTTTAATCTGATTCTGAAGGCTTCCATATTTATACATAAATATTTTCAATGTTCAGTTACAGCATATTTAACGAAAATATGATTCCTAGTTCATATTTTTCTTTCAAAACCTGTAATTTTTTAGTCAGGGGGCTGGAATTAGATTGTTTAAAATACATCCTATCTGCCATATAGTTTAAAAATCATTTATTGAGAATTGCCTCTTATTATTTGGGTTACTGTATTATTTAATGAATACATTGAGACTCTCCTATTTTTCCTCTAATGTTCCTCAATTTTGGTTTGTTATTTTTTGCTTCTCACTATACTGAGTGTTTTGTCTCCAAAACTAAATGAAAAGCCATCTTGAAATTAATATCCTCTATTCATTCTAAACCCAAGTACTCTCTTTGTGTAAGGGGACTGAGGAAGAACTGGGATAGCCATGAGCTTTATATCCAGTGAAGAGATGGAAAAAAAATAATTCTTGCATTTGTAAAAGAATAAATGGAGGGATAATAAAATAATCTTCAAGAATCAAAGAAAGGTAAGTTTCCCTTGCTACTAGGAGGATGAAAGATAAGAAATATAACTGAGTTAGAAAGCTGCTTATCCTATAAGTCTAGGAACAAATTAAATAGCATTTTTGTAAATATACTTGGAATAGAGAAAGCAACCTGTCAATGTTATGGGTAAATGTTAACCAAATAGTGAAGAATTTGAAATTTCAATGCCAAGGAGTCTTTATGTCTTAGGAAGTTGTCTGAAGCACATAGAATTTAAGTGCCTTGTTCAGGGTGATGTAGCTAATAAGTTTAAGAGGTAGGATTTAAACTCATGATTTCTGACTCCAAGCTGACCACTGTATCCACTCTTCTGCTCTGTCTCTACAAGTTAATAATTGAGATGAGTGAAATGTTTAAATGGCTTTAAAGAAACATTAACTATTTAGCCCAATTCTTCCAGCTTAAGGGGCAAGATTGCAATTATCTTTATTATCTACTAGAAAATGACCAAACTCTGTAGCCTATAATCAGGAAATTAGATATAGAAGCCTTTTTGCTGGTTGTTTTGAATTCAGGCCCCCCTCTAATCAACTCCAAAAGTATTTTGTAAATTTCTCAAACTTTATGGCTCATAAAAGTGGTGCAAGAAACACACTTATTGGGTTTCAATAGGCAAATATATTTCCTTAATTGATTAGATTAAGAGTAGGATAAGCTGTCTCTGAATGCTATTCGGTTGACCTACCAAGCATGTAGTACAATAGAAAGAGGGCGGATATGGAGTCAGATATGGGTTCCATTTCTCGCTAAGGCTCTGCCTCAATTTTTCTCAAAATGAAAAGTTGGACTAGATGATATCTCAAGTTCCTATCAGCTCTGAATCTATGATCTTATGAGTTCTAACATCGGTGGGACCTCATAGCAGCGTAGGCACCTGCCAGAGAGAAGAAAGATGGGAAAGGGAGCATATAGTGGAAGGAGGAGAGGATTTAGGAAGAGAAGAAAGGGAAGATTCCATGATGAAATAGTCAAGCCTTAATAATTATTCTTTCATATTCCACAGGTTTCCTGTCCCTAAATTAGATGATTCTATTACACTTGATTTTGATGTTGATATTTTTAGTATGGCAAATAGTTCCAGTTTTCCCCTCAGTACTTCTGCTGTCAACGACCCTCTAATGAAGCTATGGCTGTATGAGTGATAGAGCTTAAACAGTCAGGGTTAGAATTCCCACCTTTATTCTCACAGTGCATCAAATTAGATAACTAGCCTATGTAGGATCTGTCTCCTCTGATTAAAAAAAAATAAATGCAATAGCATAAACACATATAGTGATGGTTCTATAAAAACACTTTCAGAGAACAGGTTTTGAGAGACAGGCTACTACTCAACTAGAGGGAGTAAGTAAAGTAAGCAAAGGAGAAATTAAAATGTTTTCAGACCAAGTCCTGAATATTAGTTCTTAGATGAAAAGAAATCTCTCCTCTTTCAACAATGTAAAAAGAAGAATTTATTATTTTTTACACCTTTTCTAGCTTACCTCTAGCAACAGGGGGCATTTTCCACTTTGACATATGAAATAAAAAACATAAGATTTTTACAATGGAAAAAATGTTCAGAAATATCTACTTCTGAAGTCATTTTCCACACCTTTCACTATTTTTCATTTATTTGTTAAGTAACAAATGTATTAAGGCAAGATCATTATAACCATGTTATTATAACCTTGTTGATCTTGCAATAAAGTCCTAAAGTCCTATCTGTGACATTCACAACCTTTTCTGTTATAACTATCACAAAATTAATTACAAACACTCATTTTGTTAAAAAAAAAAAAAAAACCTCTGAGTTGACCTCAGATTCTTTTCTTCTCTTATCAAACACCTGAAGAGATTGATTTAATGGGAAAAAAATTTAAAATGACTTATGCCTACTTCAAAAAATGTTACTCACCATGGTTAAGTGAAAATGCCAATGGATAGAGTCAAGAAATTGTATTGTACTAAATGATCTCTAAGGTCCCTTTCTTTTTAAAAACTTGGATCTAAGGCCAACATGGACCAGTTAGCATTTAAGTTTCATGGAACCAGATATGCCATTAACTAGCTATGGTACTGTCAACAAATCACTTCAACTGAAATTTTTCAGCTATGTAAAATGATGGGGTGGTATACTAAATGATCTCCAAGGTCCCTTCTAGTTCTAAAATGCTGATTCCAGTAAGTGAAGTAAATGTTTGTTATATTAAATTGCTATTACAGGGAAATGGTGAAAGACCCACTGTTTAAATTAACATGGTCTGAGTGTTAGATTATTTGCAGAGGTAAATATCTATAATTATTAGCGGAAAGTGGCTTACCTCTTAAATTTTTCTAACTCTTATTAGATTGTGAGTTTCCTGAGGGCAGAGACCATCTTTTCTCTCTTTTTGTATCTTCATTGCTTAGCACTGCTCCTAGCACATAGTAGGCACTTAATAAATACCTAGTAACTGATTAACTGATTCCTATACTTGATATTTGCCATCTGAGATTTCAAATTTTAGTTTCACCCTTAGTGTTCTTCATCAATATCTATCTCTTCTGGGTCTTTTTAGAATATCTCAACATATTTTCATTTATTATTTTAAATATTCTACAATATTTGTGGGAAGCTATACATAACATTGACATTACTATCTCTCTGCTACTCTGAATTATAGAGGTGATCCTGGTGTGCTCATACATTTAGAGCTGAAAATGGTCTTAGAGATGATTGAATCCAATCTCCTCATTTTTTAGATAAGGAAACTGAGAAATGAGGTTAACTAACTTGCCTAGACTCATAGATACATCCTTTAGTTCAAGTTCCACCACTAACTACTTTAAATGACCTATGGAAAGCGATGGCAACTCTCTGAGCCTCATTTTCCTCACTTGTAGGATCAGGGAGTTGGACTATATCAACAATTCTCAATTTTTTTGGTTTCTGGGAAGCCCCAGGGATTCTAGAACCATATTTTGAAAACTATTGTATTAGATGATTTCTAAGATTTCTTTTGAGCTCTAAAGTTCTGTGTTTAAGGAAAGTTCTAGGACTATTGGTATGCTATTTTGCCTATAATAATGACTAGCTCATGGTAGAGATACTTGGGAGAATAATACTAATAATAATAACTAATATTTATATAGCTCCTACTATGTGCCAGGTACTGTGCTAAGTGTTTTACAAGTATTATCTTACTTAATCCTCACAAAAACTCTGGGAGGTAAGTTCTATCATTACCCTCATTTTACAGATAATGAAACTAAGGCAAGCTGGGGTTATATGACTTGCCTAGGGCCACACAGTTAGTGGGAGTCTGAGGCTGGTTTTGATCTCAGGTCTTCCTGACTCCAGATCTGGCACTGTGCTACCTAGCTAAACCAAGGACATTAAAATGACATTCCATTAAAGTTGTGATAGTTAATTGTGTTTTTATTTATCTATTAATAATTGTAGTGGAAATAAGGCAAGAGGACACAAGTTAGAAGCAGCTAGAGTATGCATAAGAGGGTATAGTTAGCTGCAGGTAGGGTAGTTGAGGACGGTTTTAATAGCAAAGACTAAAAACTTGGACATATTTCACATGAACCTCCCAAATACACTATAGGACAGGGTTGTTGTTCTTGTTATTTCATCTATAATCTTTGATTTCATTGTTATAGGGAACTTCCAGCAAGGCAATATCCTCTACCAATGTAGATACAAATGTGCTCCAGTTTACAGCCAGAGTGTCTGGAGCACTCAGAGGTTTAGTGACTTATCCAAGATTACACAGCCAGTACATACTAGAGGCAAGGCTTGAACCCAGGTTTTCTAGCATGACATAGTGGATAAAAAGCTGTAGTACCTGAAGGCATCTATTACTGGCATTATCAATCCCCTCATATAGACAAGGACATTTAGACTGAGGAGGTTCCGTGATTTGTCCATGTTTACACATCTAATAAATGATGAAGAGGATTTGAACTGAGGTCTTCCCATCTGTGAATCCATTGCGGATGTCTACTGACATGCTATCATCTCCTCCACTGTGATGTTAAGTAGGGTGGATCCATACTATTGGTGTTTGGAATGTCAGAATTAGATGTTTGAATGAGTTAGGTAGGTCATGGATAACTACTGAAGGCTCTTTGGAGGGGAATGACATGAACTGAGTGAGACACTACTTGTGTGTTTTTTATGCTCTGGACTACCTTAAACTCTTTCTGGACAGAGATCACTTGGCCAGCATGTTCTGTACCTAAAGAATATAGTGTATTGGCAGCACTTAGTAAAGATCTATAACTGAATAGAAAGAAAAAAAAACGCTAGGGCTCTCAAAAGGGGGAAAAAAGAAAGTAAGCTATGAAATTTGGGAAAAAGGCTAAACTGACAGATGTCCCCAGAGCTGAAAGACTGGATGTGGCAGTTCGACAATTTAGAAAATTAAATTTGTATCACCTATATAAGAATTTTAAAAATACTTGTATACGTGTTCAAAAAGGCCTTGAAACCCATTATACTAGTAAATCTACCTTCCTTGTTTAAATTAATTGTAAAACCAATCTGGCTGGTACAAAAAATGGATGTTGAATTCTAAGAAGAGGCAAAGGATAAAAAGAGACAGTTAACCCGGAAAAAAATGATCTGATATATTTATACCAAGTGTTAACTGAAGATTAGTATGGGGACAATCTGAACCTTTAGGGAGACTATTATACTTATTCTTATAAAGTCACAGGTTACTTTAAAAGTTTGAAAGTCAAAAATCTTTCACATTTATTCACTCATTAATGCAAAAAAAAATGAGGGCCTGATATGTGCAAGCACAATAATAAGTAGAGATATAGGAAGAGAAAAACTAATAAACTACACAAACATGATTGATTATTATTAATATAATAGATAAGAATATTTGTCAACCAGAATGACAGAATGTCTAGTTTGGAAAATGGGGAAATTACTATCTTGCTTAAAGGTTTTTTAATAGAGTTCTTTTAATGGGCAAATTGAAGCCAATGATATTAGTATTAATTAACCCTAAGTTGATCCAGTTATATTAGACAGGACACATTTTTCCTTTGGAATAATGCCTCTTGTCATGCAGCGAATGATTTTAAAAATTTCATGACATACTATTCAAAGGAGTAGGCATTCAAAAGTATGATAATGTTTTGTTTTTCAGTTGTGTCTGATTTTCTGTGATCCCATTTGGGGTTTTCTTGGCAAAGATACTGGAGTGATTTGCCATTTCTTTCTCCAGCTCATTCTACAGATGAGGAAACTGAAGCAAACAGAGTTAAGTGACTTGCTAGGGTCATGCAGCTAGTGTCTGAGGCCAGATTTGAACTTGGGGAAATGGATCTTCCTCACTCCAGGCTTGGTACTCTATCCATAGCACCAGTAACCCTTCTCTTTAAGTAGGTGGACTTCAGGTATGTATTGTGAAATAAGACAAGGTAAAGGTTCTTTCTTGCCCCACCCCTTTTTTAATCTTTTTGCAGTTGTGCCCTTTCTATTGAATCATAGAACCACAGCTTTATGGATAGAAGATATCTTATGGTTCATTTAGTTCAACCTAATAACTTTATAAGTGCATAAACTGAAACCTAGATAATTGAAATGCCTTGACTGAGGTGATATGTATAGCAAATATAGCAGAGTCAGAATTTGAAACAGGTACTGTGACTATGTCTAAATTCAACACTCTTTCCTTCTTCTAAAGGTGTGAAAAACTTTTAATTCATGACCAGATCAATTTTTTTTCAGCTGAATTAAACTATCCATTGAACCAGACCACTAAAAACTGTAGATTTCATGGAATAAACTTTTCTTATCGTGGGAGAGAGCTGATGAGAAAAAGTGATAGGAGAAAGTCTCCTGCACCTCAATTCATTCTTTTCATGTAGAACTTGACCAATTATCAAATTATATTCTTCCTGCTATTTCTATTAAATACAATTAATCTCTTTAATGTAGGAAGAACATGTAGAGAAATGGCATTTATTATCATGTGTCATGTATCTGTATTCTGGAAATTCAAATGATTTTTGGGGGGTAAAACATCTACTTTTGGTTTAATTTACCTGTTTTTAGTTATAGGCCATAGATGTCCTCCCACAATTGTTGGATTGTCATTCTTCAATGTGTATTTTTATGTTTGCCTCTTTGCATCAAGCTAATTGTCTGAGGGGTCAGATTTTGCCCAGAAATTTCGCAATGTGCGTTGACTGTAAATTTTTATTATCACATTGCCAAGGGAAAACTGAAAAATAAGAATTCAGAATCTGCCTTAGGGAAGGCTTTTAACACCTCTCCACCTTTCAATGGCAGAAATAAAATGATTCTTCAGCTCAAAGCCAATTAAGATGAGATAGCTGACAAACTGTCAGCTTTGATGGCATTTATCAGTCAATAATCCAAATGTAGAATCCAGGCAAGAATTTTCTAGCCTCAAGTATTTTGTCAGATCTGTTTTGTCTGAACAAGGATGGTAGAACAATTCTGGGATTAAGCCCAACTAGGGGTCACTGAGACTACTTACAAGAATAATGAAAATCACTACCACAAACCTTTAAACTCTGGAGTAGAAAGGAAAAGGAATTATGAATCCAAGGTCCAGTGTGTATTTATTTACTTAGAAACTCAAAGTAGCCTTGTGCTTTGTATTATACTATACAAGGATACACACACACACACACACAAACACAAACAAACACATACACATATATATGTGAGTATGTATATATACACACGTACTATATAAAAATACTTATACTTTAAGTATCTAAGTTATACTATATAAATATCCTTATACCATATAAGGGTACTCAAAGTTTTCTTATCTCTCTGTCTCTCACATAAAGATATACAGAATAACTTAAGGAGATATACATATATATATATAATACATATATACATATATAATGTGTGGGTATATATCCTTAAGTTATCAAATGTATAAATAATATTAGATATAATACTTAGCTCTATATAGATACAATATTAAAGGGATATATCTAAATGTATATCTCTATTAGATACACACTTATATCCTAAAAAGTTCCTTATTTCTCCATCCACATTTTTTAAAATAGCTGGCAAAATCACTAGATCATAGCATTTGGAGCTATAATCAACATTTAATCTTTTAGGCCAACCATATCATTTGGTAAATTTTACAGGAGATTGAGACTCTTTGGGAGAGGGCAGAAGATAACTTGCCCAAGAAAGAGAGTAGTAGATCAAATTTGCAACCACAGTGCTCTAACTCCCAATCCAAAGTTTTTTCTGCTACACTATACTTCTTGACAACCATGGCTAGACTAAGAACCAAACAATTTGGCCATTTTTTTCACTTGTGTAGTTTTATTTTATTTTGTATTATAGGCATTTGTGTTGAGTATTTTTGTTCATTATCTCTTCTTTTGTGTTGAAAGGCCATACAGGGTAGGGATTGAATCCAATTAATCTCAGTATCTTTTTCAGGTTTTTAACAAATGTTTGTGGAACTTAACTACATTGGTGAAACTTACACATCTTTGCTTCAATACAAGGCCTTGGTAACATGAACTAAAAATAGCAAGAATATTAATTGGCATTTGTAGAGAGCTTCGAGGTGTGCAAAGCACTCTATGCCTCATCTGACTTGAGTCAGAAGCATTGGATCATATGCATTGAATGAAAAGTTTGGTATTTTTTTATTTTTTATTTTTTATTTTTGTATTGTTGTTGTTAAATTGATCAGTTTTTTAAAAGACCTAGTCCAGGTTGCTTTCATTGCATGTGGCCAGAGCACTTTTAGCAAAGTGTCTAAAGCACAGAATTTTAGTGCTAAAGGGAATGCTAGAGATCACTGAGGTCAACATAATATTAGCTTAGTTAATTTCACAAATGAGGAAACTAAAGCTAAGGCATCTTGCCCAGTTCGCAAAAATTGATAGCAGTACTTTAGTGAAAATGCCAACAATTACAGAATCAGAATCCCAGCCCTTTAGAACTAGGAGTGTTTTTTTTAAGCTTTGCTTATCCCGCTGAGCTATCTTGATCCTGGTTACTTTCCTTCTTTTATGACTTTTCCCATAAGCTTTCACGCTGAATAGTCAGAGTCCTGGAGAAAGTACATAAAATGGAAGGACCACTATCATAGAGCACTAGAGTTAGGAGATTCCCATGCCAACTTGGCCACTAATAGTCCATGTCCACCTTGGACAAGGTGATTATCTTTCTTTGAATTGAACTAAACATTTTAATACTATTAGATTTGACTAGAAGCTTGCCTTAAGTCTTGATATCCAATGTTAGATTTATGTGTGTGTGTGTGCATACACACATGTGCATGTCAATGTGTGTGTATGTAGGGGAAAGAGTAGGAAAGGAAAATATTCTAGACAGTTTTGGAAGGAGGCAAATAATTGTAGCAACTTTTTCAAGTAATGGAGAATTGCATCTAGTAGGGGTGATTTCAAGGATGAAAGAGCTCTTGGCTGGGAGGTGAGATGCCGGAAGAATCTAGTGACAAGCATTGCCATTGTGACTGTGATGAGACATGTGATGACAAGGGAAAACCAGAGCAAGAAGTACCACTGTTTGATGCCTGAGTCATCTCTTCTGGGGGGAGCACTTCCTACCTGTAAATAACAGGAGGATGGCTTCTGGTAGGATGGATTACCTCTTTGGTTTTAATTCTTCCTCTGCAATATTTCTTTGTCATTTGTTCCTGGCTTTTGCAAAATCCCCCATTCTTTAAAATATCAAAATAAATGGGACAAGTAAATAGAGAAATCATAGTTACGGCTTGGGTTTTATAATTCATCTTTTATTTTCTCCTTTCTCCCTCTCTTAATGTATGGCACTATGCCGAGTAAGATTATTTTATTTACATTTTCCAAATAAGCTAAAGAGATTTAATTGCAAACTAAATCTAGAATTAGACTGACATATAAATAGCATTTTCAATGGTGTCTTTTGTGCTTTTCAAACATTACCAGAGCTTAATGTTTGTGTTTGCATACATCTTAAATTTCTCTTATGAATTTAGCAACCAGAAATAGTGGCAGGCAGGTCAGACAGGGCTGGCGGCAAAATTCCCCATTTACCATGTAACAAATACAGCTGGGTCACCTTCCCCATGCTGTTTAGACTTAATGGAACAGCCCTCAAGGGGAAAAGTTATGTGATTCTGGAGTCTTTTAACCTCTCCAGCTGGCCAAGCAAGGTGTCAATCCTAACCTGGGGTTTAGTGATAGAAAGTCCTTATTGACAAGGAAATTTAACCAACTGTAAAGGAACAAGTCACCAGAAGCAGTCTTTCCCCTTTCCTCGCCCCAATTCTTGTCCAAATGATACCTAGCCTGGATGAAATTCAATATTTAAGAACTGTCCTAAATACCAACATCAGAGCATGGTCGACCTTTCTCTCTTAGCAAACAGAATTGAGGTTCTTAACCTGGGGTTCCATGAACTTAAAAAATGATGAATATATTTCAATAAAAGTAGTTTCCTATGGAAACATGTATCTTATGAAATTATGTATTATATTTTATTTAAAATAATTATTCTGAAAAGGGGTCCCTAGTCTTTACTAGACTGCCATGACACACAGAAAAGGTCAAGAACCCCTGAAATGGAGAATCATGCAACACTAAGAAGGTGTTCTGCTTTCTATATTAAATATCTGTTTTTAATGGGAATTATATTTAGGTTACACATAAAATTTAAGGACTTATACCCAAAATTATTAATGACTTGTGTAAAGTCTGTATACTATTCACTTAGCAACTAATGATACACTTATTATATTGTTACACTTCTTCCATCATAAACTCTCCAATCTAGTTAAAGTGGCTGTCTCATTGTTCCTTAGATGTTATTCTTTATCTCCTGTCTCTATATCTTTGGGAAGACTATTTCCCAAGCCTGAAACATATCCCTCCTCACCCTTTTCCCCATAAAGTCCCTAGTTTTCTTCATGACCCCGCTAACACACAGCCTTCCTATATGAGGTCTTTCCTGATCCTCTCAGCTGCTGTAAAGTTCTTGAGGGCAGGGACTGTTTCTGTCTTTGTATCCTCAGAACCTAGTAAGTTTCTGACACAGAGTAAGACCTTAATAAATACTTGTTCATTGATGGATTACCATGAACTTGTATTTAAATATTATCCTATTGTCTAAACATCCGAGAGCTTTTTGTTTTCACTCCTGAGTCATATTGTAAATCCAGGAACACTTTTATAGTTTGTAACCCCCACAGTACCTTAGTGCCTTTCACATAGTAGGTGCTCATTTAATTTTGTTGATTCAATTCCATAGATTTTTTTATGGGGTGGGGGTCAGGGGAAAATGTTCCTCGGTGTTGAAGGAAACTCAGACAGTTATTGAAAAATATTTCATTTCTCTTGATGATGCCTTTTATAATAGATTTCATTCTACTGAGCAATAACTATAGAATTTCATTTCATAGACTTCAAATTTAGCAATGTGGAAGTTGGCAAATTAAAGAAATTACCTTGGTTTTTGGGGAAAATCCATCAGATTCCTCTTCATATTAATATGTATTTAATGCCTATAGAGAATACCTATAAAATGCATTCTCTATAATAACTAATGGTTCAGGGTTTTAATTTTAATTAAAAATTTTGTTAAATATAAGTCATTTTGTTGATGTAGAGAACTCGACAGATTCAGATGAACAATTCTATAATTTATACTTGCATTGAGTTGACTAAAGCATGTAACGGTTAAGAAACTTGCCATATTTATAGAGCTAGTATGTGTCAGAGGAATGACTTGAATCTAGGTCTTCCTGGCTCTCAATCCAGCCTTCTATCTACCATGACAAACTACCTCAACTAATACATATTATTGCATTTATTAGGTACTCAGTACGTTTTAATTTGATTGAACTGAATGGATTTATGGAAATAAACTCACGAGGACTTAATTTTGATTTTCTCTCTGTCAGCTTTAATTCTATTTTTTCCCTTAAAATCTGTCAAAAAGATCCTCTTTTGTGAATGTGTTCATGCATATGTATGTGTGCATGTATGTGTGTGTATACCCAAATTGTATGATGGCATCAGGAATTCAGATATGACAAGTTGGAATTCAGAATGATACAAATCACTTTTAATTAAAGAGTTTGTAGGTAAACCTTCGAAAGTGATAGAGAAAAAATTTGTTATATATTATCATGAAACCCATTTTGCCACAATGGTTTTGATATTGATTGTGCCCATTTATGCCACATCAAGATAAACATCTCAGCAATAAACATTTATCAGCATGAAGAAAAATAACTTTTAGAGATATTGGATCCTTTCTGAACATCATATTTATACCAAAGTGCAAATGAACATAAACTAAAAAAATTGCTAAATTTTAAAATATACCTTTTTGCCAGTCTATCTTTGATAAGTTTAAATAAGTGGATTTCAAAAGGCCTAATTTTAATGAAAGGAAACATTTGGACTGTGACTTTATTTTACTAACTTTACACTCTCATTAAGCCTGAAGTACCATTTTCTTTTTTGTAACAATTTTGTTTACAATTTTTAAAACAATTTTGTTAAAATTTGTAAGAATTTTGTACATTTTTAAGTGTTTGACTAACTTTGTACTCTCATTTAGCATAAAGTACAATTCATATCAGGTATGAAATCATATACTAAATGTTCGATGTTGTCTTGGGTTATTCTTTTAAGCTGAAAACATGCTGGTTATAAAGAGATAAAAGAAAGCGAGGGCTGTAAAAGAACCAGTAAAAATATATGTCTCAGGTCATTTCTGCATAACTCCAAAACATCTTTGCAAAAATATCAATACACATTTAAAAAAATAGAAACTCTTGATTTGTTTCTTCAAAATAGCATCACCTAATCTATTAGTGTTGCCTCTAAAACTATCTCATATCATCAACACTAACTTATTTATTATATAATATTTATATTTAGCCATTGGCTTGGACCCCATGTTTTTCTGCCTAGTGAATATTATTTCTCCATTTGAAAAACTCTGCTGTTACTCTTTTGCCTAAAATTGTCTTTGACTCAAGGTCCTCCGAAACCAATGACTCAATTTACTCCCTTGGAAGCACTTAGAAACAGGTGGTCACCCAGCTGTAGCAGTGACTATGCAACAATTAAACTATGTGCCAAATCAGTTTGATTTGTCGAGGAGATAGGAATTTGGAGCATCCTGGATGTTATTTTAACTAACAGGTAAAAAGGAAAAGTAACGTCTGCCTGCCTGTCTTCTATCAATCCTCTTACGCAGAAATTATATCAGCTCTCATTCAGGCCTTTAGGTTTTTAGTCTATTTATTAGAACAGCAACTGCCCAAAGGCTACAACAGACTTACAGAGGTATCTGCACACTCAAGGTCACTCCTATTTGGAACATTTCTCAAAATCTTGGGATAATGTTTATATGGTCCCTTCAGAGACCACTGAGAAATCTGTCTTGCATTTGAAATCATGGACAAATGGTTTACACAAACCTCATCTGTTGGTTTTTGTTCATTCTAAGGCAATAACTTCTTTATGTCATGTATATTATATATATATATATATATGTATACATACATATATATACACACACACATATATATAGATACATAGAAAGAGAGAAAGAGAGAGAGAGAGAAAGAGAGAGAGAGAGAGAGATAGAATGAGAATGAGAGAGAATCTAAGATAAGTGAGAAAGAGTGAAAGCTATGAATAACCAATAGGTGTCCAACACTCTACAGTGGTATCCACTCAGTGGCAAGAGATACAGAGGAAAACCCAAGCACAATGGGAGGGTTGTCTTTGGAGGATTTAATGGAAAATACAGACAAGAATACCTGTCTATCCTACGATATGGATATAGTTAGTTTATGTATAGTTAGGTTATGAACTGCATTGTTGGTTGAAGAATCCATACAGATTAGAACATTGTTCTATTCAAGTATCAAGTAAGTAGTAGATTTAATTCAAACAAGCATATGACCATTTAGTATGCTACAAATATGGGAATCCATGGAGTAAATGGCCATTTTTACAAAAGGGCATACTGCATTAGAAATCAAAATTACATGGTCTGGTTTCAGAATTACATTGATGGATCTGGTTTCAGTTGCTCAGGAGGAAATTATTCTAGGTCTCTTTTTATTTCCTCTGGGATTAATAAAAATATAAAACATTGACTATACCTAAACGGAGACCTGGCTAGACCATTTTGACGGATAAATTAATTCAATTGGCTAATCTGAGAGAAAAACAATCAATATTTAGTCAGAGTCAGGATTGAACTGACTTGTTTGCACAAATATATATGCATGTATGCACACATAAATAACATAAACATATATATGCATATAACATATACATATATATGTGCATGTATACATATTATTATGTGCCTCCATCTGATTCCAAAGCAGATTTAAAATGGCATATGGCTGCATGCAGACACCATTGAATGAAGATAAAATTATCACAAATATAAACAAAGATTTTGAGTTATGCTGGAAAAGTATTTAATCCAAAGTCTATTACCATTTTCAATATGTTTCCAGGTTTGGGTCTTTTGTCCTCTGTACAGGACAGACTCTTAACCCATTTTATTCTATTTTATATGGTACTATTTTATATTTCTAAATGAATAGCTCCTTTCTAAGCGTTCTTATTTAAATTGAATTGATATTATATTCAGTGACTTGAACGACCAAAGTTCTTCTTACTCTCTGTCTGTCTTATTTATAAATATTATTTCACTGCCCAGAAGTACTCTGGTATTTATCTATATAGTTTCTGCATTTCTTGATCACATGATATCATTTTATTTTATGGTTTTACTAACTACATATATCCTTGATTATTCTTTTTTAATTCATCTACTCAAATAAAGAAAATATCTAAGTATTTGAAGTAGTATTGTTAATGACTTACCTGTTCATTTCTGAATCTCTAAAGAGATCTTAACTGTCCTAGACATATACTAGAGAAATACAAATGAATGTCAAACAATTCATTTCAATAGTACTATGAGAGACAATGCAGCAAAATGAATAGGGAGTCAGCCTGAGAGTCAGAAAGACCTGGGTTCAAGTTCTTCCTCTAATATATACTGACTAATTGATCCTGGGTAAGTGAATAACTTTTTGTTACTCTAGAAAAACTTCTCTTGATATTAGAAATTGGGTGACAACCTGCATTTAGTAGAGTTTCTCATACAAATGAAATTACATGGGTGGTTCAAGAAATGCACTGTTCATACTTGCAAATCTGAAGTATATTGGACTGATTCATAGTGGGAAAAGCTCATGATACCATGAAAAACATTTTCCAATGAAGCAGAATCAGGAAATAGAAATATGAAAAAGAAAACCCAGTATGAGTTGGGGTGGAAGGGAAGGGCAAAAGAAAAAAGAACTCTCTCCCACACAATAAGCTATGCCTGGTATTCCTGAATTTGCTTTTCAAATGGCAAAGACCATCACTTTGCCATCTTTCTTCTATATCAGTATTGGACCAAAGTTAACAATGGTGGGGGTGAAATCAATGGGAGAATAGTGCATTTTCAGTGGAAACTTCCCTGTCTCTCTCCACTTACCGTCTCTATCAAGTGCTTATTGCCTCCTTTGTATTTAAAATGTAATGCTCAATAAAATCTAGAAACTCACTAGAGGTGCCAGGTAAGCTGGCCAGCTAATGTGCTGATGAACATTTTCATCATATTTTGCAATTTTTAGGATTAGCTATTGTTAATTAAGCACATTACTTCTGTCCAAATCTGAAGGGAGTAGAGTTAGAACTGGTATGTCAAGTACAGAATATTTTTTTTTCAGAAACACAATTTTTAATTTTTTCAAATATTCTAGGCTAACGGAGATACTCTAGGCCTATTAGAGGGAACTAGTTTCAATTTATAGATAAGAATAATTTCTAATTAACATAACATTTGTATAAATCTGTCTTGGGAACATACTTGAAAAGCTCCTTCTCTTAAGCAATTTAAATATTCCCCTTGTAACTTTGTTTACACAATTAATTTATTCAACAATTCTTTTCTTCATAGATAGCTATATAATTCAGCTCAGGCCTGTCTGAAGGATCAAAATTCTGAATTAGTAAAGACTGAATTAATGAGATTTTATTTTAATAAGATAAAAGTTCTAAAGTCGTAGTAATAAGTTGAATGAATGGATGTATCTAGCAGTATGCTAAGCAGAGAACTCAATGTACTTTTCTATCATGTGTCAAGGCTCATCAGGACCATGAACTCGCAAAATACTAGTCCTATTATTTCTCTAAAACATTTACTGCAAAATTATATCCCACCTTAATTTTGAGAGCATTAACATTTTAAAACAATGCAAATATCTTCCAACTGCTGAGTTAGGGCTTCAGAATACATTGACAGTTTTCAATAAACTTAGAGGTAATAACATTATTGAGAGCAATGCTTCCTTCTAAGAAAAGAAGCAACCCTCCCCTCCTTTCCAATATCAGCCTTAATGAAAATCTTTAAGGTATTTTTCAGAAAAAATAAAATGTTCTTTTCCCAGGCAATGATTGCAAAGTTAAAGACTTCTGAAGACTTTGACCCTTCATTTCACCATTCATCTTTTCCTCCTCCATCATTTTACATAAAGAAAATGTCCTTTTCAGGACAAAACAACCAGCTAATTTGAAATGATAGTTAGAAAAGAGTAGTTCTTGCATTCTTTTATATTCTCCAGCTCTTCCTTCCAAACTTTTTATGACTGTATCTACCAACATTCCCTTTCCTTATTCTTCATTCAACTCTTTCAACAAGGGAATCTTCAACATGATGTTTATTTGGAATTTTATAATAATTCAGTTATAGTTATGGATAATGGTGAAATCTCTGGTGTGACTATCCTAGTAGGTGACTGATGTAAAGATAGAAATCATGAAAATTGAGGAGGTTAATTAAAGTAGGTAGGAGAACACTTAGCAAAATATCTGGGACTATTTCTGTTTGTGTTATCATGTGGACATGAGTAAATAAATAAAAATGGCCTAAATTTCTTTTTATCCCATAATTCTTTTAATGCATATACTTGTGTGGCCTTAAATGTAAACAAGCAAAGCCTCTATAAATTTATTTTTATAAAAAATTCCTTAAAAGTCACATTGTTGATGAATTCACACTGACCTTCCCTTAATTTAGCTCTCATTACTTAAATTCCATTTGTCTTATTCATTTACCTGGAACACACCAATCCCCTCCATTCAAGATAGCTGTTTTTTTTTTCAATATATTTCTATTGCTTTTCTATTCTTCAGGCTATGATTTCCTTTAAGTTTCTTTTGGAAGTTATTTACCTTTCCTCTTCTCTTGACTTATGCCATTGGCTCCATTTTCTACATTTATATTCCTTTATGCAGTTTCTTTTTCATCTACTAATTTTCTTAGGTGATGAACTTTACATTCCACTCTCTTCAGTGGCTTTTCAAAGCCTTTACATTTCTCCTTAAACATCCCAGGCTCCTCCTCCCCTCTCAACTGATAATTTTACCTCATATTTCAATGAAAAAAAAATTAAGGTAATTTCCAAGAGCTGTCTTTTATCCCCTCCTCCTCATCTCTCATTACTCAGATACTTTCTTCCACTATCTCTTCATGTGAAGAAGTAGCCATTTTCCTTGTCAAGGAAAACCTTTCTACATGCACAAGTGATCCCTTCCTATCCCATCTTCTCCAATAGATTACTTCCTCTTTCACCACATTCTTTCGCTATTCTTCTATCTCTCCCTATCTCCTGACTGTTTGCTTGCTATCTACACAAATATTTTCCCCATTCTTAAGAGATCTTTCATCTATACAGTTTTCAAAACCTACCCATCTATCTCTGCTAATTATCTGCCTATATGCCTTCTTCTTTTTCATGGCTAAACCGCTCAAGGAGGCCATCTACACTTGATGTCTACACTTCCTTTATGTTAACTCTCTTCTTAATTCTGTGTAGTCTGGCCTTTGACTGAATCATCCTACTAAAATGTTACCATAGATCTCTTAGTTGCCAAATATAATGATGTTTTCTTAAGGATCTTGACTACTCTGAAGCTTTTGACACTGTTGATCACTCTCCTATTCTTGATATTATTCTCTTCCCTCTAAGTTTTCATAAAACTACTTAATAAGTTTTCCTCCTACCTGTCTGATGACTGTTCTCAGGCTGCTTTGCTGGATCTTCATAAAGGTCATGCCTGCTAATTGTAGATATCCCACAGAGTTTGTCCTGGGCCCTCTTCTTTTCTCCCTCTATATTATTTTACTTGGTGATCTCATCAGCTCCAGAAGTTTCAATGATCATCTCTATGTTATTTTTCAAGCCCTAACCTCTCTCCTGACCTGTCTCAGATCTCCAAATGCCAATAAAATATCTTGAACTAGATGTCCCATAATAGCTTAAACTCAACAGATCCAAAACTTCATTCATTACCATTCTTTCTAAATCTTTCTGACTTACCTGTTACTGTCAGAGATACCACCATCCTACTAGTCATTTAGGCTCACAACCTAGGTGTCATGCTGCACTCCTCACTCTCCTACCCACTGTTGGCAAATCCTATTGATTCACAACACTTCACAACATTTTTCCTATATGCTTCCTTCTTTCCTCTGACACTGTCACCATTCTAGCAAGACCCTATTGCTTCATACCTAGACTATTGCGATAGCCTATGGTTGGTCTTCTTGTTTCATGACTCTCTCTTCTCCAGTTTACCCCCCATTCATCTATCAAAGCAATCTTACTGAAGCACAGGTCTGACCATGTCCTCCTCATTCTCAGTGAATGGCAATGGATTTCTATTACCTCCAAGATCAAATATAAGATCCTCTGACTTTTAAACCCTTTCTAACCTTGCACCTCCTTAACTTTCCAATCTTATTGACTCTCCTACCTATATTCTGTGATTATTGTCTTTCTCTCCTTGCTGTTCTTGACACATGACACTCCATCTTCCAACTCTTTGCATTTTCATGGTCTAATCATCATGCTGGGAATGCTGTCTCTCCTCACTTCTGTCTCCTGACTTCCTTGACTTATCTTAAGTCTTAGCTAAATTGCACTATATGCAATAAGCCTTTCCTGGTCTCCTTTATTGCTAGTGCTTTTACTTGGGGATTGTCTCCAATTTATCCTGTATATATCTTATTTGTACATAGTTTTTGAATGTTAATTCCCCTGCTAGGTCATGAGCTTCTTGAGGGTAGGAACTGTTTTTGCTTTTCTTTGGATCCTCAGTGCTTAGTGTAATGCCTGGCCCATAGTAGTAGGTGTAAAATAAATGCTTATTGAACTGATATGTTGATAGAAAAATCTTGATCAATATGAAACTGTTATTGTCTGGGATGTACGGAAGACAATGAGAGAGATGTCCTTTTCAGAGGCTAGCTCTTGGCTCTCTATTTTTTTTTCATGTGAATAAATATTATTTTCTCTTGCATCTTCTTAAGCAGCCTGGTGACAATGCAAGATGAAAGAAATCTAATACAGTTTAAATGCTACTGGTTGACATTTCTCATCTTTTTATTACTTTCCCATCTATATTGAGATAAGAAAAGGGGCTAATAGCTGATATCCAGGCTATCTTTTCATCTGGTAATAAAATGATAATACATGGATTTTATTATCCACTTGAGCAATCCATCAAAGTATATTTTCCAATAACATAATACGGCTTTCTTTACTACATTCTAGCCAAAATAGAGAAGTTAAGCATTCATAGATTATGATTCCTTCTCCTTTCTATATTTGGGAATTGAGTAGTAAATATGAGCAATTGAAATGTACTACTTGACCCTTTATCTGTGAAATTATTCATGGACTTAATTTTAATAGCATTAGCTTCTTGTAATAGCATAAACACTTGTTAAACTGCTAAAGTTTGGATACTTTAAAAAGTACTTGCCAATTATTTTTTTATTTGAGTTAGACAAACGATATTCTAGGAAATTTGAAATAGTCAAAATGTGTCTTGAATGTGAAAGACATGTGTGTGTGTGTGTACATAAATATGCACAGGGTTGTGCTGCAGGTATCCCAAACTGTCTCTAGAAAGCAGATTGTTAAAAATTTCAGTGCAAGCATTTACATCGCAGAAATTCGTGAACTCTTAAATCAGGATTTGATTTATTTCTTTAGACTTAAAAAAGTGATGAAGGAAATATTACTAAGACAGATTGAATTTAAATATATTGTGTATGCTTTTTTTGAGAGCTGGTTGTTAAATATTAAACAGCACACTCCTTCATGTATGTGTAGGTGTATATGTATTTATATTCATATCTTAAAAATCTATGAAAGTCAAATAAGGTTGGGTAAATAAGGGGGAGAGGGAGAACTAGAAAAAAAGTAAAAAGGCTCCAGATACAGGAAATAAAGGTAACAAGAGACAGAATAGCTTAACATGAAGAAAGAGAAAGGGAGTGAGGTAGAAAAAGAAAGAAAAGAAGATATAGGGGGATTGGGAAAAGAATGAAGAAGTAGAAAGAAGGTAGATGCTTAATGAAAAAGAAGCATTCTTAAAAGAAAGTCATTTGTGGGGCATTGGTCAGAATCAGATAATTTACAACCTAAAATCTAAGCCTGAGGCTTTTTTGTTTGGAAAGGTGCATCAGATCTTGGCAGAATTGTGTGCCTTGCAAAGAAAAAACAATTTAATGGTAGTCAGTGAGTATTCCTAACACTAATTTGAAATAGACTAGGCATCTGTTTCATATTTAAAGGAGTTGGTTATGTGATATGAAAATAGACAGGTCTTAACCTATATTTGATAGGACTAAGCTATTCAAATCTACTAGATGGGTAAATATCAAGGGATTATAACACTAAATGTTTTTTGGAGAAGAAAAGGTAATTATAGGTACTATTAGGATCAAACACTTAGAACTGGCAGGGACCTCAAAACTAATATTACTGGTGACCAAAATGAGGGATGAAGAGTAGAAAGAGTACCTCTAAGGTTACATAGGTATTAAGGGTCTGCCATAATTTGAAGCCACGTCATTCGACTCAAGATCTATCACTCTTTTTATTGTATAATGATGCCTCCAAATTTAGAACAAACATTTTTAAGTAACAATGATAAATGATGTAGTGAGTATTCTCTGAGAGATGTTTTATGGAGATTAAGCTATGGAAACATTTATCTGTACCACACTATCTTGAGAACTCTGGCTCATAGCATAACAGTGACAGACTATTTGAACACTACTAATTCAGAATTTGTGGTAATTTATGCACACTTTGGCTGTTTTACTTTGGACTACCTATGAGGGAAAGAAATACTAAGAAAATTAATCATGGCAACAAGGTTGCAGAGGAGATGTTGAAATCTTTTTTAAGACAACAAATTTATATAAATAGCAAGTCAGTCACCATTTACCTAAGATAATCCATGGGATAATTATATATAATTCATATTTTCCCACTATTTATTCATCATTGATTGGTATTTTACAGTATCGGAAAACAATACCACTCTTTTTGATTGAAGGAGAAAAATAATTTTCCTGTTTAAAAAATTCTGAACTCAACAAATATCAAGTAAAAGAAAAGGGTTCTATATGAAACTGTACTTCTCTATTATGTACAGCTTCCTTTTCTTTTTAATGACTGTTTCTCATAAAATATCTTTAATTCCTTCCCCCACCCCCACTACTAACCCATATTGATTCCCCTTATGATTACTACAAATTGCCATGGTTTGGTAGCATTTTTCCATGAATCCTTTAATGATTCAATTTCATCTTCCTGATTATGCAAAGCTCCATATGTGTTTAAGGAACTTGCAGAATAAGGAAGTTCTCTCATTTTCATTCAAATATCATGGCTATATTAGGAATGTCCATGAGATTATTTGATCAAGAAAGATTGTCTTTTTGAATACTTGATAAAATGAAGATGAAAGGTGGTATTCTGATTTGGCAGGCAAACAACTTCTTTATCTATTTCATGTTCTCAGACCCACCATGACAATTGTGTTGGGGAGGATGAGGTATATAATCTCACTGATAAGTCATTCAATAGGGTAGCCATCTAAGCAGGTCGCAAGCTCCAAATGCCAGGTACAGTTAAACAATGACAAATTATGTAATTCACATAAGATAACTCTGTTTGGCTGGGGTATATGTGCAAAGATGGTCAGTTTGTCATCTAAACTATCAAAGCTGACGTCACCTGTTCACAGAGAAAATGCCTTTTTTATTTTAAAGATTTCTCTCAACACAGGAAAGTGAACTCAGTGTGGGAAGGGCAACAGAGTCCATTATACCATTCTGAAGTTTTTGACTGTTATAATTTTCTAGTCAGAATAAATAGCAGCAATTCAGGACCTGCCAAATAGAAATATACCTTGAAATTTAAATTTACTCTTTCCCTACGGAAAGTAACAAAGGGATCTCTCCTCTTTGCAATTCCTAAAGGTTTTGGATATTACATTTGAGTGCCAGATACAGGGATGGTAGAAATCTCTGGCACTCTAAAAAGCCCTTGTGTGTGCCCAGATACTCCTCTGGCCTCCTCCTGCTTTCCCATCATCTCACTTTTCCCAATTTATCATAAAGCTCTGAAAATAGAAACATTTGAATTTTAGCTTTAAAAAAGAAATTCCTGATGAAGGAACTTCTTAGTTCCTATTAATGTGGGTAGCAGGAAAACTGTTAAGCTGTAGAGGAAGCAGCAGAGAAATTTCTGGAGGAATGATGGATGGAGGGAGAAGAGGAAATTTAATCATAGAAGTTCCAACTGGCAGCAAACATTTAAACATCACATTCTCATTTTGAATTAGATCTGGAATTAGTTTTAATTTTTTTCTCAATTTGTTTTATGATTCTTTATGATTATTTTTCTTGCTTTGTTTTGTGGTTAAGCTAACCTCACAAGACCTTTGCTGAGATGTTTCTTTCTTTCTTTCTTTTTCTGAAAAAAGACAGTCATAAATCTATGATTCAATAAAGGTACATAAGCCTTCCTGCTTTCAGAAAATCATACATACCTACAAGCCTATATTTTTCCAGGGGTTGGTGCAGGACAAATACTTTTTCTTTAGATCAGAGAGAAAAACTACAAAATAGCAGGTTTCCCTCAAAATTGAAGGGAATGTATAATGAACTTTGTAGAAAAGACAAAGATGAAATATTAAAAAATAGTAAAGATGAAATGCCAGGAAAATACAGAGAAAAGGAGTAGGTTTAATAAGGAAAGAAATTTAAGTTTTTCCCACTTGTAACTGAATAAGGAAAAGAATATTAAAAAAAAGAATAGATAATTTTTGTAGGGATAGGGATATCAAAAAGCATATTTTTTTCTCATATATACCCAACATGTAATTCATAGACTTAAGTGTTCTTAATTTCATCAATGCTTCTAGTCTTCATTAGACAGATATTTTAAAAATCAAAGTTATTAATTCTAAGATTTAGTATGTGTTTATTCTAAATTAAAATAAACTAAAATGTGAAGAAAAGAACATTTATTTTTCTGACATGAGGGGATTTTCTGCAAATTCTGAAGAAATGTAGAACATCCACATAATTTGAAGAGGGAAAGTATTTACCGAGGAAAGATGCTTTGTGAGAGCTACCATGGCCATTGGGAGTACTGGGAGCAAAACTGGGGCTGTAACATTAAGCCTAAAAACCATTTGAAATGGGGTAGAGAGTGGTGGCAAATACATTTGCCAACTACTGAGGAAATTTTGCTAATGGGATTTTTAATGAGTGAAAATCAGTAAATAGTTTATCAATTTAATTAATGCTTCAGTCAGCTTATTAAGTTTGAGAGGTCTTTTTTTAAAGAAAAGTACTAAAAAGTGTAAAGTAAACCATTTTAAGAGTAATCATGGAATTTCAAATGGTTAATGTTATTTTAATAATCACTTTTGTTTCTGTATTAGCAAAGTTTTGCTTTTGTTGCTTTTTGTTTTTACTTAAACTAGTATAAACCCTACTTTTTATTCCTGTTCAATTTATTGATGAATAGATGTAAGGTCAATGATTTTGATATTTCAACCCATGGACTTTCATTCATCATTCATTCACTAAGGTTAAAGAAAATATTTTGGTTCACTATTTTAAAAAAAAAAAGGATAGTTTGCCAGTATCATTTAAACAAAACAAAACAAAAAATAACCCTTTAAATATGTTAATATCAATTGAGTCTATAATGTGGTCAGCAAAATCTGAAGAAAAAAACTATAAAAGTATTTAATGGTGCAATATTGCTTAAAGACAGTCTGTAAATGATACAGACTCCAAATAAAATCACAGTCCACACTCCTTTCATGTGCTATAATCCAAATTTTAAGTAAGCCTCTTTCCATGCATCTACTTTCTGACATAATCATTGGCATGCATATCATCATAATAAATGTTCAGATTTAAAGGTGCTTTTATAGCTATATGATTAAGGTGTAAAAATCCATTATGTAAATTTAATTTTTGTCATGGAAACACTTGAAGGAAATTGTATCCTATGGATAATATACTTAGAAAGACAACTCTCTTTCTAAGTCACTGGTTCATTTTTTTAGGATAATTCACAAAAGAAACCACAAAGCCATGGAAATTAAGTGACTCAAGCTCCAGTAAGAAATGTAAGGTAAAAAAATAGGAAAGAGGAAGTTCACAGAATCATAGTTTTATAATTGCAAGGTACCTTAGGGGTCATACAGTACAATGTCCTCCTTTGTACACGATGAGAAGTAGGTTTCCTGACTGAGATTACTCTGGTATCTGGTCATTCATGAAGAAACTACAAACATCACCTAGAAGTAGTTACTTCCACTAGCTGGGGGTCTACAAAAGGATGAATGTACCATCTCTGTAGTTGGCTTTTACAGAATTCTTGTCAATTTCCTTCTCATTGAAACTTTAGAATGATCATGAGAAACTGCTCAATTATAGAAAGATCACAATGAATTTTTACACCTATAGGATGAGCTGGAGTACTTCAAGAGTGAGTTAATGGGTTTTTGGAAACACTACACAACACTTCATTTTTTCAACTAGCTTACATCATTTTATAATGGAGGAATAACATTTTAAAAATTTTGAATAGGCACTTACTGGAATTACAGTTAATCCTGATACAATCTAGATGGGGAAGAATAGATGAAAAATGAAAATTTATCCTTCAAGGTAATAGCTGCAGACATCCAATAAAATCACAGTCCACCCTTCCGGGGACAGACACATGCAAATATGGCCACTCCATGTCATTTTTCTTTACATACTGCTGTAACCCATAATTATTGCCATAAAACTTCACTGTTGGAACAACAATAAAAGATAAAAAATGGCCAATTTCAAACAAAGCTACATGGTGACAAATCTAAGTGAAGAAATCATTCTTAACTGTCAAAGATGCTTGACTTAGCCAGGCTGCAACTTTTTTCCCATCTGTGAAAGAACAGAGAGTTGGTCTTCATGTAACTAAAAAGTGCTCCGTCACAATGGGGTACAGAGCAGTCCCAGCTAGGCTCAGACATCTGGCACCTCTGAGATCCAGTATCCCACAAAGGCTTCCATCATCTTTCTGAATGGAAGGTCTTAAATAGAATAAGTTGTAATCACTTCCTTTAGTAACTAGAATATTTCTTATTCTACATGCACGGACACAAATTATTGCCTGATAGGTGGGATTCTATGGCTTATGTTAGTAGGCCAAGGAAAGTCATCTTCATGTGTCATCAGCACTCAAGATGTGCACTTTCTTCAGGCTACCCAAGCCTTTTCTCCCACAGGTCTTCTTTCCTATCCTTTCCTCTCTGGCAAGCTAACAATGTGATTTTTGTTGTGAACATTGCTCTTGAATAATAATTGATTACTTAACTTTTTAAAGCAGATCCAATAAAACAAATCATTTCTGGTTGTTACATATCATATTTATGGACAGTGAATTTTTGAAAAACACATTTGGGATGATTTTCTTGATGTGTGTGTGTTTTTTAATGCCTTTGGGGAGCATGAAAAATAGAAACCTAGATTCTGTTTCCATATAGCTGAGTTTGTCATGTGTCGTCAACCGCATCAGAAAAGTGGTTGCAAACAGCCAGGGACCAGCACCTACACAACTCTTTCCACAGAATGCTTTGCTGAGGGAGGGTCTGCCCCCATTTAATGAGGACACAGAGTAGGGGTTTTTGTTCTTTGTTTAAAGTAGAAGTCATCTAAAGTCTTTTTTTTTTTTTAAATCATCCTGTAGTAATCAAATGGTACCACTAGAGGGAACTCTAAGAGAACAGTCGAGGAAAAAAGCAGGAGTTCATAGGTTGACTTTTCCTTGCTTTTCAAAAGTATTCAGACCCTACATATTTTATATTCTATAACCTACCACTGCCTAGTGCAATTTGAGGATTTGGGTGGGATTTTCATATCTTGTGTACCTCATGACACAATGCCATCATTCTTAACCAAGGACTTTAAAAAATGAAAAGCAACTTATCATTTTCTCAAACCTAAGCCATTCTTAATTTAACTTTCTTCTGTATTCTCATTACTTTTGTATTTCCATTTTGAAATCATAAGAAAAGTAACACAGTCTACAGGTTTAGCACCCCAAGAAAAAGATACTGTAAGTACAGTAAAACCTCATGAATTTTGACCCCTCCAATTTGGAGCTGGTAATCATCTTTATACACCTTGGGCATGTTTCCTTTTGCATTATCTAGGAAGAAAGATTCATTAAGGAAATCACCACCATCTATAAGATATTAGGGGAAATGTTTAGCCTACCTAGAAAATCAAAATTTTCCAGTATTTTAAATATATATACATATGCATATATAGTTTCATTTTTTAAAAAGAGGGCAATTAGAAACAAATCTTATCTAATCATTAAAATAGTTCATTTGGCCTGTACTTGGCAGCATCTTATTATCTGCTAGTTTATATGCTTGTCCTTGAAAGCAAAACAGCTGAATATAGTCTATAAATCAGACTTTTCCTTATTTTCAATTTTTTCCCTACAAAATTAAACCATATTGGTGAGGTTTTACTGTATTTAACTTAGAAGTGTTCTTTCTAAATACTAAATAAAACCAGGAAAGCATTATTTTTCTGTAGAAGAGTCTGTGTTTTTAGTGTTCACATGGCTGTTTGCTCAGGGCCGCAGACTTTGGGCATTGAAGGGTTGTGGGTTATCGTTTGATAGCAAAATACCACCACACAGTAATTCAAAACAGAGAAGATGGGTTACTACCTTGTGTGACTGTTCAAAGGAAAAGCCCATCAGAGGTGAAAGTACCAAAGCACTAGGAGAAAATTAAATATTTGGGATATGGAATGCTTATAAAAAGTAGATTAACCTACATTCAAGTGCATGAGTGAATTAAAATTTAATTAATTGGAAAATTTATGTTTGTAACACTCCACATAATTATATATTTCCTTGAGAAATGCCAAGATAAATGGGGCTCCCCTTTTGAGAACACTCAACAAGGTAATAGGAGCTACACTATGACAGGTTATGTTAGGCTGAGTTAAAGCAAACCAAAAAGATGCAGAAGTAAAATTTTAAAGCAAAATGTAAAAATAAATAACTTTGAAAAATGGAAATTAGATCATTAAATGTGTTTACTTCCCATGGCAAACAGGCTGCTCGGTAAATGATTGCAAGCAAAAACAAACCCGGTGAAAAATGTTAGTTCAATGGGGGAAGGGAATTTGTTACCTAGGTTGACCGTCAGTTTCACACGCCCTGCATCGAGCTCTAAGCGGAGAGTATCTGCAGAATCTCTAGATGTGGTTGCCATTAGAATGCCATAGGCCCGCTGGGATCGGAACCTTAAAGACACATCCTCTGCTTCTGTGTGCATTACCACAGGAAGTTGGATTTTCATAAACATACTTCCATCATAACTCAAGACAGTTGCCTCTGCAGAAAGGGGAGAAAATAAAATTTCCTTTATTGGTTTAGTTCACTTGCACTTTTCAAAGGAAGAAAGGTTACACACTAGAGACCTGTCCAATTCACATTGAATGTGTGAATTTAGCCTTTTATTTTCAACTATCAAATTCTTAAAATTGAAAAGAAAAATTCACATTAGTTGACTTCATATGGAGGAGTGAGACTGATTTTTTAATGTACTAGTATACATTTTAGAGACATTAGGACAAACTTTCCAATGAAGAGAAAATGACATAGCAGTCAGAATGCTTCACTAGAAGTAGTCAGGGGATTAAGATTTCATTTCTGACTATGTGGACAATCTTGAACAAGTCACTTACTTTGCTAAGACTCAGTTTTCTCATCTGTAAAATGCAGAAATTGAGCTAGAGCATCTATAATCTCCTCAAACTCTAAAAGCCCAAGATTTTAGGAACATTTCTTTATTGATCCATACTATTTAAAGCAGGGAGTAGTTTCAAAGCCCATCTAATCCACATTCTTCATTTTATTAATGGGAAAACTGTGATCCAGAATATCGAAGTGACTAAAAAGTAGCAAAGAAGACATTTGAAAGCATGTCATCTGACTCAAAATCTACTGCCCTGACCTGTATTTCATAGCTGCCTCTAATCACTTTTATGAGTACTGTTGATCCATAGGGGGAAAAAAAAGAAGGAAGGAAAGGTATCTTAACTGTATCCTTTCTATTTCCTTTCTACATTGCTAAGTAGGAATGACATCACCATTGCCAAGGTGTTGCTGCCCCATTTTTCTGAAGATAGTCACCTACCCTAGGGTAGACTTTGGGGTATGAAACAGTTGTAACATTAACATTGTCACTTTAATAGCACTTTCTAGGGAATAAATTTGGAAGGTATTAGCAAATCAGCACATGGAGAAGTGCGACTTAATATGGAGCCACTCATCATAAATTGAAAAACTGTTTTTAGAAAAGAACCAATAATTTACACCACATGGGTGTTGATCTTTGCAAAACAAATGTGTGGCTTTGGATAATGCTGCCCAACATCTTAGAATACTATATAATATAATTAAAAAATTGGAAATTAAATTAATTCATCAATGCCTAGGTATTAAACCACCTATCCGAAAACACAGATTCCCAAGATTTTGGAGTTAGAAAGACCGTCAGTGGCCACCAAACCAACTGGTAGCTGAATAAATATCTCCTCTGAGCCAAAACCCAAAAGTTGGCATCCTTCATTTTTCACTTGAAGACCTCCAATAAGGGGAAACACACTAGCTCCCAAGAAAACCCATTCTATTTTTATATGGCACAAATTATTAGGAAATCTTTCCTGGCATGAATGTTAACATAATGATTAGCTTTTCAAATGTAATTATATTTATTAGTAGGGCTGTATTTTGGGCATATGGCTTCCCAAGTATATTTTCCAAAAAAAGATTAAAAAAATATTATAACCCCCTGGTCTTGATAATTAGATATGAAATACATTATTTCTGATTATCATATGAATAGCTCATCTAGAAATGAAATTGTGTGACAGAATCTGTTAGAATTTAGAAACCAAGACCTAAATTCTGAGCAGAGATGAGGTACTAATCAAAGGCCATTCTCTCTGGAACTTACATTTGGTTGAATGGAATCCATATTAAAATTCTTTCCACTCTTTAAATCATTCTATTTGGTCAAAACAGGTTATCCGTGAATTATATAATCAGAGATTGTCAGAGATAATAGATAGTATTTAAGAAAAGTAAACCTAACAATTAGTCACATAAGGTAGATCAATTACAATGATTATGACATCATTTTAAAAATAATTTAATTTAATCAGTTAATTTGAAAATTAATGATAAATTCAGTCACATTAACTTATTAACTGATTTTTTCAAAATAATCAGATTTTCAACTGATTTACATTACTTCTTTCCCTCTCTCTTCCCTCCAAAAATCAGTTTGTAAATATAGATAACAGTCTATATCAAAGTCCTAATAAGAGAGGGTTTATCTGAAATCAAGAAGTATATCTTCTGTCTTCATTAAAGTCTGACTCTAATACATAGTCATAGCAAATGTTGTCAAGGCTAAAGCTCTGGAAGACCCTCCCAAGCTAGAAGGGTTTTGAGTATGGCCATGGTGATATATTATATGGCTGTTGCCTAAGCACTAGCTTAGCTAAGTTCAGAGAGGATTATTTCCAAATTGGTTATACGGTGATGAATTGCACTAAAGCCAATGGATTATTATTATTATTATTATTTTTAAGATCAGCAACCTTCAAAGACCATCTGTTAAATTTTAAAGAGATTATGATGTTCATCAATACAGTTAGAACCCACACTGATTGAATCATAGATCCCTTAAGAAAATAAAAGTAATTTTACCTTAGAAGTCATAGCTACCCAATGTCCAAATAGCCAAAATGACAAACTCCACCTGGTGGACAGTTATTAAATTTATGAAATATGAAACTCATGGAGTTGACTCAAGTATTTTGTGAAGGTTGAAAATGTTTTTGCTTCATGTAGATCCAACCTTATTCTACCCTTTACATGTGTGATATTAGGATTATTTGATAATAAGATTACAAAATCATAGACTTAGGGCTGGACCTTAGATTTCACCAAGTCCAATTATCTCCTTTTACAGATGAGGAAACTGAAATCCAAGGAAGTTGAGTGACATGTTCAAGTTCATATAGACAGTAAATGCAAGGATTAAAGTTTGAACTTATCTTCTGATTTCAGACTCATCCATCTTTTACTCATACCACATAGGATCAACCCACAATATTAATTTACACCTGTACAATGCATTAAGAGTTATAAAATGCTTCCTTCAAACTAACCTTATGAGGTATATACTCTAAATATTATTATCCTAAGTTTACAGAGGGAGACAGAGGCTCAGAGACTTGTTAAATGTTTTTTTTTCTTTGGTCATGTGGCTAATAGGTATCTGAGGTGGGATTTGAATTCAGGTCTCTTGATTATGAGTCAAGAAGAACAGCCAAAATCCCTGAGTAGATGATGGAGTAATGTTACCAGTTGGCAAATATCCTACATTCTCACTGATGCTCATTGTTACATTATAAACTAAAACTGAGCAATAGGGGGATTGTTAGAATTCAGTGAGATATGATGAGATGGGTGACAGGGTATGACCCAGCGTAGAGGAGATTTACATTAAAGAATAGCCTCGTTATTTGCTGAAGGTGAATTTTTGTAAGAGGTAGTGTCTTCTTTTATAGCTGGGAATAGGACTGAGTATGTAGTAGGAAGACAGTAAAACTCAACTGACTCTAATTATTCATCTTTAATGTGACCTTTGAAAGCTCTCTTGAGAACCACACTTCCACATAGTCATATTGGAAAATAGGTGGATATGGCTGTAGATGCACCCTTTATTTATCAAATTGAATATTAGCCTGATTAGAAGGAAGGGAGAAAGGGAGGAAACAGAAAAGAAGAGATGGAAGATGGAAGGAAGAAAAAGAGGAGGGAAATAAGGAAGAAGGGAAATGAGGAAGGAGGAAAGGAAAAAAGAAAGGAAGGAAAGAAAAAGAAAGCAAAAAAGAAGGAAGGAAGGAGAGAAGGAAGGAAGCATTACTCTGAAGTTGGAAAAAGTACTGATTGCTTTTTAGCAGCACAGCTTAGTGGAAGTAAAAAAGGGAAAGGCTTGGGTTCAAATTTCACCAATGATAGGATCTATGTGACCATAAGCAAGTCACTAGACCTCTCTGAGTTGGCAGTTCGCTCATTTGTAAAATGAAACAATGATACTCACAATATTCAAATGAGGGGAGAATCAAATGAAATGATGTACATGAAATGCTTTGTGAAACAAAGTATTATATAAATGCTAGCTATGAACCACCACCAGCAACACAGCCTTCTCAAAAGAATTAATGACTTCTCTCTCTTGTTCCCAAACCAACTAACAATCTAAGTCTATGAAGTACTTTTGAAACACTTGGATGAAAAATTTTAGTTAAACCTAGATAATTTCATATCATAAAGGAAAAAAAAAGCTAGACAGTTGATGGTATTGTCCTATTTTCATCCTGAAAATTTAAGCATCTTGTAAATACAGACTTTTATCCACAATTTCAGTGAAAAATATCTAATTTTCTGAAATTAAAATGTTTTTATTTTGTAAATAATCCTGAATCTAGCATAAATATAAGAGATCAACATGGAGTCATGTTTATTCATAACAAAAAATAAAAAAAAATCCACGAGTAACTTTTGACATGTTTAAAAGCAGAAGGGAAAATAATAATTATGTATTATTATATATAAACATGTCAAAACAGGCACTACCACTATCCATATAGTTTTAAATTTTTTTTACATGTGTATAAAACTGACAATATGTAAGTGTAATTCTACATGATTCATCATGATTAGAGTCAGTATTTACTTGGAAGAGCAATTGGAAACTAGACAAGGATGAAATCGGGAGTTGTCAAATAAATGGTAAATTAAGACCTGATATTGGAAGATTATGCTATTTGGTTAAAATTAATGGTGAAATCATTTTCTAATCTACCTGCAAAAGAGAATTATTGAAAAGCCTTATTCCAATTAAATATTTCCCTGGGGTACAAAAGGGAAGGGAACAAGGCATTTTCAGCTTTGTCTTCTATGTCTCCTTCCCCCTTGTCGTTAAGTTTGATAAATTTACTTCTTTGCATTATTCCTTGTTGAAGCCTAAAGTGTACACCTGTGTCAGACTCTGCCGACAGGCAGTCACATATTGTGATCTATGATGAAAATCAGAGAAGAAGCCAAATTATATTGCTGTGACATCTGTCCCTCCATCTGCTGGAGTTTTCATAAACAAGTAAAATGAGGCTTCTGATTATATTGATGTTTTTATTTTACATATAATCAAGAATGGTTTTGAAATGTTAAAATCACCAAAAAATTCTCAGTTTCTCTTTATAAAAAAAAATGCTTCATCAAAACAGGTGGCAGGAGCCTGGGTTCAATATTGACAATAGTTTGTCATTTTCTGAGAAGTTTTTCCTAATTTGTTTGATATACATATTTTGAGATGGAGTTTTCATAGTATATAATTAGCACATAGCTTTAGAGGAAGATGATTTTTTTGTTTATTGCAAATACCCTTCAATTATATTAACACAAACCAGTCATTTGCCATAGTCTTCATTTAGAATATACTATTCTAACATGGTTTCTTATTTTCTGAAAAACTGCATTATCGGTTGAAATGAAACTACCATTATTTTCCTTTTCAGTTCCTTTAATATTTATAACTATATTTAATATCCCATGAAAAGACTTATCTGTTATTAGCAAAGGCCATTAGAAATAATAATAAGCTGTGTAAATTTGTATAGTACTTGACAATTTACAAACACTTTTGTCTACACACTTGAGGAAGTTACTCTAAGTATTTTTCCCCAGTTTTCCAGATTAAGAAACAATAACTGAGGCTAAGGGAGGTTATGTGGTTTGCTCAGGGTCACAGAGTAGAGTCAGAACTCAAACCCGAATTGACTTTCAGATCAGTGCTTATTCTACTTGGCAACAAACTTGCCTCTCCTGTAATAACACTGAGTGTGAATGCACCCAGACTTCGACTTTTCTCCTTCCTGAAGAGGTATCTATGTTTGTATATGACCAAAAGGGGTATCAATGTTAAGTTGAGAAATACAGTATGCATTCTGATATGGCATAAGAGGGAGAACACAGGCAGAGACAGAAGACCTGAGTTTGAGTCCTGCCATGACTCTGGGCACATCACTCACTGCACCTCAGAGCTCTGGATCTGGAGTCAGGAAGATCTGAATTTAAACATGGACTCAGACACCAAGTGTCTGACCACTTTATCTCTGTCTGCCTCGGTTTATTCAATTATCATATGGGAATAAAAATAGCATGTAAGCTCTATCTGCCTCAGTTTCTTCATCTGTAACATGGGAGATAGTAATAGTACCTACCCTGATGGTTGTTGTGAGGATAAAATGAGATAAGCACATTATAAAATGAAAGCACAATATAAATACTATTTGTTGTTCTCTATAAGTCTGATTTCCTCACATATAAAATGATTATATTGCTAGAATAATTATATTGCCAGAAAATTAAATTACAACCATGGAATTTAGAACTGGAAGGGAGAACAAGGGTCATCTAGTTCAGTTGCTTCATTTTATAGAAAAAAAAAAAACAGACCTAGAAAGGGTAAGCTGACTTCACCAAGGGCTCATAAGTAGCTAGTAAGAGAGATAAGGTTTGAGTTGAAATACAATTTTTTTTGTTTGTTTTTGGTTTTTTTTGCTACTTTTTTCCCCTATTCTTCCTGGGTTCAAGCTCTATTTGAGATATAGTCTCCAGCAAGTAACTTTGTCTTTCTGGGCCCAAGTATCTTTATATGTGAAATGCGGCCATTATATTAAATGATTTCAAAGCATCATAGATTTAGATCTTTAAGGGATAACTAAAGAGATCAAGTCTAATTTTTTCATTTTTCAGATAAGAAAACTGAGGCCCATCAAAATGAAGTGACTTGTCCAAGGTCCCCTGAAGTAAGATTCAAACGCAGGTTTTCTAGACTTCAAGTCCCACGTTCTGTCCACTGAACCAAGCTGCCTTTAAGTTCCCTTCAGGTTCTTATTATCTTATTCTATGGAAAGCAGTTTCTTGTCAATTAGAAATATAATAAATAAGTAACATATCCTTTGCTGACTCAACTAGCACATGGAGAAGCAATGGATAGAAGCCAACTTAGGCAGTCAGAAACCTGGCCTTCCCTGTTACCATCATTCACCAAAATATGCCAAGAAATTAATTCTGAAATCAAAAAAGTGCTCAGATTTCACTTGGATAGGCCAAGAAGAAAAATCAATAAAAACCAACAACCTTTCTCTTTACACGAGATGCACAACCATAGCAGCAACAGGGAAATCAGCAGCAAGATGCAGTAAACTGTCAGATGTGAATCCCAGTGATGAAGTTTGCTATTAAATTCTCATTTGCAAATCTGCATATGCTTGCCACCCCTCTTTCTAATTACTGCAATATGTAAATATTCCCTCTACCCCCTTTCTGCTAGGAAAAAATACAATGCCTATTTTTATGCTTGCCATATGTAATAGCAGAATATTGCCACAGGGTGGTATACCATACATATTTAACTGAAGGCTTTTGTAATTCATGTGACAGTTCAGTTATGCCCTCTTCCAGTATCACTTAACCAGGAATAAAATAATCCTGAGGCATCAGAATAAACTGTCCCTTGTCCAATGGAATAAAATGAAAAGCTACATTTTAGGTCATTTCAGTAAGGGCTTTTAAAAAAATTATTTTTTTAAATTAGGCCTAACTATGACATATCCTAAATACCGGGGTTCCCCCCCTCTCTTTTTTCTTATTTCTTCATCAAGTTACATGATTTTTTTTCCTCCCCCAAAGAACAGAAGACAGATTTTTTTTATTGCCTGGTTAGAGGGAGTAATCTACACAAAGAAATAACTACCTTTGCCAATTCACCGATGTTGAGATTAGGTTTCTGCTGGCAGAAACAACTCCACTACGAGCAGAAGTACTTGTCTGTTGTCCTGTTTGACTGCACAACACAAAACTGATAATTTCCTGTTTACGGTGAACTGAACACACACAGAAGGTAGCCTGATGCCATGGAAAGAGGATTGGTTGTGGAGTCAAATGGCCTGAGTTAAATGTGACAGAGTAAGTCCTGTAACCCTTCTGGGCTGTTTTCTCACCTGTAAAATGAGGAAGTTCATCTAGATGACTCTTAAAGACCCTTCTAGATCTTAAAAATCCATGATGCTGGGGATATTGTGTGCCATCAACTGCTCTTCTGCCTTGTGGACGTAATTGACCAAAGTAATACATTTATTCATTCAGTTTCTAGCCATATTTTTTTATTCATAAAATGAATATATTTATATATATGTATGTGTACACACACACACATACACACACACATATATATATATTTAAAAGGGTGATAGGATTTTAGATTTAGAACTAGGAGAGATCTCAGAGATGATTCTAGTCAAACCTCTTATTTTACAGATTAGGAACCGAGGCTCAGGGAAATTTGAATAAAAAAGAGGGTAATTATATGTTGTATTTTTTAAAGTTGTTGAATATTTTAATAAAAATATCATTAATAATTTTCAAATTATTTATTGGGAATGGAACATAGTTACAGTATAAGAGCAAGGCATATGCAACTCAATGGGATTATAAAATTGATTTTTAGCACAATTATTGGAAATGAACCAGAATGGATTCACTGCCATCAGGGAAAGGAGTGAAGTGATGGAGGTTTTAACTTGGGTAGAAGAGGGTATTCCCATTTTTGATGCCTCTGTGGCAACAGCTCCCAAATGTCCCTTGCCTAAACCCTTCCTTACCTCTGTTGCTCCTCCACTCTTCTCTCTCCTCCCTCCCAATTCAGTCTTATTATAACCTCCTATCACACACCCTGAGGGAGGCTGGGAAAAGGTAAGAAAAGAGAAATTTAATTCTTGCCAGATAGAGCAGGACTGACTCTGGTACGGGGCTTCATAAACTAATTCATGTGTAAAGTACTCTTTAGTGGTAGGCTAGGCTTTAGACATAGGGCTCCACTGAAGGTTGTATGTACTTCTTAAAAGTGCATTTATTGTTGTTAGTCTTTCATTTTTTGTTTTGTTTTGTTTTTTTTCTTTTTTGAAGAGAACCAATGACATCATCATGTGATGGGTGATGTCTTGGATTTAAGTGAGGCACAGTTGCATAAAATTACCTGGTTGATGAAGCCAATAACATAAATGATCTCGTTGACACTCCAGGAAAAAAGGGGCTTTGATATTTTTCTTTCATAATAAGAATTAAGCCCAAACTTTTTTTTTCTTTAACTCTGAGGTCAACGCAGTATTTGCTACCCCATTTTAACTCTGCAACCTACTCATATAGAGGTTCAATAATATCAATGGTGTTTCTACTTACTTTTTGACTAAAATGATTTAACTTTGCAAAGGGAGGGAGACAATCTGTATCTGTGATTTCATCAGCATGAAGAACTCCCAGTGTCGGAATTCCATTCACTAGTTTAGAATGGCAACTCTTTTGCCACTTTCTGTAACATACCATTTTAGAGAGCTTCTTGTTGACATGAAGAGGTGAAAGGATTTACCCTTGGCCACATAGCTAATATTCACTAGAGGTGTGACCTGAACTGAGTGAGGTCTTCTTGACTCAAAAGCAAGCCTTCTATCCACTATATCATGCTGGCTCAAGTCTTATTTTCTGTCATTGATGTAACTATTAGTGTCCATAAATCTAGCTAAGTACTCTCTACTTCATCTCCCATTCTTCTGAATGAGCATGGCACAGAGACTATTTCTGTAAGTAGTGGTCTTTCTAGGTAAAAGAGACAGCCTCTATGACCAAAAACACACTTTTTAGGTCATTTCCCTGAAACACTCAAAAATGCTGACTTTGTATTCTGATGATATGTTCAACTTGTATACCTTCCCAAATATTTAGTACATTAATAATAATAATGCCCCAACTTATACTGGTGCTTGGATGCACACTCATGACATAAATGGGTGTAGTTGTAGTAGTAGTAATAAATAATAATGATAATGATAATAATAATAATCATAGCTAACATTTATATAATGCTTACTATGTACCAGGAACAGAGCTAAGTACTTTTGTTGTTGTTGTTGTTGTTTCATCATTTCAGTTGTGGTCTGATTCTTTGTGACCCCATTTGGAGTTTTCTTGGCAAAGACACTGGAGTGGTTTGCCATTTCCTTCTCCAGCTCATTTTATAGATGAGGAAACTGAGGCAAACAGGGTTAAGTGACCTGCCCAGGGTGGCACAGCTAGTAAGTGTCTGATGCCATACTTGAACTCAGGTCTTCCTGATGCCAGGCCTGGTGCTCTATCCACTGCACCACCTAGCTTCCCTAAGTACAATTGATTCCCAAACAACCCTGGGGGTTAGGTGCTATTATTAAACCCATTTTATCAGTGAGAAAACTGAGTCAAACAGAAGTTAAATGACTTGTCCATGGTCACACAGCTTGTAAGTGTCTGAGGGTGAATTTGAACTTAGGTCTTCTTGACTCCAGGCCTGGTGCCCTATCCACTGAGCCATGCAGCTGCCTCTAAATAAATAAATAATGTGATCTAGAGCCTATACTTCAATAAGAATCAGTTTAGCTTCAGTTAACCAGTCTCCCTGCTCATCAATCTAATAAGAACTTCAAATATAATCATGACGTAGGTGCCTCATCTTTAAACCTACCTCTCTCACAGGACCTGCCAAGGTAGCCTGTCCCAGAACAATCACAGACATATCTGTTCCACCCATCCCTACACATGCCATTGTTTTTACATGGGTTGCTAAGGCATGGCTTTGCTGTTTCTCTTGAGCAAGAAGGCTTGACTCCAGCAGTGCTTTGAACCTCAGCCATTTGTCGAATATCTTTGCTCTGACCATCAATAAACAAATCCCTGATGCAGCCCACGTAGCCATAGTTGAGAAGAGCAGTCCACACTTCGGTTGGGAAAATGAGGCCTGCCTTGTTTTCTGGCAAACCCCCAAGGTAGAGGTCATCATCCAGGTCTAGGATCTCACTTTCTCCTGGAGCTGTGTAGGGTGTCCGTAATGTGTTGACAGAAATGGTACCTGATAAAATTTAAAAAAAAAAAGATTTTCAGAATACAGCATGATTACCTCCTAAAGACCAGACATATTCGTTATTTACTCCATTTGATTATTTAAATAAACAACAAAAACTACCCAACTTCAGGCATCCTAGCGGAAGCATAGCTTATTGGAATACAAGAGTGAGGTGATCACATGTATACAAATCTATACTATTTGTAGTTACAATTATGTAAAATGTGGTAATTAGTTCCAGCCTAGTGGAAATATATATGTGAATTCAAATAATGCCACCACTTCAGGGGACTCATTGCTCACACTAATCAGGATCTAGCTCTAGTCCCTGTGAAAACTTGGCATGTCATCTCAACTCTGTGGGTCTCATCTTCATATATAAAATGAAGGGTTGGACTAGTGACATATACAACTTTAAATCCTATGATCCAGTGAACCTTGTCTTACTATTGTAAAAGTGCCTCTATCTATTTCTTTCATAAATAGACATGAGCCTGTCCTGTGTAAGCAAGGCCAGCAAGTGGAAAGAGCCAAAGGGCATCTGTCTAGGAAGTGGATATGAACACAATATCAAGGAAGGAGGTGCTATGGGTTTTTTCTTTTTCTTTTTTAAAGAATGTTTTTATTTTATTTTTTTTCAATTACATGTAAAACCATTTTTAGCATTTTTTTAAAATAATTTTTGAGTTCCAAATTTCCTCCCTTCTGTACTCCTTAAGAAAGCTAGCACTTTGATATAGATTATGCATGTGCAGTCATGAAAAACATATTTCCATATTAACCATGTTGCAGAGGAGCATACAAACCAAGAAAAAAAAGAAAAAAAGAAGAAAGAAAAAAAGAAGAAAAATAAAATATAGTAATAAGAAAGAAAACAAAAATAAAAATAAAGTAAAAAAAATGCTTCAATCTGCACTCAAGTGGATAGTATTTTTCATCATAAGTCCTTCAGAATTGTCTTAGATCATTATATTGCTGAAAATAGCTAAGTCATTCATAGCTAATCATTGTATAATACTGCTATTACTGTGTACAATGATCTGCTGGCTTTGTTCACTTTGTTATCAATTCATATAAGTTTTCTATGTTTTTATTTTTATTTTTTTCAAGGAGAGAAGCTGACAAGGGGAATAAATGTCAAGCAAGAGACATAGCTCTCTATGTTAGGGCCCAACCTCACGCCTTCCTGCCTCCTGCCCCCACCAGCATATTAGCTAAGTTAAAAACAGGTGGAGGTGTCTGTAATCAATATGCCACCAAATGGAAAAGCACTGGATTTAAGAGTGGGCAAGCATTAGCATTCACTCAGGAAATATTAGGGCAGAAGCAGAATCAGTGGCTGAATCCAGAGTAACAGTGGCTATGATAGAGTATCCATTTTTGCACTGGGGAAATGTGCTAATTTTTGCATTAGAGAGTATTGCTGACTTCCACATTGGAGATGGCCACAGCTCCACTGGGAGTAGCAGAAGCTATGCCTAGGCACCTTAGACTGTGTCCTAGAAATCTTGGATTTGAACCCTGATGATAGGCTAGCTAAAGACCACCTAAGTCTGGGAAAATCCATGGGGGTGCAGCCTGGGTAGCAGTATTTCTGATTTCATTCCTTTTTTTGTTGATTTTATGCCTTCGAGAAAACCAGTCAACAGTTGAGCGTGTTTGTGTGGCTGATTCCATTATGTACTTCCCAGCCACCTCTAAACCATGGTGTCTGTATTCTGCTTCTCCTCCTCTTATCACAACTCAGACTCTGTCCCTCAGCCACTGGGCTCTGATAGGTAAGTTTTCATTGCATCTCATCCAAAACCGGGATAATCTTGCTACTTCCAGGTTATTTCCAAATCATTCCACCTGCACTTTGGCACTCTCCTTCCTCCTCTTCACCCCTCGACTCTTGTGTCTGGTGCCTTGGATTCTGACAGGTGAGTTTCCATTATATCTCATTCAGATCCAGGCCACAGCACCACTCTCTGTCCATTTCTAAGCCATGTCATAGCACATGAACACTTGTGATCCCGTTTTATATACTGCCAACGATAAGCTGCTCAGGGGGCTGCTTTGCTTGCTTAGTTTTGTATCCGAATACTTGGCCAGTAACTGACACGTAATAGGTGATTAACAATTTCTTGATTCATTTATTCATCTCATGACTAAAGCTTAGTGAAACACAGCTGATAAAAGAAGGCAGCATTTTCCATGTATAGAAGCTCAGACTAAATTCTGAATGAGAAAACCTATATTGACCTCACCCCTTAGATGAACAACTCTAGTCCTGCTACCCAGAATTGGATAGATCTGAGGAATAAAAGATTGATAGTTCTCTGAGAAATATAGAAACCTTGGCATTTCCCTGGAGCTACCTCTGCTGTTGAGCAGAATGTATAATATCCTGAGTGAATAGGACTTCCTAGTACCTGATTCTTGTGAATAGAATGAGGTTAGTAGTTAATAGACTTACCTGGTGGCTAAACTATTATTAGTTCACCTGGAAAAAGCAACAATGCAGTAATGGAAAAGGCACTTAAATAGGTGGTAGGAGACCTTGCCTTAATTTGAATCCTGAGTCTACCACTTGCCCTATAACCTTGGGGAAGTCATATGCTCTCCCTGGGTCTGAGTTATTGCATCAACAAAATGAAGGGAATGACTAGATGATTCTTAGATTCCCTTTAGCCTTAAATTTCTATGAATCTATAAAAATCCAAAATACATTCTTTAACAAAAAGTTTTTACCTGTTTATTACTAAATATAAAATTGAAGGACATAAAGGACTACAAGAAAACCAAAAAGCAAAGCAAAGAATTAAAAAAAAAAAACAACAACCCAGCACTCTTCTGGCACAATTTTTTTATCCTTGTGAGTTTGTCTGATTTGAAGATCTCATGGTTTCTAAGTGGCCACTAGGTGATGATTTTCTTTCACCCACAGCAACTCATGGAGACCATGTATGGCAAGAAACAAGGATTGTCTAGTCCCATAACAAGAGCATCAGGGAGGGATAACTGATGATCATTCTTTGTGCTCTACTGTTATTTACACAATATCAAGAAAAATAAAGTGAAGCCTTCAGCATATTACATGGGTCTGTTGTGAGGATCTTATAGGAAGACTTGTCCAAGAGTTACACACACACACACACACACACACACACACACACACACACACACACACACAC
>NW_020954556.1:42664615-42682561 GCF_900497805.2 Vombatus ursinus | reverse complement strand
CACACACACACACACACACACACACACACACACACACACACACACACCCCATTGAAGGGAAAAGCCAAGTTGATGAGATTAGGTCTTATTTATCTCAGTATCATGAGATCTAAGTATCAAAGTATTAGTGATCATCTCCCCAAAGAAGAGAAAAAGACGTATCCATATGCATAACTGATTTGGTTGTTCTGAATGAATTGACTGGATAAGGCATAGCACATGCTAGGCATTGGGAGATATAAGACATGAACCCTGTCCTCCAGAAACAATGGTTTTAGAAAAATGGTAAAAAATTTAATGTGAATTGACTAACTGGGGAGAGAGGAAGTTGAGTCAAAAAAGAATCTTATAGGACTGTAGGTGTAAGCCAGAGCTCTCTCTGTTCAAAGGCAGAATGGATGGTCACCTCCATCCAGGATAATATTTATAGAGGAGTCAAAAGTTGTTCTTCTCAGAAAAAAATTATCTCACTGTCTTAGGATGACAATAAGTCAAGGAACTGTGATTTCCTTGATATGGGAACTTCCTCTACTCTTAAGATTGAAATCCATCTAAAACTTAGTAGCTAAGTCTTAGAAAGTTGTGTGGGGCTCAGAAAATAAGAATAATAGCTAGACTTTACAAAGCGTTTTAAGGTTTTTAAAGCACGTTACAATGTTACCACATTTTATCCTTACAACAATGCTGAGAAGTAGGCACTACCATTGTCTTTATTTACAAATGAGAAAGCTGAGGCAGGTCCATTTGAAGTGACTTGCCTAAAATCACGTGTCTGAGATTAGATTTGAACTCAACTCTTCCTGACTCCAGGTGGTCTATCCACAGTGCTACCTAACTGCCTCTGAGAGGTGAAGGGACTTGAACATGATCACTTAGCTAGTAATTGTCAGAGGCTGGATTTGAACTCAGGTGTTTCTAACTCTATGTCTCACATTGTCTCCTCTATTCCACATTAATTTGTCACTGTCTTAGTATATGCCTGAAATTCCTACCATTGGAGCTACTAATTTGATCTCAGGCATTGTAAAAACATTAAACCCATAATTAAAAATTACTTTATCATTTCCCCAACTGAATGAAGGAAAGGAGTATTTTTAATTGAAGAAGCAGATCATAAAAGGTCTGAAACTCAGGGAACGGTGAAGGCCAGGAAGTCCTCAGTGGGGCTCCCTGGGCCTCCAGAGGGCAGAAAGAGAGAACTGGATCTAGGCAGATCTGTGGAAAGGGGAAAAATGGAATACTGTAGATAGAAGAGACAAATTGCCTGCTTCATATTTCGTTTAAGGTCAGTACTGATGTAGACACAGTCTGTGCCAAATGTGAAAGCATTTATCTAGTTAAGGACACTGAGACATTGCCCCTCTACACCATGCACATGGTGATTTCAAATCCAAGCAGAAAGGGCATTCCTTGACTTGAACAGAAGAATAGAGCTTGTCTTTAAAGGGAGAAGGGCATAGAAACTACTGACAGAGACTGCCCAGGCAGCCAAGTCATTAAGGGAACATTTGTTTTCAGACTTTCACAGAAAGAGGGGGAAAAATCCCTCCTAGGGGAGACAGGCTGAAAAGCATTACAAATTTGCTTTCAGTAGAGGGGGATTTACAGAGATGGGATTGCAGAGAGAGGGAGTGAGGTAGAATGAGAAAGGAATTTGAATAACAATTTCTACCTTTCACATTCCCACACTCCTACCTAGAGCAGAAGTTCTCTCTTTCTCTGTCTTTGTGTGTGTGTGTGTGTGTGTGTGTGTGTGCGTGTGTGTGTGTGTGTGTGTGTAACACCTAGAGCAACCTATGGACCCTTTCCCAAAATGTTTTATGGTACATATCCATAATCAAATAAAATGCTACATTTCAGTTAGAACTTAGTGAAAGTAAAGATGTAATTTTTCTCCCATCCAAGTTCAGAGCCACCTGAAATCTACCTGTGGGCATTAAATTAAGAACCCATGACATACAGTAAGACAAGTTTGTTTGTTTGTTTTTAACAAAGGTTAGGTCTATGGGTTATCTATGACAGAAATATGCATATGCACATACATACATATAGACCTAGACTGGCACCTGTTCTTTAAATTAAAGCCTGTGAAAGTTTTCGAGGGCTTGAAAGGTTAAGTAACATGACTTTTCAAGGGTTGCATTGTCAGTGTGTGAAAGAAATAGGATTTGGACCCAAATCTTTCTCAAAATGAGAACATTCTCAACCCCACAAGCTAAGGTTCTTTTCATATGCATACATATACACATAAATATATATGCATGAGCATATATGACATTTCCTGTTTTCTCTTTTATCATTAAAACTATTTAAAATGCACCTATTTGTTGAAAACACTGGCCTCGTTGCCATATTAAATAAGTTTCCTGGTGATGTCTGCCCTCTAAGAGCCTAATTAAAAATAGAAAATCAGGCAGAGATATTAATCACATAAAAAGACTGCATACTAAGAATATACAAATTAAATAATTACTTTTCATGGAAGCAAAGAAGTTGTTGCATTTAATAGGCTGACATAAGAAGAGAATACACAGGAGGAGGGGGTGGAGTTTCTAACCTTCTTGCAATGAATTAGGGCAAATTTCACAGAAAAAAGTAAACTCTCCATTCCTCTTTGGCATGAGGGAGATACCTTAGCAGGCTAAGTTGAACATGGCATTCCAAGAATAGGGTATGGCCTAAGAGCAGGATAAATTCCTATATACCCTTTTTTGTGCTCATTCAGTCATTTTCAGTCATGTCTAACACTTTGCACCCCATTTGGGTGCAAAGATACTGGAATGGTTCGCCATTTCCTTCTCCAGCTCATTTCCTTCTCCAGGAACTGAGGCAAACAGGGTTAAATGACTTGTCCAGGGTCACACAGCTAGTAATTGTCTAGCAAATGTCTGAGGCCAGATTTGAACTCAGGAAGATTAATCTTCTTGACTCTAGGCCCAGCACTCTATCCACTGTGCCACCAAGATGCTCCCATATGCACTTTTTTGCCACATTAAAAAAAAAGTTTTTGTTTAATTTCAAAGAAAGAAATTCTCTTTTTATTGTTATTCAAGGGCACATTTATATTTTTTACTCTGAGAACTAGTGAGAAGCAAAATGACCAAGAGGGTATTGGGGGAACAACATATCAGTTGTACCAGAATCACATGAATATACTATATATTATTTACACTATATACTATACTATAGTGGGACACCACAGGGTCATTGGATTTAACTCTGGAGAAAAATGTGGTATACAGAAAATCCAGATCTGCCTCTTGTATGACCTTGGATAAGTCAATAGACTTCTCTAGGTTTTAGTTACCTCCTTTGTAAAAATGAGGGGGTTAATGTTCTCTAAAATCTCATCTATCTCTAAATTTTATGATATGTAGTGGAAGGGATTTGTCTCAAAATTGTTGCCTAACAGATTGAACTGATCAGCCATATATCTATGTGGTCCTGATAGCCAGTCATTAAGAGGACATTTGTCTCTCTAGACTTTCACAGAAAATGGAGTGGGATATCCTAGGGGAAGAAGGATGGAAATTATGATAAATTTGTCTTTCAAAAGAATTTATACAGAAAGAGATTGCAGAATGGGAGACAGAGAGGCAGAAGGGGAAAGTGGCAACAATTTTAGGTGTCCTAGAATAATATCTACATTTAGAAATTAAGTCAATATTATGATGTTTTTTGCCCCCCCATTAGATCATAAACTCCTTGAGGACAGGGGTTGTGTCTTATCACAGCCTGATATCACACCTAGTATTTTATCACTGTATCCACCCACAACAGGCACATTTATTGATTAATTTATTACATGATTATTAGAGTAACTAATACTACTCATTTTCTACTGGCTATATTGCTACATAAATGGTCTATAGCTTATTGATTTAAATAAAGGAGCAGTCACAAGACTTTGAGACTGTTTGTGCAGGTGTACCTGCAAGCTTGTTTAGAAGGAAAAAGGTTGCTAAGGTTAGGTTATCACACGTCTTACTATGCCATAGTAGCAGATTTGGGTTTGCTATAAGGAAAATTTTTCCCAAAATTAGAGCTATGTAACAGCTTGTCTAAAAAAGTAACAAGCCTTTCCCTAATTTGATGTCTTCAAGCAAAGGCTGGATATTTGTGTATGAAACATATTGTATAGGGTACCACTGAGGTCCTCTCTAACTCTACAATTTTGTGCGGAGGTGATGATATTCAGTTTGGGTAGGGAAAAAAGAAAATCCTTTTCAGTTTTGGAAGAATTATTGAAGGTAAAAATACTGTTGCTGCCTCCACATTGTATTCAACTCAACCGATAATGCCCCTGATACATGGATTTCTGATAAAGTATTTATTGAGTTCTATATTCTGTTAATGCTCCCCTGTCCATCAAAGGGCATCTTTGCCTGGGAAAAAAGAATAATTGCCAAGGGTATTAGGGGAACTTTAAGATAAAGATTCCCCATGCTTGGTTCATTATAATTGAACTATAAAAATAGTGCTTGAAAAGGAAAAAAAAATCAGATGAATATTTAAAGCACATTCATTAATAATTAAAGGCAGCTGGGCAGTTGTCAAAGTAAAACACGTCAATAAGAAATTGAGAATGTCTCATCAGTTTTCTAGGTATCTGCCACTCCAGTACATTTTAACAATAAAAATGATTTGGAAAAGATTGTGCAGTTATCCCTCTGTTGTTTTTCTGCTGCAGGAAAATCTTCCAAGGTAAAAACCTCCTCTTTGGAAAGGTGTGAAAAAATAGTTTTACACGTATTTTGTTTATGTATAAAGCTCAAATCCTTTCTCTGCTCTTATAGGCATATGTTTACATTTTCAAATGATTTCATTGACATTCTGAAACAAAGTTTAAGTAGTAGTCATTTGGGAAATTAGTTTGCATCAAGCTTCATAGATAAAATACTATGAGATTTTCTGCTGGTCAAGAATTCATTATACTTTGATTTATTTTACTCCTTTATATAGCAATCAAATGAAATAATAATTTCATATGATTTTGTAACTCTGGTTGTTGACACTTTTTTGATGTGAAAAATACATTAATGAGGAATTCAAAGAAACTTGGAAAGATTTTACCACATGAACTCAATTAGAGTGAAGAAAGCAGAATCAAAAGAACAATATACACAATAATCAGATTAATTAAAAAGTAAAACAATAGAGGACAAAAAACTGGTCATGAAATATAATGACAAGTCTTTGTTCCAGACCCAGAATAATGAAGCATACTTCCTTCTTTTCAGTGGAGAGCTAGTTAACTACATGTGTGAAATGTTGCCATTTTGTATGAGACCTCAGAACCATTTTGCAGATGAGGAAAATGAGGCATAAAATGTTAGATAACATGTCTAAGATCAGTTGAGAAAATCTTGGACTAAAGCCTAAGTTTTCTGTTTCCAAAGGCAGAGCTTTTTTTTTATTGTGCCACAGTGTTCCCAGCCTCCTCTTCCACCATTCTTTTCACCAGAGTTCATAGATAGGAATTAGACTGATTCATTGAAATTTCACTTTTGCCTCCTCCAGGACTTTCTCTACCAGTAGTGCCCAGTTTGGTGAAAAGTGATATGACCAAAGAATGAATGACAAAAAAGAGAAACTAGGCTGACCTACATCCCTAGATCATCTTTAGAATAGGTAATCCGTCCTTAATAGGTGAGAGCTGGCTGCACTGAGTAGTATTTATGTAACACTATTTTTATGTGGTAGGATATTTTGTGCTAGGGAATTATGCTATGCCAGAATTAACTTATGCAAACAATAGGTGACCTGTGCTTGCAATGCTAACACCATAATTTTATTTGTCTGCTTCAGTCTTCAATATCATCTTTTTATTTTTAACTTTTCATATTAAAAAATCTCTTATTAAAGCTTTAACATTTTTATACCACTGATAGTTCTTAATAACCTCTCCTTATCATTGTAAAACTATCCCTTGTTAACCAATAAAAACAGTAAAGCTAAATGCTTATGCTACATTCCACATCTGTAGTCCACCAGGTCTCCACTGAAAGGAGAAAATATGCTTCAGCATCCTTGGTCTTTAAGACTGGTCATTGCATTTAATTTGGGTTCTGATGTCATTTAGAGTTGTTTTTATTAATCTGTTTATTATGTATGTTCTATTGGTTCCAGTCTAAACTATATCTAAAAAAAAGAATTATTTGTATATTTTCTCACTTGATGACCTCATCAGTCCTCATGGTTTTAATGATCATCTCTATGCAGATGAATCCCAAATCCACATATCCATCCTTAGTCTTTCTCCTGTGCTGTGGTCACACAACTACAGCTGACCCCAACCTATCTTCCCAAACTCATTATTCATATCTCTTTTTTCTGCATTCTATCATCCACCCAAACTGACCTTTTTGCTATTCCTCACAAACAATCATCCATCTCCCACCTCCATTCCTTTGCCCTGGCTCTGTCTCATTCCTGGAAAGCACTCCCATCTCACTTTTATATCTGAGAATCTTTTGCTTCCTTAAAAACTTTGTTCAGGCACCACTTATTATATAAAGGCTTTCTTAACCTGCTCATGTGGTAGCCTACTCTGCTCCCCCATCAATTTGCTTTACATTTGTTTATATATTTAAATATTTTATGTACATTTTATCTTTCCCAATAGAATATAAGTTCCCTGAGGGCAGACACAGTTTTATTTTTGTCTTTGTATTACTAGCATAGTACCTGGTATATAGAGAAAGTGTTCAACAGTAGTTGGTTGACTGATTGGTTCTTGCTCTAACATTCTGTAAAACTATTGAAAAGAAGTTTTTTTTTAAAGGTATGTGTGCATAGGAATATTGAAGAATGAATGATACTGTAGATATCAAAGTGTAAATTTTAATTATCTATATTTTGATAACTCAATACTTTTATGGATCTTCAATTTTAGTGGCCTGTCAATACCTTCTAATTCTGTGCAACCCTTGTCCATTTCCTATATATCTATCACAAAGAGTCAACTCAACATGATGGGTAATGTGAGGATTCCAGAGGATTCTACTGGCTATATACTGGTTATCCCTCAGTTTTGCTGTATAACTGACCCATCTTTTATTTTCAGTCATATATTTGCCTGAGGAAAACTATTAGATCACCTCTCTTGCATTATGTCTTGTATGTATTATGTTTCAGTCTGCTCAAGCCATTCTATAGCCCTTTGAGAGATACTCAATTTGAAGACAAAAATTCTATACCAAACAACATTAATAAAACTAATCATGCCAAAGCTAGGGATCTCTGTTTCAGAGAAATTTGTGATGGGGTACAGGCCCAAGCCGAGACCTTTGCCCCTTACCCTAAAAAGAATTTGGGTTCCATTTGTCTAAGGGATTCTCCTTGAATTCTCCCATTAGACCAAGGAAGTTTCTGGCTTTCCCCTGAGTCTGTAATCCTATCAACTTTCATTGTGGCTGTGCCCAATCTCCCAATTCTGTTACCTCCCAACTGCCCTGGCCACTTCCCACACCAAATCCTATCTAGGCTCCATTCTCCCTTGACCAAGTGGTACAGGTCCTTGGCATTCTGTTTACCCCAGCTTACTGGCTACTCCCATCCAGATCCTTCTTAGACTCCTCCTCCAGTCACCCAAAACTACTTGGCCACTCCTAGATCCCTCCCACAGTCTTTCTGTATATAAGGTCCATTTTGTCTCTATTAAGGTACTCAGATTATCATAATCTAGCCACTTCTCAGATTCCTTAAGAACCTAGCCAGTAGCTCACCAATGTTCAGATTCCTTAAGAGTCTGGCCTCTCAAAGTCGTTTTTGCTTTCATGTTCTTTTCAAATTTGGGCCCAGCTCATTGTCAATTTGTTGTGTTTAGTATATATGCAATTATCCATATGCATACATCATCTATCAATCACTGACATGTATAGATCATGAGAGCTGGCTAGGAACTTCTTTGAATTTTATTACTTAATTCTTCATTTTTTGTGCAACTGAAACTCAGCTAAAATACAACCCTAAAATTACCTTCTCCCCTTTGGCTCACTTGAAAGAAGATGCAAACTCAAATGTTAGTACTTCAGATGTCATTGACTTAACTATTTGGGGATTGCTCTGAAGCACTGAGGTAGCTGATAGCACAGCAGAGAGTGTTTGGCCTGAAGTCAGGGAGACATGAGTTCAAATCCTGCTTCAAACACTTACTGTGTGACACTGGGTAAATCACTCAACCTTTGCCTCAGTTTCCTCAATGTGAAATAAAGATAATAACAGCACTTACTTCACAGAGTTGTTGTGAGGATCAAATGAAATAATATTTGTACAAAGTACTTAGTACAACACCTGACACAAAGGCATTCAGTCATGTCTAACTCTTCATGACTCTGTGGACCATGGTGTCCATGGGGTTTTCTTGGTAAAGAAACTGTCATGGTTTGCTAGTTCCTCCTCTAGTGAGTAAAGGCAAACAGAAGTTAAGTGACTTTCCCTGGGTCACACAGCTAGTAAGTGGCTGAGGCTGGATTTTAACTCAGGTCTTTCTGACTCCAGGCCCAACACTCTATCCACTGAGCTATACAGCTGCCTTTGGCACAAAGTAGGTGCCATATAAATGCCTATTCTCTTCTCTTTCCTTCCCCATTTGTGTCTGGTGATCTATTCTAGTCCTCAGAGCAGTCATTTTCTATCTTCTAATACCTTATACCCTTCTTACTCCCTGACCCCCGCTATTGACCTCTTTGCTGTTCCTTGAATAAAACACTTCACCTCCTGCCTCCAGGCATTTGCATTAGCTGTCACTCATTCCTGGAATGTTCTCTCTCCATAGACTTACCTTCAAGGCCCACCTAAAATTTGACCTTCGATAAGAAGTCTTTCCCAATCTCCTTTATTGCTAGTGCCTTCCGTTTGCTGATTATTTTCCAATTTTTCTGGTTGTATTTCTTGCTTGTAAATATTTGTTTGCTTCTTGTCTCCTCCATTAGATTACTAGCTCCTCAAGGACAGGACTATCTTTACCTTTCTTTGCAACCCCAGTGTGTAGCCCAGTGCCTGACACATATTACATGCTTGCAATCCTTATTATTCAGTTGTTTTCCAATTGTGTCTGATTCTTCCATGACATCATTTGGGGTTTTCATGGCACAGATACTGGAGTGGTTTACCATTTTCTTCTCCAGCCCATTTTAAAGATGAGGAACTGAGGCAGACAGGGATAAGTAACTTGCCCAAGGTCACACAGCTAGTAAGTGTCTGAGGCTGGATCTGAGCTCAGGAAGATGTCCTCCTGACTATAAGTCTAGCACTCTATCCACTGTGTCACCTCGCTTCCCATAAATGCATAAATATATGCTTAATAGTACAAAAATATATACCCATAATGCTTAATAAATGATTTTCATTGATTGCTGGGCTATTTGAAAAGTCAAGTCTGCAAATACATCTGCAAGCAGATGCCTATGATCGTGTGTCAGGAAAAAAGGAACTTTAAAATGACATCAAAGTGTTCAACAGGTGTCTGAGTGGGGATATAGGAGGAGTGTTTACAGTCAGAAAGTGAGTTCGTATCAACACCTAAATATAAGTAATCAGCTAATGGTTATTCCAGTAGAATTTCTAAGTGTGGTGATTCATGAATGGTATACAAAAAATCAGAGCCACTAATAGATAGCTAGAAAGTGCTGTTCACATGAAACAGTGATTACTATAAACCTCTAATTATGTGCTCTGGGGAGAGCCATGTGCTTTTCCCACTGTAATTTCTAGTTCTTAAACTGGAACTCTATGCCTTCAATTCAAATCTCAATAGCTTCTTAGCTGTTAAATGCAGGCTTACCCAGTAATAACTGCTGATACAATCTGTTGTACCCCGCTGTACACAATCAGAATTTGACAAGAATAATACGTTTTCTCTTTGATTTCAATAACTAATGATGGTTTTCAAAGAATGATTGGCAGTTGGCTATAAAGATTCTAGTGAGGTTATCATTGAGCATGCCAAAGAGCTTAACAAAACTTTGAAATAATTGTTATTAAATTTGTCCTAGTAACACAACTGACACTTTAATAAATATATAGACAGCTGTTTTCTCCTGGGGGGTTAAGAAGAGAGGAGCAGAAGATAGGAGATGCTTAAGGAGGCTGGTCCCCTCCTGTATCCTGCAACATTGGGATTTTACATAACCAAACCACCAACACTTCTGGTAGCCCTATTATGACATGCCTTTTCCATCATGCTGTTGAGTTCAGGAACTTAGTTTTCCTAATTCCCTCATAATCATAGAGTTTCAGAGTTGGAAGAAACCTTAGTGGTTATCTAGGGCAAATTCTACATGGAAAGAAACCCTACTATAACATCCCTGAGAAGCAGTCCTCTAGTCAATGCTTGAAGACCTGTAAGGAGGGGAAACCTCCCACCTCTTGGAGAATCTTATCCCATTTGGGGGATGCTCTAGTTGTTGGTAAGGTTATCCCCTCATCAAACTGAAACTGACCTCTTTGTGACTTCCATCCATTGTTCCAAGTCCTGTGCACTTGGGTCAAACAGAATGAATCTAGCTCCTTTTCCTCATAACATCCCTCGAAATATTCGAACACAACTCTAATATCCATCCTGAATATCCTCTTCTCTAGAATGAATATTAATGTCCTTCTTAAACCCTGGTTGCCAGAATAGAGTAAAATATTCCAGATAAAGTGTGATGGTGACACAGTATGGAAACACAATCACTTCCTTATTTCCAGAATATATTTTTTTCTCTTAACACAACCCAGGATTGCACTGATACATATCATACTACTACCTGATACTGAAATGGCATTCCATTAAAATGGCCAGATCTTTTACAGAAGAAATATTATTGTCTAACCACACTTTCTCCATCTTGTGCTCATGAAGTTGGCTTGTTATTTCTAAGCATCAGATTTTGCATTTACCCCAAATGAATTTCATCTAATTAGATTCAGTAATAACTAATACAGCTATGCAGGAATTATCCCTGGCCCTGCCATCCCTTCCTTGCCCAGTAGAATGTTAGTTCCTGTGGCACCTCATACAGTATCTTGAATATACATAGTAAGTGCTTAATAGATGTTTTTGAATTAGATTAAATAGTTACTTCTTTTACATCTTTAACATCTATTAGGATCCATTAGATTATTAATGAAATTTTATAAATAGCATCTATTTGATATTATTACTTTTTATTGTTAAAGGGACATACTCAGTTTAAGGTAGAAATTCAACAAACATTTGTTAATTTCCTATTATGCACTGGTGACTATGTTAGATTTTATGAGAAAAAGAAAAGGCAGGTTATCTTCTCAGGGAGCCTACAGTGTACTTGTTCAGGACAATATATTCACAGATAAATTACTATAAATGTATGTATACATATATGTATGAATATATGGTTCCAAATATAACACATATATACATACATATCACACATATATGCATACATACATTACATATATATGTGTATATATACACACATTTATCTCAAAAGTCGGCACAGTTTTAAGATTTAATAGTATATTGAATATATACCATTACTATTATTATATATACTATTATATATATACTATTATTAATCCATACTATATTATACTTGTATGCAAGTATAAGTATAGGTATATGTGTATATTTGCATATGTAAATACACACACATGGATACACAGACATGGAGTGATTTGAAAGGGGACATACACCATATAAACACAAATAACAAACATGAAATAAATTGGAAGGAGATTAACAGTGGCACTTAGGAGGAAAAGGGAAGACTTCAAGAAGAACTTTTAAGGAAGACAGGCATATCTGAGAGGTAACGATCATAAGAGAATTCACCCCCAGCATGGAGCAAATGTATAAAGGCAAGAGATAGAGTGTTCATTTTAAGAACTATGTACTAGAGGTATGTTTTTACTCACACACACACACACACACACAGACACACACACACACACACACACATACACACACATACACACACACACATTTCTGTGTCCAATTGTGGCCTTCTCTACTGTAGGGTGAGTTCAGAGGGAGGGAGACAGTTTGGAACATAAATTGCAACAAAAAGTAAAAGTCAAATTTAAAAAATGAAACAGCTATTAGTCCGTTGACTCTACTGGATCAGAACATGTGTGAAAGAAAGTAGTATGAATAAGAGCAAAAAGGTAGGTGGTGTCCAGAATATAGATAACCCTGATTTAAGAATCTGTATTTTATTCTAAGGCAAGGGGGGGGGGGGTCACTGATGTTTTTTGAGTAGCAGAATGGCATATTTGGATCTGTATTGTAAGAAGATCCTTTTGTCATCTGTATGGAAGAGGAAAAATGGGAAGTAGTGAAACTAATTCAGAAGCTTTTATAATAGTTCTGGAAAGAGTTGATGAGAACTATGTTAATATGATTGGGGAGAACAGAAGTAAAAGATAGTGAAGATACATTTCTTGGGAGCTGATTGATTAGTATTTGAGGAAGTGAAAACAGTTAAGGATGATTCAGAGGTTATATAACTGGGTGAATGGGTAAATAATAAATAGCCCTCAAAAAGATACAGGGAATTTTGGAGAAAGGGGCAGGTTGAGGAGGGAAGATAATGTTCTTGTTTTGTTCATAATGAGCTTGATGTGATGATAGGCTATCCTAGTGGGGATGTCTATCAAGCCACTAAAATCAAGAAAGAGATAAAGAAATTTGTAATAATCTGCATAGATATATTATTTAAACCCCTGGGAGCTGATGAGATCACCAAGAAAACCTTCCACGACTCTATAACAGTCATTTAACATCTCAACATTTCTTTTGTTCATCCGGAATGGGAAGATAGTAGAATAGCATGACTCAAAATTTAACTTGGTCAAGTTACATTCACAGAGCACTGGAATTGAAGTCATAACACTTAGGCTCAAATTCTGGCTTGCTATTTAATGCCTGTGTAGCTTTTGGCAAGCCACTTAATCCATCTGTGTCTAAATTTCCTCACTTGAAAAATGAGGGGGTGAGAAGATAGAGTATTTATTTAGCACTTCTATATGCCAGGTACTGTGCTCCAAATTGGTGATATAGAAGAATGAAATAATCCCTTCTCCAAAGTCAGGCCTCTCTCATTCCAGTTACAAGGGAGTTGCCCTTCATGTATAAAAATGGTACTACTCATAGGATTTGTAGTTGAAAGAAACCTGACACATCCTATCCAATCTCATCCTTTTATAGATAAGAAAATTGAAGCCAAGACAGGTGAAGTGAGGTCACAAAGAAAATAAGGTGCAGAATTGGGATACAAACCCTTGTTCTCTGATTGACATTTCATTGTTCTTTCTATTACACCACTCTGTAATGAGTATTGATTCATTTTCAATAGCTTTTTCTCTAGTAGTGAACATGATATGAAATCATCAATGTTCTTTCTCTTAAGGGTTCAGTATATGTCCAAAAATTGAATGCCCTTTCTACCTCCCACACTCAGCAAGGATCAAATTCAAGACCTCAGTCTTATTATCAACATGATCCAATCAACTGACTGATCTACCCAATTTAGGAATAGTCCCAATTCTGTATATTGAATGATATTTTAATTCATTTCAATTTAATAAGCATTTATTAAGCTATTATGATAGGCAAGGCAGAAAAACATAGAGTATAGAGAGCTTGCCTTAGAATTAAGAAAATCTGAGACCAGCTCCCATATATTTCAAATATTCTGGTTGTGTGACTCTGGGCAAATCACTCAGTGCTTAAGGTAACTTTCTAAAACTAGAAAGTCGGCATTGGTCATGATGACTTCCCCACTATGATGAAATCATATAGCTCACCTCCTTTGGGCTATTCCCCTCCTCCACCCAAAGTACAAGGCAATGTACTAGGTACTGGAAACTTTGAAAAAATAAATAGATAAAGAATATGTCCTCAAGGAACTTACATTCTATAGAGGAAGGGGTGCTTATAACCTCTACACAGATAAATACATAATATATAGTTTGATGATAGGATCAGGAAGGGAAATTCAGGTGACATCAAGTACATTTCTGAACTTTTGCAGAAATGTAAAGTTGTGAAGAGAAGCAATGTAAAATAAATCTAGGAAAGCAGGTTGCAGTGAGATTGTAAAGGGCTTCATATGCCAAGCTGAGGAGTGTGTATGTTATCCTACAAGCAATATGGAATCACTGAAGATTCTTCAACAAAGGCTTACATTTTGACCAGACCTGTGTTGTATGGAGATTGTTTTTGCAGCTTGGTGGAGGATAGGTTTGAGGAATGGGAGGCCTGGAAGCCAAAGCCAGATAAACACTTAGGAGGCTATATCAGTAGTGCCATTGAGAAACCTGGGAGCCTGAACTAAAATATCCCTAACTGATTAGATTATTTTTGTGCTCTATCCTCATGTTATCCTACAATTTTTCCCCCTTATGTGAAAGAATGACTAGTTATTGTCACTGGCATTAGATTATAAGATGCTTGAGGGCAGGAAACGTTTCATTTTTATTTTTGCATCTCCAGAGCTCAGTACAGTACCTGGAAAACAATAAATGCTTAATACATACACGTCGACTAACTCATTCCTACCAGATATAATTTAGTTATAGAATCTTAGGGTTGCAAAGGAGCTCAGAGATCTTCTGGTCCACATCTAACTGAAGCATAAAGTCATTTTAGAGAATCCCTGACAGGTGCTCATCTTTCTTCAACTTGTGAATCTCTTGTCACCAGAAATACACACAATCTTGCCTGACCATACAGGAAGTTTTCCATATACTGAGCTGAAATATGCCACCCTGTAACTTCTATTCATCTGTTACCCAGGTTCATAAATTTAAAGATAGAAGTAGTCTTATAGATCATTTAATCCAACTCTCTCATTTTACAGATGGTCATAAATGGAGTAAATGAGAGAGCCAGGACTCCTATCTGAGGCATCTGACTCCAAAAGCCACAATCTTTTTACCACACCACAAAGCTACCATTCTAGTTGTGCCTTCTTCACCAAACAGTATATCTAATACCTCTTTTACCTTTCTCCTAAATTATTTGAAAATCATCTTCCTGTCAAAATCTTATCTTCAAGGTAAAAATTCTTATCTCCTTTAATCCAGTCTTATATGACATGGTCTCAAGTTCTTCTCTGACCCTGATCACCTTCCTCTGGACACACTTTGGCTCAGCAATCTTTTCCTAATCTGTAACATCCCAAACTGAATACAATACTCTAATTTAGTCTGGGCATAGGGAGTATAGTGAGGCTATCATTTCCTGTATTCTGGACAACATACTTCCATTAAAACAGCCCAAGATTACATTCAATTATTTCAGCTATCACAACACTGTTGATTTGTATTGAAATTGCAATCAACTAAAGGGTAACAACAACAAATCTTAGGCTTTCAATGATTACAGAATTTGACTAATTTAATATATACAAATATTCAGCTAGAGGGCATACAAATCTCATTAAACAGACATGGTTTCTCTCTTGTATGACTCAGCAAGTCCTGAAATCATACCTACCTAAGCTTTCTTGGCATATCAATGTAATTTCCCTACATTATGTTAATAAATCATATCACTATGAGCCTTCTATGAAAGGAACCAATGCAGAAATCACAGATGATGGATTACAGCATGAAATTATATTTCCTGGTTTCAGCTGATCTTTGAATTTAGTGCTTCAAAATCAAAAATAGCATTTAAGCAAAGTCAGTGTTACCATGGCTATTCATCTTCTCATTCCTTCATTTTTACAATGATGCCTTATACCAAAACACCTTAGTGTGCAAATATAGAATTCAGTTAAAATGCAGCATATAAAACATTAATGGTAACAGCTATTAAAACCAGATTTGATGCCTTTATGCAAAACCAAAATGATATAACCGTTTCTTTCCATATCTTGAAAAAACAGGGATTAGTTTTCTGAATGATCATGTCTGTTCTTATGTGAATGCGTGTGCATCTCTTTGTATACCTGTTTTGATTCCCTAATCTATAGTCATGATCATGAAAATCATCTTGTCCTCCCAAACTCTACCAAACATAATATCTTCCTGTCAACCTAATAGAAATACAGAGGGGTAATTTTAGGTATTTGTTTAAAGAAACTAATGTTTTCATATAGTATGCTTCTTTTCCTTTAAAAAAATGAACTTCTAGCTCACCTAGACTAGAAGGGCATAGTCTGTGACTGTTGATGGAATACATGTTGGTAAGAAAAATCTCTACTTCTAGGGAATTTAGACTCTGTTATACACATACTCAAAGGCCCTACAACAGGTCAGTTTAGGCTGCTCTCTATGAGATAACTTAGATAGTGAATCCTACCCAGGAAACAGCCCAAGTCACACAGTAGTTAAGTAGCTTGCCCAGAGTCACCTAGTTAGTAAAATGTCAGAGGTGAAATTTGAACCCATATCTTTCTGATTCCAAGACCAGCACTCTATCTACTCTGCCTCTATTGCAGATTTTCAGTAACATAAAGAGAACCAGGGAAGTCCAATCTGTACTTGAGCTAACTTATTTGTGATTCTAATCGTGCACCATCTTTTGTCTACACTTGGCAGACAGGTATCTTCTTCACCTATTACAATGCAGCTCATTCATCCTTAGGGCAGTGACCAAAACTCAGTGGACTAAGGTATGAAGTCCATATAGTATCTGATATTACTTTGATGTCTCATTTATCCATACCTATTCTAATCCATTATGTAATAGTGATTCAAATGGCTAGAAATAGACATTTGTGGGTGTAATTAGCTGTGGAAAACATGATTAAATATTTTTGTATAGGTCTGGCCTAGGACTAGCTATGTAACCTGCAACTCTAGTCTACACAGCACAAAATGTATTTTTGGCAGTTTTTGGTCAACTGGCTTCTCATAGATTATCACACAAAACTAAAGAACATCAGGGTTGAGGGAAGAAAGGAAGGAAGGAATAAATGTGATCAACTTCCTAATTCATCTGGGTTGGTGGAGTATACATGGATTAAATCAATTGGAAGATTTAGAGAAGGACATATCATTGTACAGTATTGCTTTTTTTTTTTTTTTTTTTTTTTTGCTTTTTGGCTAGGCAATGGGGTTAAGTGACTTGCCCAGGGTCACACAGCAAGTTAGTGTCAAGTGTCTGAGGTCAAATTTGTACTCGGGTCCTCCTACTGGAGCTCTATACACTGTGCCACCTAGCTGCCCTTACAGTATTGCTCTTGAAGTGAATTCCTTCCTTTCACATTCAACAGTCCTAAAATAAGTAGTATGATGCTGTAAGAAGAAAACTATCAAATTCTTCTTGGAGCTTCTACTTAATTATCTAAGTTTCTGTAGGAATGTCATTAGCACAAATAATGCAAAATGACAGATAATCTACTTTAGGCAGCAATTCTTTCTTATGGTGTTTTTTAAGTCCCAGGGATAGACAGATCAACTTCCAAGGGAAATATAAATGGGAAATACCATGAGCAGGAAGAATCTGGGGATCAAGGTGATGCATTCTGACAGCTTTTTTGGCCTTTCTTCTACAACTCTTTCAGATTACTTATTTTTACTAGTGGTCAGATAAGGATGCTTCAAGGAAGATAAATACACTATCCTTTATGGATTAACAATGAACAACAGTGGAATGACAGAGAAAGGAAATCCCCAGGGATATAGTAATCTATCAATGGATCCTGTGATGGGAGCATCTTGGAGGAGAATTTAATGGCAAAACTAGATGATACATAGAGGGGTGGTAGAACATGCAGATGATCCTGAGCTAGCTGCAGCTGGTATTAAAATTAGATTTAATATAAAAGCAGACTTTCCTGCCAAAATGTCTGCCTGAATGGCAGGCAGACTGCCCAGCCCCACATACTTACTCCAGCCAAACCCTGAAGATGACACCAGACTGAAAAATGATCAAGAAATCCAATGAAAAACTACAACTGATGTCATTCACCCCCTAACTACACACACACACACACACACACACACACACACACACACACACACACA